>NC_081571.1:16623997-16750627 GCF_022355385.1 Mustela nigripes
TGTTTTCCAGAGTGGCTGCACCAGCTTGCATTCCCACCAACAGTGGAGGAGGGTTCCCCTTTCTCCGCATCCTCGCCAGCATCTGTCATTTCCTGACTTGTTGATTTTAGCCATTCTGACTGGTGTGAGGTGATATCTCATTGTGGTTTTGATTTGTATTTCCCTGATGCCGAGTGATATGGAGCACTTTTTCATGTGTCTGTTCGCCATCTGGATGTCTTCTTTGCAGAAATGTCTGTTCATGTCTTCTGCCCATTTCTTGATTGGATTATTTGTTCTTTGGGTGTTGAGTTTGCTAAGTTCTTTATAGATTCTGGACACTAGTCCTTTATCTGATATGTCGTTTGCAAATATCTTCTCCCATTCTGTCAGTTGTCTTTTGATTTTGTTAACTGTTTCCTTTGCTGTGCAAAAGCTTTTGATCTTGATGAAATCCCAGTAGTTCATTTTTGCCCTTGCTTCCCTTGCCTTTTGCGTTGTTCCTAGGAAGATGTTGCTGCAGCAGAGGTCGAAGAGGTTGCTGCCCGTGTTCTCCTCAAGGATTTTGATGGATTCCTTTCGTACATTGAGGTCCTTCATCCATTTGAGTCTATTTTTGTGTGTGGTGTAAGGAAATGGTCCAATTTCATTTTTCTGCATGTGGCTGTCCAATTTTCCCAGCACCATTTATTGAAAAGGCTGTCTTTTTTCCATTGGACATTCTTTCCTGCTTTGTCGAAGATTAGTTGACCATAAATTTGAGGGTCTATTTCTGGGCTCTCTATTCTGTTCCATTGATCTATGTGTCTGTTTTTGTGCCAGTACCATGTTGTCTTGATGATGACAGCTTTGTAATAGAGCTTGAAGTCCGGAATTGTGATGCCACCAACGTTGGCTTTCTTTTTCAATATCCCTTTGGCTATTCGAGGTCTTTTCTGGTTCCATATAAATTTTAGAATTATTTGTTCCATTTCTTTGAAAAAGATGGATGGTACTTTGATAGGAATTGCATTAAATGTGTAGATTGCTTTAGGTAGCATAGACATTTTCACAATATTTATTCTTCCAATCCAGGAGCATGGAACATTTTTCCATTTCTTTGTGTCTTCCTCAATTTCTTTCATGAGTACTTTATAGTTTTCTGAGTATAGATTCTGTGTCTCTTTCTTTAGGTTTATTCCTAGGTATCTTATGGTTTTGGATGCAATTGTAAATGGGATTGACTCCTTAATATCTCTTTCTTCTGTCTTGCTGTTGGTGTAGAGAAATGCAACTGATTTCTGTGCATTGATTTTATATCCTGACACTTTACTGAATTCCTGTATAAGTTCTAGCAGTTTTGGAGTGCAGTCTTTTGGGTTTTCCACATATAGTATCATATCATCTGCGAAGAGTGATAATTTGACTTCTTCTTTGCCGATTTGGATGCCTTTAATTTCCTTTTGTTGTCTGATTGCTGAGGCTAGGACCTCTAGTACGATGTTGAATAGCAGTGGTGATAATGGACATCCCTGCCGTGTTCCTGATCTTAGCGGAAAAGCTTTCAGTTTTTCTCCATTGAGAATGATATTTGCGGTGGGTTTTTCATAGATGGCTTTGATGATATTGAGGTATGTGCCCTCTATCCCTACACTTTGAAGAGTTTTGATCAGGAAGGGATGTTGTACTTTGTCAAATGCTTTTTCAGCATCTATTGAGAGTATCATATGGTTCTTGTTCTTTCTTTTATTGATGTGTTGTATCACATTGACTGATTTGCGGATGTTGAACCAACCTTGCAGCCCTGGAATAAATCCCACTTGGTCGTGGTGAATAATCTTTTTAATGTACTGTTGAATCCTATTGGCTAGTATTTTGTTGAGTATTTTCGCATCTGTGTTCATCAAGGATATTGGTCTATAGCTCTCTTTTTTGGTGGGATCCTTGTCTGGTTTTGGGATCAAGGTGATGCTGGCCTCATAAAATGAGTTTGGAAGTTTTCCTTCCATTTCTATTTTTTGGAACAGTTTCAGGAGAATAGGAATTAGTTCTTCTTTAAATGTTTGGTAGAATTCCCCCGGGAAGCCGTCTGGCCCTGGGCTTTTGTTTGTTTGGAGATTTTTAATGACTGTTTCAATCTCCTTACTGGTTATGGGTCTGTTCAGGCTTTCTATTTCTTCCTGGTTCAGTTGTGGTAGTTTATATGTTTCTAGGAATGCATCCATTTCTTCCAGATTGTCAAATTTATTGCCGTAGAGGTGCTCATAGTATGTTCTTATAATAGTTTGTATTTCTTTGGTGTTAGTTGTGATCTCTCCTCTTTCATTCATGATTTTATTTATTTCGGTCCTTTCTCTTTTCTTTTTGATAAGTCGGGCCAGGGGTTTATCAATTTTATTAATTCTTTCAAAGAACCAGCTCCTAGTTTCGTTGATTTGTTCTATTGTTTTTTTGGTTTCTATTTCATTGATTTCTGCTCTGATCTTTATGATTTCTCTTCTCCTGCTGGGCTTAGGGTTTCTTTCTTGTTCTTTCTCCAGCTCCTTTAGGTGTAGGGTTAGGTTGTGTACCTGAGACCTTTCTTGTTTCTTGAGAAAGGCTTGTACCGCTACATATTTTCCTCTCAGGACTGCCTTTGTTGTGTCCCACAGATTTTGAACCGTTGTGTTTTCATTATCATTTGTTTCCATGATTTTTTTCAATTCTTCTTTAATTTCCCGGTTGACCCATTCATTCTTTAGAAGGATACTGTTTAGTCTCCATGTATTTGGGTTCTTTCCAAACTTCCTTTTGTGGTTGAGTTCTAGCTTTAGAGCATTGTGGTCTGAAAATATGCAGGGAATGATCCCAATCTTTTGATACCGGTTGAGTCCTGATTTAGGACCGAGGATGTGATCTATTCTGGAGAATGTTCCATGTGCACTAGAGAAGAATGTGTATTCTGTTGCTTTGGGATGAAATATTCTGAATATATCTGTGATGTCCATCTGGTCCAGTGTGTCTTTTAAGGCCTTTATTTCCTTGCTGATCTTTTGCTTGGATGACCTGTCCATTTCAGTGAGGGGAGTGTTAAAGTCCCCTACTATTATTGTATTATTGTTGATGTGTTTCTTTGATTTTGTTATTAATTGGTTTATATAGTTGGCTGCTCCCACGTTGGGGGCATAGATATTTAAAATTGTTAAATCTTCTTGTTGGACAGACCCTTTGAGTATGATATAGTGTCCTTCCTCATCTCTTATTATAGTCTTTGGCTTAAAATCTAATTGATCTGATATAAGGATTGCCACTCCTGCTTTCTTCTGATGTCCATTAGCATGGTAAATTCTTTTCCACCCCCTCACTTTAAATCTGGAGGTGTCTTCGGGCTTAAAATGTGTTTCTTGGAGGCAACATATAGATGGGTTTTGTTTTTTTATCCATTCTGATACCCTGTGTCTTTTGACAGGGGCATTTAGCCCATTCACATTCAGGGTAACTATTGAGAGATATGAATTTAGTGCCATTGTATTGCCTGTAAGGTGACTGTTACTGTATATGGTCTCTGTTCCTTTCTGATCTACCACTTGTAGGCTCTCTCTTTGCTTAGAGGACCCCTTTCAAGATTTCCTGTAGAGCTGGTTTGGTATTTGCAAATTCTTTCAGTTGTTGTTTGTCCTGGAAGCTTTTAATCTCTCCTTCTATTTTCAATGATAGCCTACCTGGATATAGTATTCTTGGCTGCATGTTTTTCTCGTTTAGTGCTCTGAAAATATCATGCCAGCTCTTTCTGGCCTGCCAGGTCTCTGTGGATAAGTCAGCTGCCAATCTAATATTTTTACCATTGTATGTTACAGACTTCTTTTCCCGGGCTGCTTTCAGGATTTTCTCTTTGTCACTGAGACTTGTAAATTTTACTATTAGGTGACGGGGTGTGGGCCTATTCTTATTGATTTTGAGGGGCGTTCTCTGAACCTCCTGAATTTTGATGCTCGTTCCCTTTGCCATATTGGGGAAATTCTCCCCAATAATTCTCTCCAGTATACCTTCTGCTCCCCTCTCACTTTCTTCTTCTTCTGGAATCCCAATTATTCTAATGTTGTTTCGTCTTATGGTGTCACTTATCTCTCGAATTCTCCCCTCGTGGTCCAGTAGCTGTTTGTCCCTCTTTTGATCAGCTTCTTTATTCTCTGTCATTTGGTCTTCTATATCACTAATTCTTTCTTCTGCCTCATTTATCCTAGCAGTGAGAGCCTCCATTTTTGATTGCACCTCATTAATAGCTTTTTTGATTTCACCTTGGTTAGATTTTAGTTCTTTTATTTCTCCAGAAAGGGCTTTTATATCTCTCGAGAGGGTTTCTCTAATATCTTCCATGCCTTTTTCGAGCCCGGCTAGAACCTTGAGAATTGTCATTCTGAACTCTAGATCTGACATATTACCGATGTCTGTATCGATTAGGTCCCTAGCCTTCGGTACTGCCTCTTGTTCTTTTTTTTGTGTTGAATTTTTACGTCTTGTCATTTTGTCCAGATAAGAGTAAATGAAGGGGCAAGTAAAATACTAAAAGGGTGGCAACAACCCCAGGAAAATATGCTTTAACCAAATTAGAAGAGATCCAAAATCGTGAGTGGGGAGAAAGGGGATAAAAAGAGGTTCAAAAAGGAAGAAAGAAAAAAGAAAAAAAAAAAAGGAAAAGAAAAGAAAAGAATATTTAAAAAAAAAAGAAAACACCTAAGAAAAATGTAAAAAAATATATATATATATTAGATAAACTAGTAAAAAATCGTTAAAAAAGAAAAAGGTAACAGTTAAAAAAAATTTTACCCGAAGGCGAGAAAAAAAAAAATGAAAAAGAAAAAATTAAATTAACTGCAAGACTAAAAAAAAATCACAGGAAAAAAGCCATGAGTTCCGTGCTTGGCTTTCTCCTCCTCTGGAATTCTGCTGCTCTCCTTGGTATTGAAACCGCACTCCTTGGTAGGTGAACTTGGTCTCGGCTGGATTTCTTGTAGATCTTCTGGGGGAGGGGCCTGTTGTAGTGATTCTCAAGTGTCTTTGCCCCAGGCGGAATTGCACCGCCCTTACTAGGGCCTGGGGTGAGTAATCCGCTCGGGTTTGCTTTCAGGAGCTTTTGTTCCCTGAGCGCTTTCCGTAGAGTTCCAGAGGACGGGAATACAAATGGCGGCCTCCTGGTCTTCGGCCCGGAGGAGCCGAGAGCCCAGGGCCCCACTCCTCAGTGCGCCCTCAGAGAACAGCGCCCAGTTACTCCCGTCTGCCTGACCTCCGGCCGCGCTCCGAGCTCACCGAGCCTGCGACCGGTTCAAGGTAACACGGAGCTGCGAGCTTACTGTGGGCTCTGTCTCTGTAGCCGGCTTTCCCATTCCAATACCCGCAAGCTCTGCGACACTCAGACACCCCCGATCCTTCTGTGACCCTGCGGGACCTGAGGCCACGCTGACCCCGCGTGGGCTTCGCCCCGGTTTAGCCTCTGGAGCGATGTCCCTCAGCGGAACAGACTTTTAAAAGTCCTGATTTTGTGCGCGGTTGCTCCGCCGCTTGCCGGGAGCCGGCCCCTCCCCCCGGGGTCTATCTTCCCGTCGCTTTGGATTCACTTCTCCGCCGGTCCTACCTTTCAGAAAGTGGTTGTTTTTCTGTTTCCAGAATTGCTGTTCTTCTTCTCTTCGATCTGCCGATGGATTTTCAGGTGTTTGCAATCTTTAGATAAGCTATCTAGCTGATCTCCGGCTAGCTGAAGCAGTCTCAGCTTGCTACTTCTCCGCCATCTTGACTCCTCCCCCCTGCCTGATTGGATTTTTGAGTAGGCCAATAAGAAACAACAAGTTTGGAAAGGTTATTTCCTAAAGATCAATTTTAGAATAAGAACTACCACCTAAGAGTTTAATTGCTATGAAAAAAAAACTGATACTTTTTTATTAAAGTGGAAGGAAGACCTCATGTGATGCTTCCAGGATATCCTTTTATAAACACATCAAGTTAAAAACTTATTTTCAATTTATGAATTACTTCCTCAAATGAATATATTTATAATGGCCAATCTGATTTTATATTGCTTTAGTATTCTTTATAAACACAACAATATTATTTTTTTATTTTTATTTTTTAAGCATTTATTTATTTGACAGCAAGAGGAGAGAGAGAGAGCGAGCTCGGGAGCACAAGCAGTGGGAGTGGCAGCCAGAGGGAGAGGGAGAGGCTGGTTCC
The DNA here is from genome assembly GCF_022355385.1 of Mustela nigripes. Lineage (NCBI taxonomy): Eukaryota > Metazoa > Chordata > Mammalia > Carnivora > Mustelidae > Mustela > Mustela nigripes. The sequence continues at coordinate 16,630,160 of NC_081571.1, forward strand.
CTGCTGAGTAAGGAGCCCAATGCAGGGCTTCCACAATTCTGGGATCATGACCTGAGTTTAAGACGCCTAGTGGACTGAGCTACCCAGGCACCCCAACACATGATCATTTTATAGGATAAAATCTAATCTCCAAAAATGTTTATCTAGGAACATGATCTGACTGTTTTATTTCAGAGTTTTAAGCATAAAAGTAGAATTTATCAGATAATGTTCTTAAAGTCATTATTACTGAATAAAAAGACATTTATAATCATTGTAATTATAAACTTTGTCAAATTATACCTAGTAAAGGAGGGGCTAAAGCTTTATATAACCGTTGATCTCTTGTTTTAATTTTCTTCACCTACAAATAAAATGTTTTAGAATTTTAAAGTATTGTATTTTTATTAAAGTTTCTTTAAAGTGAGTGTTCAAGCTTTGATTTTTCTCTTTACTTAAATATTTATTTGCTTTTGTCTTCCATCCCCTGCTTTAATGATTTAGCTCATTGTTAGGATCATTTTTCTATCTTCTTATTAAATTTTCATGTAAAGTTATGCTTCTAGGCTTGGTTTGAATTTTGTGGGAATATTGCTAATCTACTTACCACTGGCATTTGTCAAACATACAAGTATAGTAATAAAAAATCATTACTAGCCTTATCATACTTAAAACTAATTGGTTCCTACTCAGTAAATCCTTTTCCTAGTAACTCTTCCACAAATTTGCTATCCTCTGTGTTTTTTCGTGCACTTACTGACGTCTAACTTGTTACATATTTTACTTTTTTATGTAATACTATGTCCCTGTCCTCTCCTCCCTTAGAATTTGAGTTCTGTGAGGGCAGGAGTTTTTCAGTTTTGTTAACTATTCTTTCCACAGTGCCAAGGAGAGTCCCTGGCAAATAGTAAGTACTCAACTTGCATATTTTCCATATGACTAAATGAAAAGTCCTGACTCTGCCTTTAAGTAAAGGAAATGGATGCAAGGGTTTTACAAGTTGAGGGAACACAGTAGAGAAAGCAGATGAAGCAAACTGCTGTTGTGCAAGCAAAATTTACCCAAAGAAATACTTTGTTTGGCTCACTGAAAAGTTTTCTAGTTATGAATTTTTAAAGAATTTTTTATTTTATTTTTTTTCTAGTTATGAATTTTATTTCCTTTAGGTACTTTGGGCAGTTCTCACTACTGTTTATTGTCTCCTACCGTAAAGGCATACACTGTTAACTATTTGAATATTGTGATCATATGAGTTTGTGATACCTTGTGTAGAAGTGTGAAATGCATAGCATGCTTATGAGAAAGTTATTGAGCTGCCCTTGTTAAGTAAACCTATGGGAAGTAAAATTGGTAAGACAATTTAAACTCTTTTAGACCTTAATTATCCTATAGTGATACTTGGACTTTAGTCGCTGGATAGTGGAGAGAAAGTGTGATGTGACCTGAGCTCTGGGGTTGAGTGGTAGATGGTTCTTTATCCTAGGGAGTATCAAAAAGGATCACTAGATGAGGAAGAAAACATTTTAGTAAAATATATTTTTGACAGTCAAATCAGGATTATTGGCTTTTAAAGAACAGCATTTCCTCTATAATATTTTCATCTGAAATTATACTTGAAGGTGGTATTTTCCATTCAAAATCTAATGCAAGCCTCATGTGTTATTTAAAAAGTTCTAGTAATCCATAACCAGTGAAATTAATTTTAATAATATATATAATTTAACCTTATATATCCTAAATATTATAACTTCAACATATACTCAATTAAAAAATTATAAAGGATATTTTGCTTTATTTTTTATTCTGAATCTTCAAGTCTGCACGTGTTTATAACACTTACCACCTAGGACTGGCCACATTACAAGGCTCAGTAGCTATACATGGCTAGTGGCTTCTCTATTGGACAATGCAACTTTTAGGTTTGGTTTTAATTTTGGGAGGTCTGTCATTTATCTAAATAGCATTGGTAGTAGGTTGCTTACTGGCAGTTGAAAATCATGTTGGGGGTGTTTAGCAAAGAGATATGCTATATGAAGCTGTGGAAACATAAAATATCATTGAGAGAGAATGATTTTATGGGAAGAGAAACCAAATAAATAAGTTTCAGCAGTTCCCATCTTTGAACCAAAGGGCACTGGGGAGGAATTTGAGGTTCATGAAAGCCAAAGGGGCAGTATTTCCAGGAAAGTAAGATGTACTTTTCATACCATGGCTAGGTTGAAAGGTTTATGCTAAGTAAGATGCATTGCATTTATCCGTGTACAACTCATTTGTGACTTTATGAAGAAATGATTCAGTGGAATGGTGGAGTCAATTTATTTACCCATTGTTTTGGATCTTGTGAAAGCACTTCTCTTTCCTAGTATCTTGTGGTATGTGTGTGTGTGTATGTATTATCATTATAATAAGTTTTATACCATTTCAGTTTCCTTTGAGATCTCTCCTTTAGTCAATTTATATAAAAATGGTCTGAAACCATTTTTATTCATAACATTTTATTTCTTTAGTTTGTGTTGAGAGTGGAATTATTTAACCTGAGTTACTTATCTGCAGTTATTCTGGAAAGGGCTTCAGGTAACAAATTGTCATTCAGAAAATTATCTTAAAAGCTAATGTTTCTGAATTTAATTAAGTTTTGAATAGCAAAAGAAATATATGGTTATATAGTATGTTTAAATTATTAGGTATGGCATTATGAAAAATTCATATGTATTTATTATGTCAGCAGTCTTAAAATTTTATATTCTGAGTATTTTTACTTGAAAATCTTTTCTTTTTCTTTAGTCATCAAGAGTTCATATAACTAGAGCTGTCCTGGAGCAATTTTTATCCTTTGCAAAATACCTTGATGGTTTATCTCATGGAGCACCTTTGCTAAAGCAGCTTTGTGATCATATTTTATTCAACCCAGCCATCTGGATACATACACCTGCAAAGGTATAAATTTCATTCTCATTCATTTTATTTTAGTGTAATATTAATAATATGATCTAAACTATGCAGTAGAAAGCATTTGGATTTTTTCAGCGTATAGTATAGTCAACCTGAAAGAGTTGTGTTACTAGAATCAGCAACTAAATATTAAATATATAAATATTAAAATAACTGAAAATTATTATATTGATACAATAACTGCATTCTGAAGTTAGTAGTTGTATTTCATATCTTTCCAAGAAAGAATTTGGTACACTGATTATTAAGACTAAGAAAAGAGAATGTATTAGGCAACTAATTATATAATGATAATTACAATCACTGTGACTGAAAATTGCTTATATTGTGAATACAGAGTTTATATCATGATTGTAAATTTCTTTGTTTTAAAATAAACATATACATTGTTTTTTATATATCAACATAATTTTTTTTGAATTTTGCATACCTAAATTTAACCCTGTTATACTCTAGTGGAAATCAGTAATGGAGTGATATTCTTCATGAGAGTGGGCTGCCTTTTATGGTTTTCAGATTCCACATAACTTTGCTTAATTTATAAAGGGTCTGACTTTTATTATTGTTCAGCATGTTAGTTGTGGTGTTAAGCTCAAACTTTAAGTTTGTTCACTTTTTAAACAAGTTGTTAGACTTATCTCTCTACTTACATGATTAGATTCTGATACTTTGACAATGGGTTAAGAAAATTTGGAATTATATTAACTCTTGGGATATAAGATTGTGTATATTTTTTCCAAATGTAATGTAGCTGACTAATGTTAGTTCTGTACCTTTGAGCTGCTGAAATATATTTTCATTAAGGGCTTTAGATTAGGTAACTTTTAAAATAATTTAATCTTCCTATCAGTTACTTTTGATCTATTAACTCATTTAAAATTATTTCGTTGTTAATAGCTGCAGATTATCTTTATTAAAATAAGTTTTCTTAGAATGTGTTGGCTGCATACTATTTTTGTTTAAAAACATAAGTACTATTTAATAAATAGTTATTTTTAACCTCATAATAAATGGTTCTTTCTTGGCCTTTACTAATTTGCATTTAAATTAGAATGTATGTATATAATATAAACTTTTGAGGCATTTTAAATTTATTTTAATGCTTTGTTAATATTCTGTATTAGGTTCAGCTTTCCCTATACACTTACTTGTCGGCTGAATTTATTGGAACTGCTACCATTTACACCACCATACGCAGAGTAGGAACAGTATTACAGCTAATGCACACATTGAAATATTATTACTGGGTCATTAATCCTGCTGACAGTAGTGGCATTACACCTAAAGGATTAGGTAAGTATAATACTACCACTCATTCATTGTACTAATACTGTTCTATATCCTGAGTACTATTATAGGCACCAGAAGTGCACAGTTATGAAAATATCACTGAACTACTACTGTCTTTCTTAATGTAACCTTGTATATTGAGAATTTTTTTGTGGTAGAGAAGTTTATAGTTCTGAAATATTACATTATTTTTATAATAAAGGTGGGTAAAAAATAATATTCTACCTTTTAGCTGATTGCTTTTTGTGCTCAGGAAAATATATTTGTAATATTAAAATTAGCTGAAGTTGATTATGACCAGATGTTCTAATACTGTTGTTTCAACCCTTTGAGATAGTTACCTTTCTTTATGTTTTTCCCCCAAACTTTACCCTTTAATGTAAGTGTAGTAGAAACTAATTTAATACTTCATTGTATTGTTTAAAAAATATTGCCAGGGTACCTGTGTAGCTCAGTTGGGCATCGGACTCTTGGTTTTAGCTCAAGCTATGGTCTTGAGGTCTTGAGATTGGGCTCTGCCTTTAGCTCCGTGCTCAGTGCAGAGTCTGCTTGGGGTCTCTGCTTCTCCCTGTGCCATGCTCATGTACATGTGCATGGGTGTGCTCACTTTCTCTTTCCCTAAAATAAAATAAGTAAAATCTTAAAAAATAAAAATAAAAAAAAAATCACCAGTTTCCTAATTATATAAAAATACATACTCATCATAGAAAATAAAATGATGGAGAAAAAAAATATACATAACCCAACCCCGGACATAAGAACTGTTACAAGCTTGGTGTATGTTCTTACACTGTTTTTCATTGTATTAAATATGTGAAATATTTAAACTCTTACAGAACTGAGATTTTCTTGATCTTTTTCTGTTTTCTTCTTGACTCTACATAGTAATCTAAAAGAATGTACCATTTACATGTTTCTAAAATTTTGATCCTATAAATAACAGTGATCTATTCCTTTGTATATAATCATTTACTTCCATCTTTGATTTGTTTAAGCTTACTGAGAGAATAACTATGTAGTATGGGAGAGTGCTTTTCTAAGCTTAATAACAATAGTGTTGAAAAGTATTGTTTCATAAAAATCTTTTTAATAAGGGAAAATAACATTTCACTACTTTAATTTTCATTTATTAGCTTATGTTATGCCTTTTATTGATAGGACTTTAAAAATTGTGTGATTTGCAATCTGGTATATTATTCTGTCATTTATGACTTTTTTGTTGCTTTTAGTCTTGATAATGCCTAAAATTTACTGAATGTTCACCATGAGTTTGAATCTACACTAAATATCCTGTTTATTTTGTAGTCATTTATATATAATGTAATTATATATGCATAGACATGTTTACCTCATACACATTGGACTATGTACTAAATTGTCAGTATCACTGTTATGTCTTCAGTTTGGAAACTGAAAGCTGGTACAAAGTAACAGAACTAAAATTTGAATCATATCTATGTGATTCAACACCTTTTTAAAACACTGTACTCTAATAGTTTCTTTACCCCAAACAGATCATATATTCATACATATTCATTTCTGCTTTAGTTGCCTTGTCACTTTAATATTCTTCAATATAGAATAGTTTTTTGTTAGTATTCTTTGTCTTCCATGACTTTGATATTTTCAAAGAACACAGACAAATTACTTTTTTTAGAATGTCCCTTAATTTGGATTTGTTTGATATTTGCTCATGGTGATCCAGGTTTTTCATTTTTGGTTGGAGTCGCTTAGAAGTCATACCAGTTCTGCTGCATCATATCATGTCAAGAGGCACATGACACCGAGTTGTCTTATTACTGGGGATATTGATTTTGCTCATTTGGTTAGTGTGGTGTTTGCCAGGTTTCTTCATTATAAAATTAACTACTTTCTCTTTTGGAATAATAAGTATTTGGTAGAGAAATACATTGAGACTGTGTAAATATCCTGTTCTTCAACAAACCTTTGCCTCCTGGTTTTTGTTCATCAGTGACTCTTGCCATAATTGATCTTTATTATGATTGCTGCTAAATGGCAATATTTTCTAAGACATTTATTTGTTTGAATTCTATAAGAAGGAACGTATTTTTTCCTCTTCCATTTATTTGTTCATTTTATATCAACACAAATTTTATGGATTTGTTTTATTCTGTGTATTATATTGATAGTTGGCACGTTTTCTCAGCAAAGGGCCACACAGAAATATTTTAGGCTTGGGAAGTCATAGGGGCTTTGTTACAGGTAGTCAACTCTGCCAGTGTATAGCAAAAATAGACATAGACAGTATGTAAATGAATAGATATGGTTTGTTTTAGTGAAACTTGAGAAATGTTAAGGCTTAATGGATTTAGCCCAGCAACTATCCCGTGGATTTTATCATTATTTATTGGATTTAAGGTTGTCCCACATTTGGCTTGTAGGAGACCTTCACATGAGATTTTGGTTCTTTATGACAGATGTTTATAATTATATAGGACTAGCTCTCTGCCGCAAGATGTTTTTGCTTCATTTTATATTTACCCAGTCCTGAGCCCTGGTTTGTTGTGGTAGATGTGGGTTTTGGAAACCAAGATTTAGGTGTTTGGTGGGCTTGTTGTACTTACTGCTCTTTGAGTGGCATTGCTTCTAGTGATTCTGCGTGGATCTAGGAAATACAGTTTAAAAACACATGGTTCAAAGAAGCCTTAAGCTTATTATATTTATAGCTTTCTTCTTTCAATAGTGAAAAAAATCTGCCTTAGGTGATCTTTAATAATGTATTTATATATTTGCTTATTCTAATTTATGAAGCAGTTTTTTGACATGTGCGCCATCACCTTCTCAGATTAGACATTGCCAGTCAGTTCTGACCATCCCCTCACCTCTAACTCTGGCTGATCCTTGTCACCTCTTTAGACCCGATTGTTTCTTCGCTGCTGACCACACTGGTAGCCCATTTTGTCTCCTCACTCTGACCCTGAAGTTCCTGCCAGACTTAGTTGCCTCTTCAACCCTGCCAGCATCTGGTGTTTCCTTGTCCTCTGCTTTTTTCTCCCATCCCTAGACCCTCAAGCCTGGCTGGCTCTGGCTTCTTCAAGGAGAGGGGAGGGAAGAAACCAAATACATATATTTTAAAGAAAAGTTACAAGAACCTGGAAGAGAATTTCTTTTTCTTTATGGGTTATTCTTTTTTTTTTTAGGATTTTATTTATTTATTTGACAGACAGAGATCTCATGTAGGCAGAGAGGCAGGCAGAGAGACAGAGAAGCAGGCTCCCCCATGAGCAGAGAGCCCAATGAGGGGCTCGATCACAGAACCCTGGGATCATGACCTGAGCCAAAGTAGAGGCTTTAACCCACTGAGCCACCCAGGCGCCCCTGGGTTATTCTTTTTTTTTTTTTTTTTTTAAGATTTTATTTATTTATTTGACAGAGAGAGATCACAAGTAGGCAGAGAGGCAGGCAGAGAGAGAGGAGGAAGCAGGCTCCCTGCTGAGCAGAGAGCCTGATGCGGTACTCGATCCCAGGACCCTGAGATCATGACCCGAGCCGAAGGCAGTGGCTTAACCCACTGATCCACCCAGGCGCCCTGGGTTATTCTTTTTTAATGCATCTTTTTATTTATTATTATTATTTTTTAAAGATATTTATTTATTTATTTATTTGACAGAGAGAAATTACAAGTACACTGAGAGGCAGGCAGAGAGAGAGAGAGAAGGAAGCAGGCTCCCCGCTGAGCAGAGAGCCCGATGCGGGACTCGATCCCAGGACCCTGAGATCATGACCTGAGCCGAAGGCAGCGGCTTAACCCACTGAGCCACCCAGGCGCCCCTTATTTATTATTTTTAATGTATCTTTTTAATTTAACTTTTTAGTCTATCTGAAATTAACTTCGATATTTAGTGAAATGTGAGGATTTTACTTGAAACACGCTTTCTACATAACAACTTTTTTCAATACCATTTTGAACTGAAATGCTTTCTTTTTCTTTTAAGGACACTGTAAAGATAATTTGTACACACTAGCTTTTCATAGTAATAATTCATTTGCAGGCACTGACTTGAGAAGTAGGGTCTTTTGGCTTTAGCTCTTATTTAACACTTTAAAAATTATTATTCTGTCAGGTGCATTATAAAAAACTTTTTATATTAATACGGTACCATAGTAATACATGATCTTAGTTAACAAGTAGAATAATAAAAAGGTTTATGAATAAAAACTTACTTATCTCCCAAGGAGCCAGTATGACCAGTCTTACATTCATCTACCTCTTTTTCTCTGTTCATACAAACACCAACTTACACATGCCTACATGTAGATGCTTCAAATTATAGGTGTTTCAAAGTTCTATTTTGAATATATCATAAATGCAAATATGTAAATATGTAATAAACCTCATATGGGTCTCACCAAACTTGAAAGGATATTACCATAAACCTGTATTTACTTATCTTTGGTCATTATCTTCCTCCCATTCCCAGCCATAGAGATAACACTATGCTCAATTTTGTTTCATGTTTTCTTTTATGTTTATTATGCCTTTCCTTACTTGAATGCTTATTACTTTTTAGTGTGCTTTACTACTTTGCTATTTATATGTGTATTCCTAAGCAATTGACTGTTTAGCCTTCTGTACTTTACATAAATAGTATCATTTGTGATTTATGTCGCTTTTATATTTGTAAAATATCTGTTTATTCTATTTTATAAAATAAGGATTCATATTATGTATATAAATAAGACTCATACATATGTATGTATTCTTCTGCAGTATCCTCTTTACATTGTACCATGTCTGAAAATAGTAATTATAGCTTACATTTACTGAATACTTATAATTAAAATGGACCAGGCACCATTCTAATTCCTTTAACATGTATTGCTTTGTTTAGTTCTTATAAAATACCCTGTGACATAAGCACTATTATTACTCTCATCCTTACAATTAAAAAAAATGCTCACTAAGATAATATAAAACTTGATCAATTTCATTAAATGAAAGTAAGAAAATTATTACTAAGATAATGGCTGTCTCTAATGGGATGGAATGGAGCTGAAGCATGTGATCAAGGTATGGCTCAGAGCTGAGGACTGGTGTAGGGTGAGGACTTTAGTATGCTGGAACAAGCTGGTGCATAGCCAATTATTAAATATTTAGGGATTTTACAACCTGGTTTTTAAAATCATTGGTAGCCTGAGCTTGAATTCAGTCATAGTGGGAATATTTATATAACAAAAATCACAAGTCTGCAGTTATTTAATCTGATTCAAGTCAGGACCTCACCCCTTCACTCGTGTAGTTCCTTTATCTGCACACCAATCGTTAATGGATTTCTTTGCCAGGTTACTGTGAGTGTTCAGTATCTTGACCTAATACACGTGTTCATTTTATACCAATTCATTAAGTTGTACATTTACATCTTCTGTATTCATTTCACAATGAAAAACAGGTTTGTTTGTGTTTTTGAGATGAAGATCATGAGCAGATAGGGAGGGGCAGAGAGAGAGAGAAAGGGAGAGACAATCTTAAGTAGGCTCTCTGCTCAGTGCAGAGCTGGATGTGGGACTTGATCTCATAACCCTGAGATAATAACCTGAACCAAAATCAAAAGTCAGACACTTAACCAACTGAGCTATCCAGGCTCCCCCACAAAAAAAATTATTTTTAAAAAATTAATACCGAGTGTTGGTAAGGAAGGAAACAGTATTTTGTACACTGTTGGCAGCAGTGGAGCAAAAAATGTTGAGGGCGGTCTGGGAAATGAGAAAGAGATTTCTTTCTCAAGAATAAATGGAATGGATGGTTTGAGTAATAACTTGTATGTAAATATTTGTTGAGTGAATAAAAGATGTTATAAATTATACATATGGGGATTTTTATTTTAAAACTTATGAAGAAGCTATATAAATCCTTATTGCTTCAAGAAAGGCTTGATATTTAAGGGCTTTCATGGTTCTAGCTAAATAGTTAAAGATATAATTTAATTATTATATACTTTGTAAGTTACATATATCATTGAATAATCTCATTTATTGGTAAGTAAATATTTTCAATTAATTACTTTGAAATTTAGATGTTATGATGGAATTGATAGATACACTAACTGTTGACATTCATTTTCATTTATTGACTCAGGAGCATTTTTTGAGTGTCCATTATGATATGTATTTGGTATATACAGGTAACATGGGGGGAAAAAGCTGCAAAGCAAATAATTACAATAAAGTGTCACTTTTTCTGTGCTTTGTTATATACTGTGTGGTGTGAAATTGGAGACAGTCTTTAAATGAAGAAAGGTTTAATTGAAGATGAAAGAAATGTTGACAAAACTTGGATCTGGGGGAAAAGGGAACCTATTAAATTAATAAAAGTAGAAAATTTATATAAACACTTGATGATTATACATTATGAATGGATGGTAATATATTATAATTTTTTAAGAAATAATTATTTCCCCCAAATCTGAAATTTGGTGAATAATTTGAAATTGCCAAAATCTGAAAATTAACATTTGGACCCTTTGATATAACTGAAGTGATATAGTATTAATACTAACAAATATTATAATCCTAATAAATGCAATTTGAAAAGAATTCCATAGTATTCTAACAAAATTGCATTAAACTTATTTAATATCATGACGTTACCCCTTCCTTTTTTCTTTTCTTTATGTTTTCTGTTTTATTCTAGATGGTCCCCGGCCATCACAAAAAGAAATTATATCACTACGGGCATTTATGCTACTTTTCCTGAAACAGCTCATACTAAAGGTAAAATAATTTTACATAATTTAGAATTGTAGTATATTAAATAAAGAGGAATTTTTGGCATTGTTTAAAATCAATATTGTTAAATTCACAGTGATTACTTTAAATTTATGAGTAGCTTTCAAAATCCCAAAGTAAATCTTAGTGTTAACTTTTGTTAAACTTCACTTTTTGCTGATCTTCTTTGAGATCATCCATTCTAAGGGATATAAGAAATGGACAAAGAACATATGCATAAGAAATGAGCATATAGTTTTTATTCTAGAAAATGAACTGTGTGTCAGTTTGAGAAGACTTACATTATGTATTTTATCACAGTAGGATTTTTAAAAGATTAAGATAAAGAAAAATGGAAAATAAAAGTAAAATATACATCAGTTGGTCCTATAAAGTTTTGCATTATTTTAAGAAAAGAATAAGTGGTTAGAAAATAATAATAATAATACAGTTAGGTGAGCAAAATATACGAACTTTTGATAGTGATGGTCAGGCAAATCTTAGCAACTTTAAAAGACAAGGTACAGTTTTCCAAATATTTACTTAATTATGTGGGAAAAGATAGTTTATGAATTATGGCATATTTAAAGATTTAATGAAAACATCACTACTTGCAAGTTGTTCTTATTTTCTTTTAAAAATTTTCTTTTAATTTTTCTGATCATTTGATGTCTATCTTTATGGTATTAATTTTAGATTTAAATAATATACATATTTTTTAAAATTAGGATCGAGGGGTCAAGGAAGATGAACTTCAGAGTATATTAAATTACCTTCTTACCATGCATGAGGTAGGACATGGTCTGAGTCTTCTATTTTAATTATTTTATGTAAAGTACTAGAATAAAATATTAACTAAAGAATATTGGTGATCCTTATTATGCAGGATGAAAATATTCATGATGTGTTACAGTTACTAGTGGCTTTAATGTCAGAACACCCAGCCTCAATGATACCAGCATTTGATCAAAGAAATGGAATAAGGTATGATTATAATAATGGTATTACTAACAAACTTTAATTGAGTACAGTTGTGCTTTCTAGAATATCTCCTTCTCTAGGAACTTTTGAATAAATATGGCAAAATCTCACTAAGAAAGGAATAAATGGAGAAAACTAGTATTAATCTTCTAATACTCAAACTGATGAAGTATTTAAAGAATGGGTCTTGGTCTCAAGAAGAGTAATTAATTTATTGATGCTATAGTAAAGATTTCAAGTAGTGTGAAGAACAATTTTCTTTTTTTTTTTTCAGAAAGTCAAGAGATCATGGTATATTTCAGCAAAAGAGAGCACAAGAAAATTATATGAATTTAGGCTGAAGAACTAGATAGTGGCCAAATTTGGAAGATACATAATAGAAAGAAGTTAAGATTTTATTTTGCTGGTGATGAAATAAAGTATTTTGAATGGGGTACCAATTTGCTCAGATTTCCATTTTGTTAGATTTATAGTCAGCAATGTGGAAAATGAACTAGAGAGGGATAAAATTGATATAGCAAAATCAGTAGATTATTTTATTCATCACTATTAGGGATGATGAGTTGGGAAGTGGCAATGTAATTGGAACTAGAGTACAAAACCAAGAGAGTTTGAAGTTTAGTTATAATGATTTTAATTAATTATTACTTGATTAGTATTCTTACAAACGTTGGCCTATAACGTAGCCCTTTAGGGATTCTCCTTTTTAATTTTTCTGAAGTCTAAATTATTAGAACAAAGAGGAAATCTAAGTTAGACATGTGAAACTCAGTGAACTTCTCCAGGTTGTAGAAGAATTTGAAAAAAATACACCTGCCAAGGCATTTTAGTAGTGCTTCTTTTACTTGGCCATTTATATCAACAAATGACAGTTTTCTAGATTTTAAGGACTCCTTTCCAAGTCAGAGAAGCAATCACATCATTTCTATTGGATGTCCGTTTGAGTTATCACTGTGACCTTTGAGTTTACAAGCCATGCAGTTACTACTTTATTTGAAGAAGAGGATTACACATCTAATTATTAAGAACTATAAACATTTTCTTACTATGAGTTGAACTATATGAATTTGCTGATACTTAACTGTTTACTAAATAATAACAGTTTCATATGGTTCAACCTGATCATATAATAAAGTTATTCTTCTTAAATTATATTTAGACTGAACAATTAGTATCTTTGACCTTAGATGCTAGTATATCTTTTGTTTATTATATTGACTGATAAGTGAATCAATTAAAAATGTCCTTATCCTTGTGAATGATACCAACCTTAGATTGGTTAGTATGAAATACAGACAAAATTCTGTGTTATTTTGACACAGTGAAAATATGATCTTACAAAGGAAAATTATATTTGGTTAGATTTTTAGGGGACTGAAATAGTAATTAATATGTGTAGTATGAGTAGAATGATTAGACACAATGAATACCAAAGCCTGGTTGCTCATGACTGACACCTGTTAAACATGTCCTCTTGTTACCATTGTGTTCAAAACAGTGACAAAGATGCACATTTCAAAAAAATGTGAAGAATGTAGGCTTTGACTAGAGATATTGAAAAAATAGGCTTTTTAAATGGAACACTTACAGGTCTGCATCTTAGGTACTCAAGGATAACAGTTATATGTATGTATAGCTATTGTATGTATAACTTTATATATAAAATTTATATATTTTATAAAAATACTTAATATTTAATATTTATATTATATTTTAAAATACAAAATATTTTATATTTTATATATAAAATTACCCAGAATTTTCTGGGGAAAAATTCTGATTAATTATTTACTAATACTTATATACTATATACTAATAATTACTATATATATAGTAATTATTATATATTATATTATATTATATAGTATATAGTATATTATAGACTATATACTAATAATTACTGAGCACAAAGAATGAACTTAATTCATGGTCTTAATAAAGACCATGTAATAGTACAACCTTAAACTCAGCAGCTAAAAATATGATATATTTATATCTGAAAATCTTTGAAGAAAAGAATATGTAAGTACTTGTCTCAAGTAATTTAGATCATTTGCTGGCTTAATATAGTAAGCTCAAACTGATGAATTAGGATTCACCTAACTATCTTATTATATTTCAGGTGAACATTCATTAACTGATTTGTCAGTAAATTTCCCATTCACACTATATTGTAATCCTGTGTTCATATCTTGTTTTGTTAATGAACAACTGTCTAGTTGTAAAGAAAATCCTATGTAATGTGCTTGAGTAAGGACCCCGGATGTTTTCATGTTTCAGTTGTTAATCATAATTTCTGTTACTCCTGGGTAGATTTTATACCTTTCTTATCCCTACAGTTTAAAGTTATTTCTAGAAAACAGGAATTCTGTTGGAGTTTCTGATTCCATATCTGAGTATAGTCATGTTTTTAGACTGTGAGCTTTTACTTTGGTTTTCCAGATTATTTTTACTGTTGAATGTTCTTTCTCATGATTTCCTGAATAGTCCTTTATCTTATATGCATAACTTTTCTAGTCTTATGCTTGTTTTTTTTTTTTTTTTCATTACTGATCTTGGTTCATAAAAGTTCTGAAAATAGATTTCAGTGTAAATACATATTTAGGAACTTAAGGCTTTTAGAAAAAATTCATCTTCTAAAAGAAATAGTAACTCTAATGTTTACCTCAATCTGTTCTTCAGTAGAGTAACACACAAATAAGAAACAGTATCAACAATATATTATCTTCTTTTATAATAGTATAAGCCACTGTTAAAACAGATGTGACTAGCTTTAAGTAATGTGTTCTCTTTTCTTAATGTTACTGAAACGATATAAAAATTATACTGTATCTTCTAATACCAACTTTCTGTTTAGCCTAGATGACTCCATCTTAAAAACATAAAACGACATTTTATTTTTTAAATAGAATTTAATACAATAAAGCACATCCTAATTTTATCATTACCACCACCAAGTTCAAAGAACTTTCTTAAATTCTAGAATTAGTTGCAAAACAATTAGTTATTATTGTCCCCTACCACCTTATGGAAAAAATGTTTACTTTTATGTTTTGGAAAAACTTTAAAATTTTTAAATATTTATGAAAATTATAGTGCATATAGCCTTGTTCTTATGTCATGTTCAAAATGACTATATTTGTTAAATTAGGCTATATGTTAGTAGAGACTTCTTTGCTCAAAGTACCAGAAGACTTCTCAAGCCAATTTAAGTAAAAACAGAATGATGTGTTTGTTATAGAAATCTCATTAGGGTAAGAATAAAGGAATTGGAAAGGTATAAGGAAACAACTTTACTTTCTCTGCTACTTCCTATATGGTTACTTTATTCTTCCTTTTGTGTACAGACTCATGTCTGCAAACAAAACAAGGCTGCTTATAGTTTCTGTTTTAAATAATTTTCTAATTCAGGAGGCCAAAAAGTACTAGATATTGTTTCTCAGATCTTGCTCCAAGTGCTCAGAAAAGAGAAATAATTGGGCAAGTATCTATCCATGGTCCAATTAGCGATAAGCAAGAAAAAAAGGTCATCAAGTAGAAATGTCAGGGACAGTTCTAATAGAAGGGGAGATATAGCCTAACTAAGCATGTATCTTACTTAAGATAGATTTTTTTTTTCATTGTGCTAGAAGGCAATACTTAGGAGCAATGAATCACTTTGAACTTTTGAGTATTTATTTGCAGGCCAAATTAAAAATAAAGTAGTAAAATTTGTTAGTTTTTAAATTTTTCTGAAGAATTTAAAATCCTGAGAGGAACTTTTGATTTTTTATATTTATAGTTCATTGTAAAGTACATAGTGCTTATATTTTTAATATTTGTAATTGCTTAAAAAGTCATTTATTTTTGTATTTTTTAGAGTAATCTACAAATTATTGGCTTCTAAAAGTGAAAGTATTTGGGTTCAAGCTCTGAAGGTTCTGGGATACTTTCTGAAGCATTTAGGTCACAAGTAAGTTGATGTTTTTCAAAATAATGAATTGTGGAAATACCCATTGAAATTGTATTTTTATAGTTTCATATATAATGGAACATGAAAATTGACTTTAATAATCTTACAGCAGAAAATAATAGCTTCCTATTCATTGGGGGGGAGACAAACCATAAGTGACTCTTAAAGTTGTAAAACTGTTTTATGAAAGAATGTTTATTAACAATAGGTTATAGAAAAATTTATAATTTAAGTAATATAGTTTCTTTTTATTTGTTTGCTGGAAAATACTGTTCATTTAAAGGATGTAAGAAAATATTTCATCAACTAAATCCAAAACACTTTTGGTCATGATTTTGATCAAAACTTTCCTAACAGGGAATACCATGTATATGAGAGTTGCTCTTTTGCTTACATGCTAAGTCAGTATTTTATTATTTGTACTTTTTTGTAGCATTGAGGCTTATTGTGTTTTTGATTTAAAGATCTAGAATATTTCTTTTTTCCCCAAATGTCACTTTCTGATATAAGGAATGTTTTTCATATTATGTTATCCAGTACAAAATTATTCTTTTTAAAATTCATTTTCTATACAAATGAACCCAAGAAAGTATCATTTAATTATCACTAGATGGGGTTCCTCTCAAAACCTCACTGTTGCCATTTCTTTTTGGTGCTTAGATTTACGAAGAGTTTATTGATAACACTGATGAAAACTACACAAGATCTAGATAGACATCTGTAACATGCTAAATAGTTTGAAAGAGTAGATATGCTTTTTATTTTGGTTCCAAATAAATAGTCAAGTAAGGGAGAATAGACATACTACAAATATAGGAAATTCCTCCCTTGTAGGAAAAAAATTATGCATATATGAGGATCTGTAAATGTACTGGTTGTTTGATTACTGAGTGAGAAGCACATGTACTTTCAAAATTAAGAGAAAGGGATTACTCATGTAACTTTGATTAAGTAAAAGAAATTGACTTGGAGAAATTAAATGAAGGATTCTAGTCCCAGATGCAAAAACTATTAAGAAAGTACATTTAAAAATATAGCAGTGTGTAAAAGATAAGCCTAACTAACCTGCAGATAAAAACATTCACTGGAAAAATACTGTTACAGAGTACATAATAATTGCAATTAGAAATTTTACTGTAAGTTTAAAATGTAAGGAATGAATTGCTTCTGAGGAAGGATTACTACTAAGCAGATGGTATAACACAGAAGCATTGGATCATGGACTAACAAAACTTTGGAGGGAAGTTTCTATTTTTGTTGAAGAAAAAAAAAATTTATACAAATAAAAATGAAATCAGAGGAAGCCTAAAGGAAGATAAATTGTGTGGTTGGCAGAGTGAGATACACAGAAGATAGAAATGAAAACAAAACGATTAAATATGTATGGTTGGAAATATAAGAGTTCAGAAGGATCAAAGAGAAAATGATTGATATTGAAGGCACAGAAATTCCAATAATGGTATAAATTGAGTTTCCAAATAAAAGCAGAACAATGGGACTAAACAAATACTTAAAGCTATAATTCTGCAACGTCCTAATAAAAGATTTTGCCATCCATATTAAAAACGTCATGTTGTGTACTAGAGAGAATTTTCCTAGAACGGTCAGTTCAAAATTAAACTATTGTGTTTAAATGTAAGTCAAGAATCTTTTATTCAGCAGTGTGGAAATAAGAGGAAAATTTGAGTTGGGCATTGGACTTTTCTATAACATTTTTCAATAAAGGAAACATAGAGCAACACCCATAGGATATTGAAGTGAAGAAAATGGGAGCCAAAGTATCATTTTAGTAAAAGGAATGCTGCCAAACAGGGGCACCTGGGTGGCTCAGTGAGTTAAAGCCTCTGCCTTCAGCTCAGGTCATGATCCCAGGGTCCTGGGATCAAGCCCCGCACCAGGCTCTCTGCTCAGCAGGGAGCCTGCTTTCACCTCTCTCTCTATTTGCCTGCCTCTCTACCTACTGATACCTGCCTGTCAAATAAATAAATAAAATCTTTAAAAAAAAATAATGCTGCCAAATAATCTTTAACCATACAAGGAATTATTTTTCTGAATAATTATTGAGAAAATTTCTGGGGACAAAGTTCAGCCAATCAGGATGACTGGGAAGACTATAGCTAAGTACTACTGGTGAACACTGAATGAATTTAACAGTAAAACTAAGCCTGAAACAAATATTTGAATTAGAGTGACAGACCAGAATTTACTTTTATATATCTTAGTAATGTAGAAATGCTACAGTTACAATGAAGTGGGAAAGGACTAAGGAAAGACAGAAAGTAGAGTAAATCCAAAGAGTCAGAGATTATCCATAAGAAGTTGACAAATGATGTATTAGAAACACAGGCTTACTGACTAAGATTTGATGGCACAGGGGAGATGAAAAATTAAGAGTAAATATATTGAACTTATCGTTCCTCATAATGGGAAAATACACTTGCTAAACACATAGAAGACTTCTTATTCCTTTATAGCTACAGAGTAAGAAATTTGGCAAAATTATAATGCTTTCAAGATATTAATAAGTATAAATAAATCAAAGAAATAAATCTATGAAAGTTGGAAGCATAATGTAAAATATGACTCTAATGCCAAACATCTGCCATGAAGATAAATGTAAAATTTTTACTAAGTCACCTATTTTAAGAAAAAAGAAAAACAGTTCATCACAGTAATAAAATGCAGATCTATATGCAAGAAACATACCGAAATAAAGTGATTTAGAAAGGCTGAAAATTAAAGGATACTTAAATGTTATACCACATATATACAAATGAAAAAAGTAGGAATCATAATCTTAGCATTGGACAAATTAAAAATCAAATCAGAAAGCAATAAATACCATAAAGAAGGACACATAGTGTTAAAGGGTGAAACTTTCATGAAAAGGAATTTTAGGAGAATTAGTACAATTACCATTAATTTAAAACATTAAAGCAAATTTTAGTTCACCTTCATTCATAAAAATCAAAAGGGAAAGTAATATAAATAATAAGATAAATCTGATTAATATATTTGAAGTCTGTATCATGTTAATAAAATAGCTCAGTGCCATGGAATATTTATGGAAATTTGACATGGCATTGTAGACATCAAAGAACAATTCTAAAATGTAAAAATAAAACAGAGAAGGTTCTCTTATTAACATACGGTAAAGTTAGAAAATAGGAACAAAATTAGAAACCAAAGTTTCTTCTACCTAGAAAGTTAAAATTAATTGAATAACTTTTGTGTCAAAGAGAAGATGCACACAATTTTACAGATTTTTTTTCAGGATTTTATTTTATTTTTCATCCTGGTAAGTGTACACTTATTCCCATCCCCTATTTTCCCCATCCCCCCTCATCCACCATCCCTCTGGTAAACTATCAGTTTATCTTCTGTAGTATAGAGTCTTGGTTTGTCTCTTTCTCTCTCTCTCTTTTTTTTTTCCCCCTTTGCTTGTTTGTTTCTTAAGTTCCACATATAAGTGAGATCATATGGTATTTGTCTTTCTCTTACTTATTTGCTTTGCATTATACTCTCTAGCTCTATCCATGTTATTGCAAGTAGCAAGATTTCATTTTTTAATGGCCAAATAATATTCCTTTGTGTGTGTCTATAAAGATAAATATTTTTGTCCATTAATCTATCAGTGGACTCTGCACTGCTTCCATAGTTTGTCTATTGTAAATAATGAACATAAAGGTGCATGCATCCCTTTGAATTCATGTTTTGTATTTTGGGGGTAAATACCCAGCAGTGCAATTCCTGGATTGTAGTATAGTTCTGTTCTTAATTTTTTGAGGAACTTCCATGCTGTTTTCTACAGTGACTGCACCAGTTTACATTCCCATCCACATTGCAAGAGCGTTCCTTTTTCCTCCATATTCTCACCAACACTTGTTTCTTATGTTTTGATTTTAACCTTCTGATAGATGTGAGGAGATACCTCATTATAGTTTTGATTTGCATTTCCCTGATAATGAGTGATATTAACATTTTTTCAAGTGTGTGTTGGCCATCTGCATGTCTTCTTCAGAGAATTGTCCGTTCATATCTTCTGCCCATTTTTTAAAAAAGATTTTATTTTTTTTATTTGACAGGCAGGCATCACAAGTAGGCAGAGTGGCAAGCAGAGAGAGGGGAGGGGGGAAGCAGATGCCCTGCTGAGCAGAGAGCCCAGTGCAGGATTCAATCCCAGGACTCTGAGATCATAACCTGAGCCCAACGCAGAAGCTTGGTTAAGCCACCCAGATGCCCACTTCTGCCCATTTTTAATTGGATTAGTTTTTTTTTAGGTTGAGTTGTATCAGTTCTTTATATATTTTTGATACTAACCCTTTATCGGGTATGTCATTTGCAAATATCTTCTCCCATTCTTTGGGTTGCCTTTTAATTTTGTTGATTGTTTTCTTTGCTGTGCAGAAACTTTGGATTTTGATGTGGTCCCCATGGTTTATTTTTGCTTTTATTTCCCTTGCCTCAGGAGACATATCTAGAAAAATGTTATTATGGCTGATGTCAGAGAGATTATTATCTGTGCTCTCTTCTATCAATTTCATGGTTTCATGTCTCACACTTAGGTCTTTAATCAATTTAAACTTTGTTTTTGTGTATAATGAAAAAGTGGTCCAGTTTCATTCTTTTGCCTATGGCTGTCCAGTTTTTCTAACACCATTTGTTGAAAAAGCTGTCAATTTCCCATTGTATATTCAGTCCTCCTTTGTTGATTACAGAATCAATGTAAAGAAATTTGTTGCATTCCTATGCATTAAGAATGAAGTAGCAAAAAGTGAAATTAACAAAGCAATTCCATTTACAAATTTTTTTCTGGATGCAGAACTGTGAGATTTTATTTAATATTATCCTGAATCTGTATTTGGAATATTTTTTCCATTCTCTGTTGGTGGTTCAAGTTACTTTATTTTTTAAAATTTTTTTATTGTGTTATATTAGTCATGATACAGTACATCATTAGTTTTTTTTTTTTTTTAAGATTTTATTTATTTATTTGACAGAGAGAGATCACAAGTAGGCAGAGAGGCAGGCAGAGAGAGAGAGAGGGAAGCAGGCTCCCTGCTGAGCAGAGAGCCCAATGCGGAACTCGATCCCAGGACCCTGAGATCATGACCTGAGCCGAAGGCAGCGGCTCAACCCACTGAGCCACCCAGGCGCCCCAACATCATTAGTTTTTGATGTAGTGCACCATGATTCATTGTTAGCATATAATTTACAGTTGCACCAGAAACAATAAAGTATCTAGGAATAAAACTTAACTGGAGAGATGAAAGACCTGCTACCCTGAAAACTATAAAACACTGATGAAAGAAATTCAAGAATATGCAAAGAAATGGGAACACATTCCATACTCACGAGTTGGGAAAACAATATTGTTAAAATGTCTGTACTACCCCAGGTTACCTGGGTGGCTCAGTCCGTTAAGCCGCTGCCTTCAGCTCAGGTCATCATCCCAGCGTCCTGGGATCGAGTCCTGCATCCTGCATCGGGCTCCTTGCTCAGCAGGGAGCCTGCTTCTCTCTCCACCTCTGTCTGCTACTCTGCCTGGCTTGCGCATACTCTCTCTCTCTCTGACAAATAAATAAATAAATAAAATATTTAAAAAATATATTAACAAAATGTCTGTATTACCCAAAGCAATGTACAGACTTAATGCAATCTCTATCAAAATAACAAAAGCATTTTTCGCAGAAGTAGAACAAATAATCCTAAAATTTATATGGAATCACAAAAGATTAGATCCCAGATGGACAAAGCCGTCTTGAAAAATTATTAAATTCCAGATTTCAAGTTCGATTACAGGGTAGTAGTAATTAAACCTGTGTAATACTGGCATGAAAACAGATCAGAATAACACAATGTAAAGCTCAAAAAAAGCTCAAAAATGATGTGGACACACTGCAGAATTAAAACAAAAACATAAACAAAAAAACCTTCAAAAACCTATGAGCTACAGCTAAAGAAGTGCCTAAGGGAAATATCCATAGTTATAGAGCAATAAAAAGAAAATACAGAAAAAAATAATCAAAATGTGTAAGTTAGGAAATGAATAGCCAAATAAATGGAAGGTAGGAATTAATATTGAGGACACAAAGAATCATTTAAAAAACTGTTTTTTTTTTTTTTTAAACTCCCAATATAGATGGATAAGTCATCATTAATCAACTCAAGAAAGGGCAAAAGTGTCAATGTACAAAATTATAATTTCCATAATTAATATACAAACAGAAAATTAAAAGAACTTTACATAATAATTTTGCCCAGCTTTTCCTAGAAATTGATAAGCTAACCTAGTAGAAACAAGGAAAAGAATATGAATGAATGATCAGCTCATAGAGGAGAATGCATGGCACATAAACATTTGAAAGGAATGGAGTCCTACTAGTAATAAGAGAAATAAAGGGACACTAGTTCCTCAGTTGGTTAAGCACCTGCCTCAGGCAAGGTCAGGATTCCAGAGTCCTGGGATCCAGTCCCCCATCTAGCTCTTTGCTCAGTGAGGAACCTGCTTCTCCCTCTGCCTGCTGCTTCTCCTGCTTGTGCTCTTTCTCTCTCTGACAAATAAATAAAATCTTAAGAAAAAAGGGAAATCTAATCTGAAAATAAAGTAAGACATCAATATATTAGATTGGATGTGGGGGGAGCAAGCATTCTTATACATTGCTAACTGGAGCACAAGTTACTATAGTACTATTTGGAATGCCGTGTTAATTTTGATCAGTGTCTGTCAAAAATACAAATACATATACTTTTTAACCCAGCAATTTATTGCTTATACCCATTTGAAAACATGACCCTTCAGAGTTATTCATTGTTCTGCTGTTTAAAATTGGAAAGGTTAGGAGAAATCTTAAATTTCTATTAATAGAGAATTTGTTAAATCATGTATCATTCATTCATTAAATAGAATGTCAGCAGTTGTAAAACAAAACTATTGAGATTAAGTCTTAGTTATGTTGATATCACAATTACATTGTTGCATGATTAAAAACAAATAGTATATATAGATGAATATGTACTGGGTGTAGTTTTGTATAAAAGAGAGGATATAAAAATATAGTGCTTCCTATATTACATTAAAATCTAGAAGCATATGTAAGAAACAAACTTAAGAACAGTGGCTCCTAGGGGCACCTAGGTAGCTCAGTTGGTTAAGCCTTTGCCTTTGATTCAGGTCATGATGCCAGGGTCCTGAGATGGATCCCCACTTTGGGTTCGTTCCCCAGCAGGGAGTCTGCTTCTCCCTCTCCCTTTATTGTTCACTCTGCTTGTGCTCTCTCACTCTCTGATAAATAAATAAAGTCTTAACAAAACAAAACAAAACAAAACAAAACAAAAAAACCAGTGGTTCCTAATGGGGAGTTGGTAGAAATGATGGTGAATGTGGATCAATTTAATCTTTTAGGCATGCAAATATTAATAACATTGTTTAGGAAAAAAACATGCAAATATTTAAAATAACAAGCAACTTAAAATCTTGGGAGAATTTTCATTCATTATTTTATTGATGGAGTTGAACTGAATAAAAATCAATGACTGATTAGTTTAAATGAGTTGTTCTTGATTGGTGCAATCATGGAGTAAAAGGACTAAGGTAACACTGAAATTAAGTGTTTTCTTAACTACTTAGCTACACAGGGAATTAAGTCCAATTGATTTCTATCAATATGATTATAAAATTAAATCTTATTGTAAAATATGATATTTAAAACAAAGCATGTATTATTTGATGGTTAATAGAGATAATGGTTAGTAAAATAGATGTAATTCATTACCTTTCTATTTAGACTGCATAGGTTTGGATCCTGGCTTAGTCACACATTTTCTGAATAGTTTTTAAAACATCCTTGAGCTTCAGTTTTTATCCCATAAATGAGTAAAACCATATTGCTTCCCGCACTGAGTTTTAAAGATAAAGGATAAAGTAGACATAAAATGGTTAATCACAATATATTGCAATGTGATAATTTAAATTGTTAGCAAAAACATAATGGGTACAATTTAACATGTAATTCTGATAAAAGCAGAACATACCCTCAATAAGATATTTATCTTTAATATAAAATTTAAGTATGACATACTAGCAGCTTTCAGTTCAGTGAGATAAGTTTTTCTACTAAAATTATTACTATTATTGTTCAAGATTTGAAAAAAAAATTAGGGAAGAGGAAATAGGTAGTATTTATGAAGGGTTTGATTAAATACCTAAAAGCTTAAGAAAATCATCTCTAAAATTTAAGAAATGAGATATCACCCAAACTTAGTGTCTCATTTGTGTATAGAGCAATTATCTGGCAGGAAATCTTAGATGAGTCCACAGATGAAGCTACACTGAAGTCTGGTGGATTGGTCCCTCCTAACACCTAGTTTATAATTTCTATCAAGTGTCTGGAATATAGGTTGTTAAATCCGTACACTTTAATTGTCAGCTGAACTAGAGATAGGTTTGAAATCTGTCACTAAAATTGAGAAGTCTGTTCCAAATAGTATATACAGCTGCTCTTCCCTCCTGGGGATGGAACTTAAATCTCCTCTACGGAAGTGTGAGATGGACTTACTCACTTGCTTCCAAGGATAGTGAAACCTGGCAGTGATTTTCAATATTGATTAGGGCTAACATCAACAGTCATACAGCATCCTGAGGTGATGTATTTCCTGATACGATGTGATGAAAAAGACACTTCATCTCTGTGATATTATTTTATAAGAAAAATAACTCAAGCCTAGTCCAGAGAAAGCATCATACATCCCAGATTGAGGGATATTGTACAAAATACTTGACCAGTACCCTTCAAAACTGTTGAAGAGCATGAAAAACAGTGGGAAACTGCTACACACCAGAGGAGTTTAAGGAGAGATGATGACTAAATTTGAGGTAGTATTCTGGATTGGATCCTGAACAGAAAAAGGACATTAGGGGAAACTAGTAAAATATGAACAAAAAGGGTAAGCCTGGTGGGTGGTATTATGGAGGGCACA
Source organism: Mustela nigripes (assembly GCF_022355385.1). NCBI lineage: Eukaryota > Metazoa > Chordata > Mammalia > Carnivora > Mustelidae > Mustela > Mustela nigripes. The sequence goes on from NC_081571.1 coordinate 16,655,019, forward strand.
TATAGCATGGAGCACTGGGTGTGTGGCATAAACTGTGAATTCTGGAACACTGAAAAGAAATAAAATTAAATTTAAGAAAAAGTCTATAGTATAGTCAATAATACTGTACCTGTGTTGATTCTTAATTTTGACATATGTCTTATGACATATGAGATAATATATTAACACATAGGGAAGAGATATATTATAGACCTGTATCCCTGATATAGGATATACCCTATATATAAGAGATATATTATCTCTTCCCTATGAGAAGAGATATATTATGATGAGATAATATATTAACACATAGGGAAGCTGGGTGAGTAATATAGGAGAACTATCTGTATTATATTTTTAACTTTTCTGTATATCTTAAAAGCTTCCAAAATAAAAAGGTACATAAAAATGAGAAACATAAGTTACCCGGGTGGCTCAGTTGGTTAAGCATTCCAACTCTTGATTTCAGCTCAGGTCATGATCTCAGGGTCATGAAAACAAGCCCCACATCAGGCTCTATGCTCAGCAGGGAGTCTGCTTAAGATTCTCTCTCTCCCTCTGCCCCCATCCCAAAAGATGGAGAACCATAACTTGGGAGGTATGCTTGAGGAGAAAGCCAAACTATTCTTTCATGGAAGTAGTATTACAGTTATCCTCAGAACAGAATTTAACAAATGATTCAGATAGATGATCAAAATGCCTAAATGGCTGTACTGTAATATAGTTATGATCATTTTAGCTTCTATAAATTTTTTATTAACATATAATGTAGTATTTGTTTCAGGGATACAGGTCTATGATTTATCAGTTTTACACAATTCATAATGCTCCCCATAGCACATACACTCCCCAGTGTCTGTCACCCCCACTCCATTCCACTCCACTTCACTCTAGCAACCCTCAGTTTGTTTCCTGAGATTAAGAGTTACTTATAGTTTTTTTCCCATCTGGTTTTGTCTTGTTTCATTTTTCCCTCTCTTCCCCTATGATCCTCTGCCTTGTTTTTCAAATTATACATATCAATGAGATCATATAATAATTGTCTTTCTCTGATTGACTTATTTTGCTTAGCATAATATCCTTTAGTTCCAACCACGTCATTGCAAATGGCAAGATTTTGGTGTTTTTTTTTTTGATGGCTGCGTAATATTCCATTGTATGTATATGTATGTATGCATCTATATACCTATGTACATATATACATACATGTTTATATATACACAGATATATGCACACATACATATACACACACCAACACACATTCCAACACACACACGCACACCACATCTTCTTTATCCATTCATCTGTTGATGGACATCTAGGCTCTTTCCATAGTTTGGCTATTGTGGACATTGCTGCTATAAACATTGGGGTGCAGGTGCCACTTCGGATCACTACATTTGAACCTTTGGGGTAAATATCTAGTAGTACACTTGCTGGGTTATAGTATAGCTCTATTTTCAACTTTTTGAGAAACCTCCATACTGTTTTCCACAGTGACTGCACCAGCTTGCATTCCCACCAACAGTGTAGGAGGGTTCCCCTTTCTCTGCATCCTCACCAATATCTGTCATTTCCTGGCTTGTTAATTTTAGCCATTCTGACTTGGGTGATGTGGTACTCACTGTGGTTTTTTTTTTTTTTTTTTTTTTTTTTTTTTTTTTTTTTTTTTTTTTTTTTTTTTTTTTTTTGTTTTTTCTTTTTTCTGAGTGATGTGGAGCATTTTTTCATGTGTATAATGGCCATTATACACATGTTTGGTTTTGATCTCTCCTCTTTCATTCATGATTTTATTAATTTAGGTCCTTTCTCTTTTCTTTTTGATAAGTCTAGCCAAGGATTTATCAATCTTATTAATTCTTTCAGAGAACCAGCTTCTAGTTTAATTATTCTTTGCAGAAATCTCTGTGTCTTCTACCCATTTCTTGATTGGATTGATTGCTCCTTGGGTATTGAGTTTAACAAGTTCTTTATAGATTTTAGATACTAGCCCTTATCTGATATGTCATTTGCAAATATTATCTCCCATTCTGTCAGTTGTCTTTTGGTTTTGTTGACTGTTTCCTTTGCTGTGCAAAAGCTTTTGATCTTGAAGTCCTAAGAGTTCATTTTTGGCCCTTGCTTCCTTGCCCATGGTGATGTTTCTAGAAAGAATTTGTTGTGGTTGAGGTCAAAGAGGTTGCTGCCTGTGTTTTCCTCTAGGATTTTGATGGTTTCCTGTCTCACATTTAGGTCTTTCATCTATTTCGAGTCTATTTTTGTATGTGGTATAAGGAAATGGTCCAGTTTCATTCTTTTGCATGTGGCCGTCCGAATTTTTCCAACACCATTTGTTGAAGAGTCTATCTTTTGTCCATTGGGTGTTCTTTTCCTGCTTTGTCAAATATTAATTTACCATGGACTTCCATTTCTGGTCATTCTATTCTGTTCTATTGATCTGTGTGTCTGTTTTTATGCCAGAAACATACTGTCTTCATGATTACAGCTTTGTAATAGAGCATGAAATCTGGAATTGTGATACCACCAGCTTTGATTTTCTTTTTAAACATTCCTCTGGCTATTTTGGGTATTTTCTGGTTGCACACAAATTTTAGGATTATTTGTTCTATTTCTTGAAAAAAATTTTGATAGGGAGTGCATTAAATGTGTAGATTGCTTTAGGTAGCACAGACATTTTCACAATATTTGTTCTTCCAATCCATGAACACTGAACATTTTTCCATTTCTTTGTGTCTTCCTCAATTTCTTTCATGAATACTTTATAGTTCTCTGAGTACAGATTCTTTGCCTCTTTGGTTAGGTTTATTCCTAGGTATCTTATGCTTTGGTGTGCAGTTGTAAATAGGATTGACTACTTAATTTCTCTTTCTTCTGTCTCGCTGTTGGTGTATAGAAATGCAACTGATTTCTGTACATTGATTTTATATCCTGACACTTTACTGAATTCCTGTATGAGTTCTAGCAGATTTGGAGTAGAGTCTTGGCTTTTCCACATAAAGTATCATATCATCTGCAAATACTGAGAGTTTGACTTCTTTGCGATTCGAATGCCTTCTGTTTCTTTTTGTTGTCCGATTGCTGAGGCTAGGACTTCTAGTACTATGTTGAATAGCAGTGGTGATAGTGGACATCCCTGTCTTGTTCCTGACCTTAGGGGAAAAGCTCCCAGTTTTTCCCCATTGGGAATGATATTCGCTGTGGGTTTTTCATAGATGGCTTTGATGATATTGAGGTATGTACCCTCTATCCCTACACTTTGAAGAGTTTTGATCAGGAAAGGATGCTGAACTTTGTCACATGCTTTTTCAGCATCTGTTGAGAATATCATGTGGTTCTTGTTCTTTCTTTTATTAATGTATTGTATCATATGGATTGATTTGCAGATGTTGAACCAAGTTTGCAGCCCAGGAATAAATCCCACTTGGTTATGGTGAATAATCCTTTTAATGTACTGTTGGATCCTATTGGCTAGTATTTTGGTGAGAATTTTCGCATCTGTGTTCATCAAGGATATTGGTCTGTAATTCTCTTGATGGGATCTTTGTCTCATTTTGGGGTCAAGGTAATGCTGGCCTCATAAAATGAGTTTGGAAGTTTTCCCTCCATTTCTATTTATTTTGGAACAGTTTCAGGAGAATAGGTATTAATTCTTCTTTAAAAATGTTTGGTAGAATTCCCCTGGGAAGCTGTCTTGCCCTGGTCTCTTGTTTGATGGGAGATTTTTGATGATTGTTCAATCTCCTTACTGGTTATGGGTCTGTTCAGGTTTTCTATTTCTTCCTGGTTCAGTTTTGGTAGCTTATATGTCTCTAGGAATGCATCCTTTTCTTCCAGATTGTCAAATTTGCTGGCTTATATTTGTGCATAATATGTTTCTATAATTGGTTGTATTTCTTTAGTATTGGTTTTGATCTCTCCTCTTTCATTCATGATTTTATTAATTTAGGTCCTTTCTCTTTTCTTTTTGATAAGTTTAGCTAAGGATTTATCAATCTTATTAATTCTTTCAGAGAACCAGCTTCTAGTTTAATTGATCTGTTCTACTGTTCTTTTGATTTCTATTTCATTGCTTTCTGCTCTGATTTTTGTTACTTCTCTTCTCCTGCTGGGTTTAGGCTTTCTTTGCTGTTCTCTCTCCAGCTCCTTTAGGTGTAGGGTTAAGTTATGTATTTGAGACCTTTCTTTTTTCTTGAGAAAGGCTTGTATTGCTATATACTTTCCTCTCAGGTGCCTTTGCTGCACCTCCAAAATTTTGAACAATTTATGTTTTCATTTTCATTTGTTTTCATGATTTTTCTAATTCTTTAACTTTCTGGTTGACCTGTTCATTCTTTAGTAGGATGCCCTTCAGTCTCCATGTATTTGTGTTCTTTCCAATTTTCCTCTTGTGGTTGAGTTCTAGTTTCAAAGTATTGAGGTCTGAAAAAATGCAGAGAATTATTCCATCTTTTGGTACTGGTTGAGACCTGATTTGTGACCCAGGATATGAATCTGTTCTGGAGAATATTCCATGTACACTGGAAAAGAATGTGTATTCTTTTGCTTTGGGATAGAATGTTCTGAATGTATCTGTGATGTCCATCTGTTCCAGTGTGTCATGTAAAGCCTTTTAAGGTCTTTATTTCCTTTTTGATCTTTTGCTTAGATGATCTATCCATTTCAAGTGAAGGGGGTTTTAAAGTCCCCTACTATTATTGTTGATGTGTTTCTTTGATTTTGTTATTGTTTTATATATTTGGCTACTCCCATGTTAGGGGCATAGATATTAAAAATTGTCATATATTCTTGTTGTACAGACCCTTTTAATATAGATATAGTGTCCTTCCTCACATCTTATTATAGTCTTTGGCTTAAAAACAAATTTCCTGATATAAGGATTTCCACCACAGCTTTCTTTTGATTACCATTAGCTAGTAAATTGTTTTCCCCCACCTCACTTTAAATATAGAGGTGTCTTTGTGTCTAAAATGTCTTCTGCAGCATATTGATGGGTCTTGTTTTTTTTTAATCCATTTTAATCCATTTTTTATCCATTTTTATCCATTCTGATACCCTGTCTTTTTTAAAATTTATTTATTTTTAATTTTTTATTTTTTATAAACATATATTTTTATCCCCAGGGGTACAGGTCTCTGAATCACCAGGTTTACACACTTCCCTGTGTCTTTTGATTGGAGCATTTAGCCCATTTACATTTAGTGAAGCTATCAAAAGATATGAACTTAGTGCCATTGTATTTGCTGTGATGTGATTGCTACTGCATATTGTCTCTGTTCCTTTCTGGACTACATTACTTTTAGGCTCTCTCTTTGCTTAGAGGACCCCTTTCAGTATTTCCTGTAGGGCTCATTTGGTGTCTGCAAATTCTTAGTTTTTGCTTGTCCTGGAAGATTTTAAAAATTTCTCCTTCTATTTTCAGTTGACAGCCTAGCCTAGTATTCTTGGCTGCATATATTCCTTGTTTAGTGCTCTGAATATATCATGCCAGTCCTTTCTGATCTGCCAGGTCCCTGTGGATAGGTCTGTTGGTAGTCTAATACATCTGGTTACAGATTTTCTTGTCCCGAGCTGGTTTCAGGATTTTCTCTTTGTCTCTGAGGCATTGGTAAGTTTTACGATTAGATGACAGGTATTTACCCATTTTTATTGATTTTAAGGGAGATTCTCTGTGCTTCCTGGATTTTGATGCTTGTTTCCTTCCCCAAATTAGGGAAGTTCTCTGTTATAATTTGCCCCAATATACCTTCTGCCCCCCCTTCTTCTTCTGCAATCCTAATTATTCTAATATTGTTTCATCTTATGGTATCACTTATCTCTTGAATTCTCCCCACTTGATCCAGTAGTTATTTATCTCTCTTTTTCTCAGCTCCTTTATTCTCCGTCATTTGGTCTTCTTTATCACTAATTCTGTATTCTGCCTCATTTATCCTAGCAGTTAGAGCCTCCAGTTTTTAGTGCACCACATTAGTAGCCTTTTTGATTTTGACTTGGTTAGATTTTAATTTATTTTTCCAGAAAGGGATTCTCTAGTATCTTCTATGCTTTTTTCAAGCCCACCTCGTATCTTTATAATCTTCATTCTGAACTCTTTTTCCGTCATCTTACTAATGTCTGTACTGATTACATCCCAGGCAGTTGGTACTGCCTCTTGTTCTTTTTTTGAGGTGAGTTTTTCTGTTTTGTCATTTTGTCCAGAGAAGAATAAATGAATGAGAGAACAAAATGCTAACAGGGTAACAATGACCTCTGAGAAATATACAGTAAACAAATCAGAAGAGACCTGAAACTGGGAAAAAAAAAGAAAGCGGGGGCGGGGGGGCTGAATATGGTCAGGCTGGTGAACAGAAGAGAGCCATACACTAGATTTTGGGTGTATTTTGGTCTGTTAGAAGAAACTGCCTCCCCAAATTTTAAAGAAAGAAAACTTATATATACAAAAAATAAGGGTCAGTATGATGAAGGGATGGAATATGACTGTAAAGATGAAAATTTAAAAAGATTTTAAAAAATCAGTAAGTTGCTTGATAAAATTAGGGTATATTTTGGTCTGTTAGAAGAAACTTTACTCCAAGATTTTAAACAAAGGAAAAAAATATATATATAAAATTTTAAATACAAATGAAGGGATAGACTATGACTGTAATAATGAAAGTTAAAAATATATTTTTAAAAAGGAATTGGTAAGATGTTGTTTGAAAAAAGCAAGAAGAAAGATACAGAAAAAGAAAAAAAAATTTTTTTTAATTTCTTTTCAGAAATTCATTGTTTTTGCACCACACCCAGTGCTCCATTCAATACATGCCCTCCATAATACCCACCACCTGGCGCTCCTACCTTCCCACCCCCTGCCCCTTCAAAACCCTCAGATTGTTTTCCACAGTCCATAGTCTCTCATGGTTCACCTCCCCCTCCAATACCCCTCAACTCCCATCTCCTCTCCATCTCCCTATGTCCTCCATGTTATTTGTTATGCTTCACAAATAAGTGAAACCATATGATAATTGACTCTCTCTGCTTGACTTATTTCACTCAGCATAATCTCCTCCAGTCCTGTCCATGTTGATACAAATGTTGGATATTCATCTTTTCTGATGGAGGCATAATACTCCATAGTGTATATGGACCACATCTTCCTTATCCATTCGTCCGTTGAAGGGCATCTTTGTTCTTTCCACAGTTTGGCGACTGTGGCCATTGCTGCTATGAACATTGGGGTACAGATGGCCCTTCTTTTCACTACATCTGTATCTTCGGGGTAAATACCCAGTAGTGCAATTGCAGGGTCATAGGGAAGCTCTGTTTTTAATTTCTTGAGGAATCTCCACACTGTTCTCCAAAGTGGCTGTACCAACTTGCATTCCCACCAACAGTGTAAGAGGGTTCCCCTTTCTCCACATCTTCTCCAACATACGTTGTTTCCTGTCTTGCTAATTTTGGCCATTCTAACTGGTGTAAGGTGGTATCAATGTGGTTTTAATTTGAATCTCCCTGATGGCTAGTGATGATAAACATTTTTTCATGTGTCTGTTAGCCATTTGTATGTCTTTATTGGAGAAGTGTCTGCTCATATCTTCTGCCCATTTTTTGATATGATTATCTGTTTTGTATGTGTTGAGTTTGAGAAGTTCTTTATAGATCCTGGATATCAACCTTTTGTCTTTGAAAGATAAAAGAACTGTAGGAAAAAAGCCATAAATTCTATGTGATTTATGCCCCTAGCACTAGAGTTTTGTGGTTCTCATTGATCAGTAAACTTGGTCTTGGCTGGATGTTATTTCTGATCTTCTGGGGAAGGGCCTGGTGCTGTGATTCTCAAATGTCTTTGCCTGAGGTGGAATTGCACAGCCCTTGCCAGGGGCCAAGATAATCTGCTGGGTTTGCTTCTCAGTAGCTTTTGTTCCCTGAAAGATTTCCTGACAGGTTTGGAGGACAAGAATGAAAATGGCAGCTTCCCAATCTCTGGCCCTGGAAGAGCGGAGAACTTGGGGCCCGATTTCTCAGTGAGCCCTTAGAGAAAAGCAGTCACTCCTTTTTCCCTCGTCTCTGGCCACACTCTTTGGTCACCTGGCCTGTGACTTAGTGTTTCTGTCTCTGGTACATGACCCCATTGGGAGTGTCCAAACCCAGCAGATTCCTGCGGTGTGCTCCTGTGGCACTCCTTGGGTGGGAGGGAAAGAAAGGGAGTCTTCCATATCTGCCTCTTGTTGGGTCCTTGCTTGAAGAGTGCGGCCCAACTGGGCTGTGGATCATGGTTTATGGTATTCGTGAGCTGTGAACCCACTCCTTGGCTCCATCTTTGCAGCTGGCTTTCCTGCTCGGATACTTGGGGGCTCTGCCACATTCAGGTACCCCTGGTTTTTCTGTAATGCTGAGGGTCCTGAGACCACACTATCCCACTGAGTCTTCCAAGCCACTGGAGTAACATCCCTCAGCAGAGCAGACTTCTCAAAGTTCTGATTTTGTGTTCTGTTGCTCCATCACTTCCTGGTAGCCAGCTGATGGAGGCTCCTTCCCATAGTGGTCTATCTTCCCATATATCACCTCAGATTCACTTCTCCACATGTCCTACTTTCCAGACAGTGGTCACTTCTCTGTTCATAGAATTGCTGCTATTTTTTTCTTTTAGGTGTTCAGAATGGTTTGATAAGTATCTAGATGAATTCTTGGGATCAGACAAAATTTGGGTCTCCTACTCCTCTGCCATCTTGCGGAGGAAATTTTAAAACAGTTGTTATTGAATGTTCACTGGTTCTCAACCAAGTATATTTTTTTGATATCTTAACTTCAAACCCTGTAACTTCTGAGTGAATTCTTCATTGTTCACACTGTAAATAGATCAACTTACTCTCTATGATGTTGGCTTGTTATACATTGACCATTGTTTAACCTAATGGTTTGGTTCTTTTTGGACTGGTTGAACTAGTCCAGTTTTTCCTGGCAAAACCAGTTATCTGTTATCAAAAAGTAGTGATATAGGTTCTGGGAGTATGAGAGTTGGAAAAACGTTTCCTTTCCATCTATTCTCAACTCTAAGCTATTTGGCTTTCTTCAGGCGAATGTTAGCTCTTGTGTGTATCTGGAGTAGGAATAGAGATAATAAGATAACTGGTGCCAGGTTTTTTCTCCCATGGAAATGCCAAGCAGGTGAAGAACTATGTTAGAAGCCTAAGGAAAAGACTAAGAAGCAGCAAATCTTGAGGGATCGCTTTGCTCTAAAAGTTCTCTGCCTCTTATTCTCTCTCCTCTGCACCTCCCTCCCTCTGAGTAATGTTAACATTGACTTCTATGTGGGTTACCACCAGAAGGCGAAAAGTTACCTGAAATGATGGAATGATTCTTCTTCTCTGCTCTTCCCTCCAAACCTGTCAGGATAGAATGTCCTTGAACTTGTGGAAGTATGGGAATACAGGAGTGCCATGATGGTGGCCTAGGAGTTACAGCAAGCTAAGTTTCGTACTAAAGATTAGTATATTTAAAAGGTCTTCTGCGTTACACCACCTGCAAGGATTCCATCATGTAAATTCACAGCAGTGACATCTGACCTCAACTGTGTAAAAGTGAAATATAACAACTCATTAAAGGCTAATAGCCAGAGACAGAAGATAAGAGAAACATCAAACTGTGTATTCATTGAAAGAGAACTAGTGGTGCCGGCTGTGGTGGAACCATTGAATTTTATTTTTAGAAAAAGCAATTGAGATTCAAGTAGAGCACCAAAATTGATAATCTGCCTTGTTAGCTCGTGATTTATTTTCCAGTTTAACCAAATTAGTGGACTGGAAGTTCCCAAAGCATGGTCCAACAATATAAGGTGAAAGAAAAGATAACGACATAGGCAATAAGAAACAAAATGTAAATAAGAATTCTTGGAGGAGAAAAATAATGGGTTTAACAGGATATCCTTAAACAATTTATAAATTTTACCTAAAAATTTCTAAATTTTAGGTAAAGTAATACAAAAATCCTTTCAGACATATAGCTGAGCACACAAAAGTAGGTAAATTCTTATGTGCTAAAAATGAAAAGCACAATAGAAGAAATTGTTCTTAAGAAGCAAGATAATAGGGGCGCCTGGGTGGCTCAGTGGGTTAAGCCGCTTGTCTTTGGCTCAGTTCATGATCTCAGGGTCCTGGGATCGAGGCCCACATCAGGCTCTCTGCTCAGCAGGGAGCCTGCTTCCTCCTCTCTCTCTGCCTGCCTCTCTGCCTGCTTGTCATCTCTCTCTGTCAAATAAATAAATAAAATTAAAAAAAAAGAAGCAAGATAATATTAAACCATGCAGCTTTAAAAAGTAATCAAAAATAACTTATGGAAATGAAAAGGCAGTAAGTAAAATTAACAATTCCATAGTCATATTAAACAGATTAGATAAAACATAAGAATTGGTGGGATACGGAGTGGCTCCTTTGGTTGGGTGCCTGACTCTTGATCTCAGGATCTTGAGTTCGGGCTACATGTTGGGCTCCATGCCAAATGTTTAGCCTACTTAAAAAAAAATAAAATAAAATAAAAAAAGACAAGAATGGTGAGCTGGAAACTCAAAATGAAGAAATTACACAGAATGTAGCATCAAGAATAAAGATGACAGAGTAAAGATAGGAGGTTAAGAGGTTAAGAGATGAAAAAAAAATGAATGAAAGTTTTCATAGAATAAAATGCCCAGGAATAAATTTAACCAGGGAGATAAAAGATCTATAAACTGAAAGCTGTAAAACATCGATGAAAGAATTAAGAAATAAGATATTATTCTATGAACACATATTGGAAGAACTGATATTGTTAAATGTCCATATTATCCAAAGCAATCTATAGATTCAGTGCAGCCCTTATCAAAATCCCAATGGCATCTTTTCACAGAAATACAACAAATAGTCCTAAAATTTATGTGCAACCTCAAAAGACCTCAAGATACCCAAAGCATACCCTCTTATGAAGAAGAGGTCATGTAATGTCCAGGTCCTGGTGCTTTAGGGAATATCTCTGGTGTGTGCTACTTGCTCTCCATTGTTGTGTCTTGGCTGCTCTGTTCTTTAGGCTAGTAATCTGCAGAGGCTTTCCTCCTTGTTTGCTGTGGGCAGTGTTTGGTCTCTGGCCAGAATGTGGTGAATTTTTACTAGTTGTGCTCTGATTTGATTGTAAAATGAGACCTGACACCAACTCCACCAGAGCTGAGGCTCACAGAACTCACACGTTGGGAGATATATTGTGGGCAGACACTTGTGCTGGTCTTCTGAGGGAGAGGCCTGCCTCACTGGGACTGGAGTAAGATTGACTGAGAAAGGCTCAAGTTTCCATCAACGGAAAAATGGACAAAGAAGATGTGGTATGTATATGTATACACACACACACACACACACACGTACGTATATACAACGGAATATTATTCAGCCATGAAAAGAGTAAAATCTTGCCGTTTGCAGTGACCTGGATATACTAGACAGTGTTATGCTAAGCAATGTAAGTCAGTTGGAGAAAGACATATATGATTTCACTCATGTGGAATTTAAGAGACCAAACAAATGAGCAAAGGTGGAAAAAGAAACTATTGCAAAGCTATAATAATCAAACAGTATGATTCTGGCTTAAAAACAGATGTAGGTTAAGGGAACAGAGTAGAGAATCCAGAAATAAACCTGCATATATGTGCTCAATTTATGACAAAGGAGCTGAGAATCTACGATGGGAAAAGGACAGTCTCTTCAATAAATGTCGGCGAAACTGGATAGCCAAAAGCAAAAGAATGAAATTGGACTCCTGTTTTACATTATATGCAAAAGTCAGTTCGAAAGGGATTTAAGACTTGAAACTACAACACTCTTAGAAGAAAGCATAGCAGTAAGCTCCTAGACATTGGTCTTAGCGATGAGTTTTTGGATTTGACACCCAAAGCAAAGCAACAAAAGCAAAAATAAATAATCAAGACTACAGCAAATTAAAAGGCTTCTGTACAGCAAAGAAAATGATCAATAAATGAAAAATCAGCCTACAGAAGGAAAAAAAAGTATTTGCAGTTATGTATCTGATGAAGGGTTAATACACAGAAGATTTTAAAAATTCATGCAAATCATTTGAAAATAAACAATTTGATTTAAAAGTCATGGGGAGAAGATCTGAAGTTCCAAAGAAGACATACAAATGACCAATTGGTGAACGAAAAGGTGCTTAGCATCACTAATCATCAAGAAAATGCAAATCTAAACCACAGTAGATAGATATCACCTCACACCTTTCAGATGGCTATCATCAAAAATGCAAGAGATAACAAATGTTGCTAAGGTTATGGAAAGAAAAGAACTTTTGTGTACTGTTGGTATGAATATAAATTAGTTACAGCCACTATGGAAAACAATATGGGGTGTCCTCACAAAATTAAAAATAGAACTGTCCTGTGATCCAGGCATTCTTTTGGGTAGATATCCAAAGTAAGCAAAAGCATTATCTCAAAGAGATATGTACCCCTGTGTTCATTTCAACATTATTTACAAAGAGCCAAGACATGGAAACAACCTATATATCCATATTTTTTTTTCTCATTCATCTGTTGATGGACACATAGGTTGTTATGCATATATATTAACATATATATGTAATGGAATGTTGTTCAACCATAAAAGGGAGTAAATTCTGCCCTTTTCAACAACATGGGTGGATCCTGAGGGCATTCCGTTGAGAGAAATACATCAGAGAAAAACAAATACTGTATGATCTCATGTATAGAAACTAGAGAAACCAATCTCATAGAAACAGAGCATTGAGGTGGAAGCAGGGAATATGGGGAATGGTTGAATGTACTCAAAAGGCACAAACTTGGAGTTATAAGACAGATAAGTTTTAGGGATATAATGTATAGCATGGTGACTGTAGTTAACTGTTATATATTTGAGTGTTGCTGAGAGATTAGATCTTTGAAGTTCTCATCACAGGAAAAAAAAAATTTTTTTTTAAGATTTTGTTTATTTATTTGAGAGAGAGAGAGAGAAAGAGATCACAAGTAGGCAGAGAGTTAGGCAGAGAGAGGGGGAAGCAGGCTCCCGCCGAGCAGAGCCCCATGCGGGGCTCAATCCCAGGACCCTGAGATCATGACCTGAGCCGAAGGCAGAGGCTTAACCTACTGAGCCACCCAGGTACCCTGCAGGAAAAATATTTTGTGCCTGTGTAGGTGAGGGATGTTAACTCACCTTATAATGGTAATCGTTTTGCAATTTATACCTATATCAAATCATTATGTTGTACACCTTGAACTACTTAAAACTTAAGCATGTATGTTAATCGTAGCTCAATAAAACTGGGGGTTGAATCAAGGTGATAGTTATAAGAAATGTACCACTCTGTGGGTGAATGTTGGTAGTTAGAGGAAACCACGAGTATATGACATATATGGAGTAGGGAATATATGGGAACTCTTTCTACTTTCTGCTCAATTTTGCTGTATACCTAAAACTGCCCTTATAAAATCCATTTAAGAGTATGAGTGGTGGATAAACAGAGGGAAATAAGAAACGGAAAAATGTTTACATGTATGTTGGGAGTGGAGACTGTGAATGATGGTATGAGTTGGATGTGAAACTTTTCTATATCTTTATATGTTATTATTTTTAACAATATAAAAGTGTTATTTGTTTTTAAAGCTAAATGATAAAAATTGCTAGATCAGTATTTAAGTAAAATTACATAAGCTTTAACACAAAAAAGTTGATGAGGCTAAAGAGCAGTACCATGTAAGGAAAAAGGTACAATTCACCAGGAAGAGAAAACAATTTCAAATGCATTTGTACATAACAGCATAGAGGAGGTATAGAAAGCAAAATTGACTAAATTTGAAATAGAAATCAAAATGGTTTAGAAATTTTAACATATTCTTTTTTTTAAAAGAGCAATTCCAAAATAACTTCACAGTATAAATTTGAACAAAAAATCCACTGGCTCGATTCACATACACATTCTTTTCAAACACACATAACACTGTAAAAATTGTCACTTGAAGTCATAAAAACTTAAATTGTCATAAAGATGACTTCTCACCCATAGTGCAATTATGCAAGAAATCAACGATAAAAATCAAGGTAAGACAATGGAAATGTACATATTTTAAATAATTCATAACAAGAAATTATTGTACACATTATGAAATGCTTAGAATTAAAAATTTTGAAAATTTTGTACATTTACACTTCTGAGAGTTGGCCTAAGTGATAGTGGAGGTAACTTATAGCCATAAATATTATTGTATTGTATTTATTTATTAATTTTTTTGTTTTGTTTTGTTTTTAAAGAGAAAGAGCACACACACCAGCAAGGGGAGGAGCAGGGGAGAGGGAGGGAGACCCTCAAGTAGACCCTGCTGAGTTCGGAGTCTGATGTAGGGCTCCATCTCAAAACCTTGAGATCATGACCTGAGCTGAAATCAAGAGTTGGACACTTGACTGGGCCACTGTGGCATCCCTAGCCATAAATATTTATATTAAAAAAAAGAAAGATTGTTTGCCTCCAGGTTTATTTTTATGATGAAGGTAAGGATAGCTTACTATCAGAATATCCTTTAATATGATCTCTTTAGAAAACACATTAAAGAATAGCTATATAGTTATACTAATAGATACAGAAAATTTGGGTAAAATTCAGTACCTAATAAGAATTCTTGGGAAATCAGGAACAGATGATTTCTTTAACCTGAAAAGGTATATCTACTGGAAAATTACCATAGTCCTATTTAGTAGTAAAATATTAGAAGCATTCCCTTTCAATAACTAATAATTAATGAAAGCCTGTTCTTCCCTCTCTGTTCAAGATCATAATTAAACAATTTATTGACATTCATAGAATAGTCCACATGAAGCTGGCAAATTGTTTTCTAGCATAAATGGATTATGTACTGGACTATAAAACATAAGATAAGTTTCAATAAATTTAAAAGAATTGAGATCAAACAAAATATTTTCTTGGACCACAACAAAATTAAATTAGGAATCAATTGCAGAAAGAGAGTTAATAAATTGCTTGATATTTGGAAAATAAACAACACATTTCTAAGAACCCCCTAGGTCAAAAAAGAATCACAAAGAAAAACAGATAATGGCTTGATTTGAATAAAACCACAGTATATAACATAAAACCAGAACATGTAACAACTTCCTGAATTCCCATGCATTGTTGATAGAAATGTAAAATACTCCAGCCATGTTCCAGAAGAATTTTCAAATTTCTTAAAAAATGTAACACTTACTGCATACCCTAGCATTTCCATGCTTGGGTATCTACTCAAGAGAAATGACACCATATGTTCACACTTGTAACTGTGCAAGGATGTTCTTAATACCATTATCCATGATAGTTCAAAACTGGAAATAATCTAAAATTCCATGGTTTGGTGAATGGATGAGGTATCATATGTCCATAAAATGAAACACTAGTGCACAATTAAAAGGAAACAAACTGCTGATGCATACTATTACATTAATGAGTCCTAAAAATCATTATTATGGTAAATGAAAGAGGCCTGATGTAGAAGACTACATATTAAATGATTACATTTATATGAAATATCCAGGATACAGATTAATGAGTACATTGGGGTAGTGATGGGAGTGGGGTGACCACAAATAGGCACAAGGGAACTTTTTAGGGTAATGAAAATATTCAAAACTGGAAATTGATGATGACTGCATTACTCTGTAAAGTTTTCCAAAAACCACTAAATTATATACTTACAAAATATGAATTTTATGTTTACGTTGGTGAGTGGAGCTGCTGGTAAATTGTGTTTACGTTTTGATGGTGGAAGTATGAATGTACATATTTTTGGAGGTCATAAATTGCAAAGTCTCATAAAATTAAATATAAAAGCTTTTAACACCCATCATTCCAGTTACAAGAATTTGTTCTAAGGAAATAGTCATGGATATGCTCAAAGATTTACCTACAAGGGCAAAATTCTGTTGATGGTAGAAAGAAATTGGAAATACCATATGTGCCAACAGTAATGAGTGCATATATTATGCTGTGTACTTATTATATTTAAGAACTGAATATTCAAGATAGCATATATTCTGGATTTAAAGGAAAAAAGAGCTATATATTACCTTATATAGAATTATTTTCATTGCATTGATACCATCTGTATTTGTCATCTATATTTATATACATAATAATTCATCTAGCAGAACCTAAACTGATACTTCATAATAATTTTCTCTGTGTTATGGAGTTATGGGTCTCTTTTATTTTTTCTTCCTCCAACATATGGTCTGAGTTTGTTACAAGAAATATTTTTTGACCATCCAGAAGAAAAGCTAGTTTGTTTTGGGAAGAGGAAAATTGGAGTCTATATTCATTGGAATGTTCAGTAAACTAATAAATGTGTAATTTGTATGAGATTAAAAGTTTACCCTTTGTTTAAAAAAAAAAAAAAGAAAGAAAGAAAGAAAAAAAGAAGAAGACTTCAGGGTGCCTGGGTGGCTCAGTGCATTAAGCCTCTGCCTTTGGCTCAGGTCATGGGATCTCAGGGTCCTGGAATCGAGTTCCGCATCGGGCTCTCTGCTCAGCAGGGATTCTGCGTCTCTCTTTCTCTCTCTCTCTCTCTCTGCCTACTTGTGATCTCTCTCTGTCAAAGAAGTAAATAAAATCTTTTTTTAAAAAAAAGATTTCATTCTTAATCTAAGTGGACAGAAATTGCATAAAATTCAGAGGTGGATAAATAGGCCTGAAGTCTGTTTAGGTCTTAAAGTTAAGTAGGGTCAGGATGTTAGTTTCTCTCATATATGCCCTATTGAACTTTTCAGAGCTGAATGCATAGGGATTCTGTGGGAAACAAAATCATGTGATAGCACACCTACACTCTGTCCAAGATAATGGATGGCATTTTTTGCTATCTTTTGACTGCCGTGCAGCAAAATTTACTGGTAAACATCGTTTTAAAGCAAACTGCAGGAGGAAGCTGACCCATCTCTTCTCTGGTATATGCAGAGCATTCTTCAGGTCTCCCCACCCCCACCCCCACCCTGCAAGGCCTAGAATATAGCTGTTCTGTAAACATTTACGCTGTGGGAGATAATCCGGAGGGCATGGATTTCTTTAGTAACTGACACTGTCCTGGTGCAGGTAAGACATTACTGTAAATTCTTAATTAGGCTATCCCACATAGCCTAATTTGGGTAACTTTTACCAGCTTCATGTATCAGAGAGATATATTAAAGAACACTCTTTGGCTTTTTTTTTTTTTTTTTTTTTTTCCTTTCTGGATTAGGAGCAAATGAAAGTTTCAGTTCTCCTTGCCTTGGGTGTAGCTTGAATTAGAAGAGAAATAAAACCTTCCCCTCTATAATCCTATAGTATTCATTAGTCCTGGTTTATTTTTTTTATGACCAGTTGACTTTTTAAATCTTACTTATTAAGTGTTTTGCAAACACAGCCACAAGACAAATGCCTAAGCTTTGGGTTTAGGTTATTTTGCTGTTTCCCTTCCTGAACTGAGGAGGATTAGGTGAGGGGAGACAGCTGCCTTGTGTCTTTTGTTGTGCAGCGTGGAGCTTGGAGACTGATCTTAGAAGAGGGGATTTCCAGGTGAGTCATATCCAGATATATGGTTGATTATCTTCTTTCTGTATTAATTAAGGTAACAATGGCTGCTCTAACAGACGAACAATGAAATGTTAGTTACTTATCACACTAGTAGTTTCTTTCTTGTTCACTGAAAATCTAAATGAGTATTACTTAGCAGGCAATTTTCTTGCAAGCTGTAATTTAGAGACCCAGGCTACTGCTTCCATCTTGTGCCTCGCTGTCTTCATCATGTGACTCCTGTGTTTCTGCCTTGGGGAAAGAGCATGGAAGGCATGCATGAGTGCTATTCTATTGACCAGGCCTGAAAATGGTTCATGACTTTTCTGTTCATATTCCATTGGCTAAAGCTCAGTTAAATGGTCACACCTGGCTGTAAGAGAGGCTGAAATTAATAGTACAATTTTGGACTCAGGAAGAAAGGAATAAGAATTGGTGAATACTAGGCAGCTTATGTCGTAGTTGCCAGATCTGAACAGGGAACAATAGAAAAATCAAGGTAATAAATGAAATATCTCGGGTTGAGAGCCAAGAAGATCAGATCTTGGATTCTGTGACAGTAATACAAATGAGAGGCATATAGCAATTCCCTGAACTAGAGCCAAGTGTTGCAGAAAGCCTCTAGTAGAGCCTTCTATCCTATTTATGGATTTAGTGGGGGTCGGAGATAGGGGGGAGACAGTTAAATGAACCAACAGTAAGTAACTAAGAAAGTTTTTTGGTGTTTTTTCTCTTTGTTTGGTTTTAAATCCAATGGCAGGCCACAAATACAAGCAATGATGAGTCCCCTTTACTTCTGTTGAATTACTTTGCTGTGTAATCCCAACATCAAACTGCAGTACTCATTTTTAGCTTTAATTTTAAATTCTTGATATTAAAACTTATCACAGATTATTTTATAGACTTTATATTTAGACGGAAAGGATTTAAAAATTCTTTGGTCTCTGTTAGGGGAAACCAGTAGTTTTAACCTAATAAAAATAACTCATAAATGGTTAATAAGAAATCTGAAAATAATAGCTGTCAACATTTGTATAATTTATAATTTGAATATTTTACATTTTATTTAAGAAGTGTCTAAATAGTATTTTTATAACTTTACAAGATAGCTGTGGTATAAAATGGTTTGTTTTTGGTAGATGGAAGTTACTAAAAATAATTACCTGTATGATTCTATATCTACTTAATGGATAGTACTTTTATCCCAAAGTCATGTGATTAGAAAATCCAATGTATTTCATAGTTTTTTTGTGTTTTTTTCCCCCTTTTTCTCCAGGAGAAAAGTGGAAATTATGCATACTCATAGTCTTTTCACTCTTCTTGGAGAAAGGCTGATGTTGCATACAAACACTGTGACTGTCACCACATACAACACACTTTATGAGGTAAAATTTTAAAAAAATGTGTGATGATAATTTAAAATGTTTTTATTGGAGGGGCACCTGGGTGGCTCAGTGTGTTAAGCCTCTGCCTTCGGCTAAGGTCATGATCTCAGGATCCTGGGATCAAGCCCGCATTGGGCTGTCTGCTCGGTAGGGAGCCTGCTCCCCCCCACCCCACCGCCTGATGCTCTGCCTACTTGTGATCTCTCTTTCAAATAAATAAATAAAATATTTGAAAAGAAAATATAAAATGTATTTAGTGGAAACCTTCTATGTAATTGGGATCACATTGTTGGTCGGTTAATCAAAAAGCCAGTAACTTTTTTTTTTAAATGAACACATACTTAACATTTAAAATTTTTATTTTAAAACATATTCATGCACATTTATTTGCCAATATTTTTGTGTTGGTCCAAGGACTTTTCTTTGAGTGTGAGTTGGCTGATGATTGACTTTGTGCAGATCTTTTCTCACATGAATCACACCCATTATGTATTACATGTTAGTTCTCTCCCTTGCCCGCTGCTGATTCTTTTCATCTCTCTCTCCTTTGCAATTACCAATATTAACCTTGAGTTGATAGTGGGTTACACTGTAGGTAAAAATGATTTGTAAAAAGCACTATCTGGAAGGAAGCTATAGATCTCATCATTTCAATTCAGAAATCCTTTTCTCACCTTTTCTAAGATATGGCCATATAACTTGAGCTCAGTATTTTCTATGAAATACAGAAAGCCAAATGTTTATCATAGGTGGGGACAGTGACCTTTTCTGGTAAAGGGCCAGATAATAGATATTTTAGGCTTTGTGGTAGTCTTAGTTTGTCTTGGTTATAACAGAATACTATACACTGGGTGGCTTATAGACAACAGAAGTTTCTGTCTCACAGTTCTGAGGCTAACAGGTCCAGT
The DNA here is from genome assembly GCF_022355385.1 of Mustela nigripes. Taxonomy (NCBI): domain Eukaryota; kingdom Metazoa; phylum Chordata; class Mammalia; order Carnivora; family Mustelidae; genus Mustela; species Mustela nigripes. The sequence goes on from NC_081571.1 coordinate 16,674,847, forward strand.
TAGCAAGGCGGTGGCAGATTTGGTGTCTGGTGAGGACTCACTTCATGGTTCACAAACCATCTTTTCACTAAGTCCTCACATAGCAGAAGTGTCAGGGGAGTTCTTAGGTTTCCTAATAAGGGCTCTGTGGCCCTACACACCTCCTAAAAGGCCCCACATCTTTTAATACCATCACACCAGAGATTAGATTTCAACAGAGGAATTTGGGGGGGATACAAACTTGCAGTCTGTAACAGCAGGCTATGTGGTGTCTGTGGAACTACTCATCTCTGCAGTTGGTGCTCAGAAGCAGCCATAGACAATATGAACCAAATGAGCGTGCTGTCCAATAAAACTGCACTGTATCTGTTTACAAAAACAGATGATATCCAGAGTAATATTTTGACCCCAGATCTGCCACATTGCTTTACTTTTATTTCACCTTTTTTCTGTTTTCTATTATTATCAGTGAATTTAAGAGTGGCTGCCTTTTAGATAAATTAAAAAACTCTTTTGGCTACTGATTTCTAAGCTTAATATTGTAACTCTATGTCTGTTATTCCTCTGATTACATGATTTATAAACTCTCATCCTCTAGAACCCAGCTTTTGTGAGTAATAATAGTTTTTTAGTATTGCTCCAATATTTGGCCTACAGAACTGAATAGAAATGCCTACCCTATGCAAAGCATCTTGATTCTGATATATTTCCCTAATGACAGTAACTGTTTTGAGGGGTATATTTCCTGTGACAGTCACTCTGGTATAAATACTTTATATACATCATCTCAGATCCCTACACAACCCTCTGAAACTGGGTTGTTTTTCTTGCCTTTTTAACAGACAAATTGAGAACCACAGGGTAAATAATTTTCTCTGTCTCACCACTAGTAAATTGTCATAAAATAGACACAGTTCATACTATGAGGCCAAAAACGACAGTGTCTACCTTCAGTGGGCAACATTAAAGTCCTCTGAATCAAAACCTTGCTACAGTATCAGATTAGAGCTGTATCTGTGTTTCTATCTTGGTTTTCTTAGACAAATCCCTTGGTTAATGATTCGTGTACATGTTTTTTAAATCATTTTTTGTCTACATTTTTGATCCTCTGCTTGTTTTGACCAATTAGTATCAATAGAGCAGAAAGTCTTTATAGTCAGTGAAAACTTATATTAATAGGAATGTAGCATAACAATATGATATGTCGAATTGAAAACATTATGTACTCTTAACCTTAAGTAAAATGTCCTGTGTGTGTGTGTGTGTGTGTGTGTGTGTGTACACACGTATTTCTATTAGTCTTGCTGAAAGTGGCTCAACAGCAAGTGCAGCAGCATTTTTACCTACCATCTATACTCATGTGCACTCTCTTAGTGTCCAGATTTTAGTCTCTAATGATATTATACAAAGCCAAACTGCTGCTAATTCCATGTCTTAGTTGTTGGAGAAATTCTGATAAGTTTGGATCTCCTGATACTGGTTGTTAGGTGATGCAGGTGAAGGAACTGACTTACAAGGTCTCTGACCAATTTGGCAATATATACTTTTAAAGTAGAAAAATAATCATGGTTAATTTGAAAGATGGACTAAATTATGATACTCCAGAAAGAAAAATTAACATAAGTATACAAAAAATAACAAAGAAAGATGATTTTGATATGATTGGGTAGCAATGTTGATCCCATTAAAAAGTGGAAAGGGTCTTCAACATAAACTTTACTACTACTAACAAACCAAAATGTGTTATCAGACAGGATAGTGGATGACTAATTCTAGATCACAAAGTTAGACTGCACCGTTTTGGACGGTGGCCTCTGGTTGCAGAAAATTAACACTTGTGATAGGTTTGAACTTCATTCATTAACATAGTAAGTGAAATTTAACTATAAAAAGAATACTCAGCCTCAAAACCTACAGCCTGAAATGAGTTTGATTCCCCTTGTGAGCATCAGCCAGGACTTGCACCCCGGCAAGAAGCATTTGGTTGATAATCTTCAGTTTGAAAGCTCTTTTTACTTTCATTTTCTGTCTTGGTTTGGGGAAATGACCTTAACCCCAAACAATGTGTCAAAATACGGATCACTCCAACAATAGAAAAACATAAAATCAAGTACAGAAATAATAGAGAACTATGTCAAACCCATGGTTTTGATAATGATATTTTAGAATGTGAGGATTTTGCAAAGTTTTTAGAAGGTCATTAAGACAAGTTCAGTGTCACTGTGGACTTTAAAATTCTACATTTGATAATACCTATAGTAGAATAAGTGACAATATTAAAGGACAAAGTGAGTTATACCTTTTGGCAGTATATAACAGACAACACTGTATAAAAGATGTAAAGATGGTTGTGTAACACTTAAATTGTGGCTAATGTGAATTGAGATGTGCTTTGAGGGATTTCATGTCCATATGTGGCTCTGTCTATTTTGTACTATTTTGTTTTTTTAGGGGCTGGGGTTACTTCCTATGTATATCTCTAATCAATACCGGTCAAACCTCCGTGGCCCATCTTTTAGTCATATCCTTTCATTAAAATGTTTATTTATATCTTCTTATCTATATCTCATTATTTCCCTCTCCCTTTTAAAAACTCACATAGGTTCTTAATGACAGTCTATCATGTTTTATTATTTAACAGGAGCATACATTTTTGCCTTTCTCTGGAGTATTAATTAATTGATTCTTGAAATACAGTCCTACGTAGCAACTACGATTCTCATTCCAAACATATAGCAGAGTGTGGACACATAAAGGGCTCTTTTAAATACATGCTAGATTGAGTTTCTAAATATGTTTTGGTAATTTAAAAAAGCTCTTATGTGAATATGTGGTAGTATTCAAAATACTTTTCACATGTAGAGCCTTACTTATTTGATCTTCCTAGCAGTTTTATATTAGATAGGCAAGACAATTACCCTCATCTTTAGAAGATCAAATAGGAACTTAAAAAGGAAAATGTTAGGGGTGCCTGAGTGGCTCAGTGGGTTAAGCCGCTGCCTTCGGCTCAGGTCATGATCCCACGGTCCTGGGATCGAGCCCCGCATCGGGCTCTCTGCTCAGCAGGGAGCCTGCTTCCTCCTCTCTCTCTCTGCCTGCCTCTCTGCCTGGTTGTCATCTCTCTCTGTCAAATAAATAAATAAATAATCTTTAAAAAAATTTTTTTTTAAAAAAAGAAAGGAAAATGTAAAACTGTAGATTCCTTGAGATAAGTTTTGTTTTCTGTATAATGAGGTTTCATCTTTTTGGGGTGAGGAAGTTTTGACTATTCTCTATCATGGAAGAGTATGGCCTAGTCTTTTCCAAGCTTGTCTACAGTTATTTTTTATCTATTTATAACCAGAATTTTAGGGATTTTTTCTGCTCAGCTGTAGGTCCCCACCAGTGCTTTTTTTGGGCAGATCAATGGGAAAACCTTGTAAGCATATACCAACCACTGAATGTTCTTTGGCATTTTCAGATTCTTTGGGTTTTCAAAGAAATTTCTGTCCCATGTGTCAGTTCAATCTAATTAGTAGTGCATGTCTGTAGTGCTCTGTTGAGAAAATTCTTAGGCCCACTTTGGTATTAACAACAAAGTGTTTCATGAGAGTGCCTTGTGGTCTATATTGCCTTGTGGTCTATATTTATCATTTTAGTAATAGGTTAGTTTTTATTTCAAGTCAATACTTTTTTGATAGACATCCCTGATATGTAATAAGTCAGTTTCTTATCTTCTTCCTTTTCTTCTTTTTTCTCAAGTCTGAGCGGAAAGGTCAGAAAAATGCCACTGTTGTTATGGTCTTTTTCTAATCAGATGGGATCATATCTGGCTCATTTACTTTTCTGCAGCCCCAACTTTTACAAAATAGTTAGGTACAACTAGGCTCTCAACTAATTTTTATGGTTTATGCACAGATTATTTTACCTTGCCTTGGGGTGAACCAAAAGTTTCATTCAGACGTAATATGTTAAGTTAAACAGGAAATTAAATCACTAATATAAAATTACATCTTTATTAAGTATAGTCCCATTAGATTTTTTTATATATGCAGGAATAGAGGTATGTACAAGATAAAGCCTAAAATACAGCGAAGAGTCACATATTCATTATATATATATACACACACATATATATATGTGTGTGTATATATATATATATTTCAGTTATCCATGCTTAAATTTCATAAATGTTTGAGTACTGGCACTGTGTCAGGCACTTTGCTGATTGCTAGGAACATAATAGTAAAAAAGATGTATAAGAATGCAGCACTTATAGAGAATGCATTTTAGTGGAAAAATTTAAAAAATGTTTTAGAATTTTATTTTTGATTTGGTCAACTTTTTGTCATTTTGTTTTTTCAAAAAGTTTAAAGAAAAATTCATGGGTAAGTGGCAATGAGCCACTTTTAGTAAAGCCATTTTTAGTAAAGATTTTTCCCCTCCCACACTTCATTTTGATGTTAGGATCCAGGCTCATACATTATTTTTTTAATTTACTTTTTAATTTACTTATTTTCTAAGTTTTTTTAAATTAATGATAACATAAAGAGTCAAATGTTTACAACTCATAGTTTAAGTATATTAAGGAAGTACACTGTGAAGGTATTTCAAACAGAATAAATTTTGGATTTCATAATTAATCCTTCCTATTGTAGATATTGGTTCTTTTTTGTCTTTATCCATAATAAACAGAATTTGGAAACTAAAGAGTTAAAGAGTTTAGAAGATGTGGAATGACTAGAAGACACTTTAGAAGAAGATTTCATTTGATTTTGACAGAATTAACATTTCTTGCAGATTCTTTGTATACTTTGAAATAATGATTTTAAATTATTTTCTCAATGAAATTCAAATTCTTCATCTTTCAGATTTTGACAGAGCAAGTATGTACTCAAGTTGTACACAAACCACATCCAGAGCCAGATTCTACAGTGAAAATTCAGAATCCAAGTGAGCAAACAGCATTTTTTTTTCTTATATTTCCTATGTTGTACTTTTCATCCCTGTGACTTATTTTGTAACTGGAAGTCTGCAGCTTAATTCCCTTCACCTCTCATTTGCCCATCTCCCTATCCTCCTCTCAACTGACAACCACCAGTTTGTTTTGTATATTTATGAATCCATTTCTGTTTGTTGTTTTTTTAGATTCCACACGTAATTGAAATCATATGGTACTTGGCATTTTTCACTTAGCATAGTACCCTGTAAGTCCATCCATGTTGTTGAAAGGCAAGATCTCATTCTTTTTAATGACTAATATTCTATTGTGTGTATATACATCTTTTTTGTCTGCTGATGGGCATTTAGATTGGTTCCATATCTTGGCTATTATAAATAATATTGTAGTGAATAGAGGTACATGCATCTTTTAGAATTAGTGTTTTCATCTTCTTTGGGTCAGTAGCCAGTAGTGGAATCATTGGATCATAAGATAATTCCATTTTTAATTTTTTGAGGACCCTTCATACTGTGTTTCACAGTGGCTGCACCAAGTTACATTCTCATCAACAGTGCATGAGAGTTCCCTTTTCTCCACATCCCTCACCAAAACTTATTTCTTATTTTTTGATACTACCCAAATGTTCTTTATTGTAATTATTATTTTTTGAAGCTAGCCAAACATTCTTTATTGTAATGCAATAGTAACATGGTAACACGGAAAACTAAATCAAAACTTTGCATAACTGGTGATTGCCATAGTTCATGATACTTATAACTCACTTATCATAAGGCTAAGTTGAAAATGAGTAAAACTTTTTAAGGGGAAGTTATGGTGCAGTTATAAATCTTGACTTCTTTTTTTGTTGTTATTGTTCATTCACAGTGATTCTTAAGGTGGTGGCAACTCTGTTAAAAAATTCCACACCAAGTCCAGAACTGATGGAAGTTCGTCGTTTATTTTTATCTGACATGATAAAACTTTTCAGTAACAGCCGTGAAAATAGAAGGTAAGCAGTTTCAATACCATAACAAAACTTTGTTCTGTAATGATATTCTCCCCTTTATTTTTAGTCTCTTTAAAAAAATGTTTTCAAATTTTTCCCATATTGCTAAATAATTGTAATTATCAGAAAAGGCATTTTATGTTTCTTTGATATAATCAAAATTCATTATATTTGTATTCATTATTATATTTTTATGTGATTATGTGGGTATTATATTTTAATTGTGTCTGTAAATATACATTTTCACAAACCCTTTTTTCAAATTTACCATTCCTTTTGGTGATACCTATCTATTGTAATCAAGTTGGATTTGCTCATATTCATCTATGCTTCTCTCAATTTTTGTCTGATAACTGATTGTTGTCATGCATTTTTGAGCTGGTTAGCTAAGACTTAGGGTACAAACTAAGGCTATGGTGGCTTCGTAAGTCTTTAATTTCACGAATACTTATTGAATAGTATGTAGAAAGCACTGTGCTGCACAGGTTACCTTAGTATATAGTCTTGGTACAAGTTAGTGGGGAAGATAATAAAACAGTGATTAATATATAATGTATTAAGTGCATTGTGAGTGGTACATGTGATGGGGAGTAGAGAAACAGTAGCTAAATATGACTGGGAGTGTTAGGAAACCAATTTGAAATGATAATTTGGATTTTTCCAGGTAGAAAAATGGGAGGAAATCTTTCCAGGTATAGAAAATAGAATGTGCAGAATGACTGTGCACCTTACTTTATCTAGGTCAGATCATATTTTCACTATCTAAATTTCAAAATAGTAAATTCTAATATAAATTAGATGTTTTTAATGAGTTTTTTCCCCACTAGATGCTTATTGCAGTGTTCAGTATGGCAAGATTGGATGTTTTCTCTTGGCTATATCAATCCTAAAAATTCTGAGGAACAGAAGATTACCGAGATGGTCTACAATATCTTCCGAATTCTGTTGTACCATGCAATAAAATATGAATGGGGAGGTTGGAGAGTCTGGGTGGATACGCTCTCAATAGCCCATTCCAAGGTAACAAGAGATTCAGTATTTTATATCATCTGTGTTTCAGCGCAGTTTGAATGTCTGTAAACACTCTCCTGGTGCCATCTGGTGGACAATTTACCTCATGGCCCATTCCTTTATCTCACCTTTCTTTCTTGTTTTTGGTTTTATTTTCTCTCCGTTTATAAACTGTTAGAGCATGAAATGTTTTGTAGATAATTTAACTGAAACCCCAGGTTTATGAATTAGGAATTTTAGACCCCACAAATTACCCCACCTTTATTTTATAGCTTGAGTCTTAGTCAGTAGCTCTTTTACCTAAAACATACCTATTGGTTCTTAAAAGAATATTTCATGAAATATACTCTGAAATATATGTTTTAAGACTTTTAAAAAGTAGTCAAAATTGCCTTTATTTCCAAGTGAATCATAATTCAGTATTTAAGCTTAATGGTATTTTTAATGGCATTATCTTTTCTTTTTAATTCTAAGAATTTGTATATCTATATTTTAAACGTTATCTGATCTTGGTAAGAAAGAGTAGTGGCTTACAATAAACAATTATGTGCACTTTATATTCTATAACATTTCTCATTGTGTGGAGCCATAGAAAAAGCATGGGTGTTAGAAGTTTAGCTTTTACTCTAAGTCTATGCCACAGTTCAGTTTTGTGACTTTAGAAAATGCATTTAGTCCTTTTGTGCAAGGATTAGAAAAATTTTTTTTAATGTTTTTAAGATGTACAGATAGTAAATATCTTAGGTTTGGGGAGCTGTACAGCCTCTGAAGCAACTATTTAACTCTGACGTGTGGTGTGAAAATAGCCATAAGCAGTATGTAGAAAACTGAGTATGGCTGTGTTCTCATAAAACTTTACTTACTGACCAGGTAATAAGCAGATCTGGTTCATGGGTCATAGTTTGTCAGCCCCCACTTTGGGACTTGATTTCCTCTTTTGTAAAGTAAAGGGGGTTTGGTTTCAAGATAATCTCCAAAGGAAGATCCCTCTCAAACTAAAATCCTATTCTCATTTAAATATAAGTCAGTATAATGTGTACCTATAAGGAAAGATTTTGAACTTTTTTTCTTTATTTTTAAGTTTTTAAAAACTTACTTATTTGAGAGTGAGCGAGAGAGAGAAAGAATGAGCATGTGTGCACAAGCATGAACAGGGGTAGGGACAGAGGAGAGGGGAAAGCAGACTCCCTGCTGAGCAGGGAGCCTGCATAGGGGCTAGAGCTCTTGGGTCCAGGATCATGACCTGAGGCTGGAGGCAGACTGAGCTGCCCAGGCACCCCTATTGTTTTCAATTTTAGAAGAGCTTTTTTATTTCTGTTAAAACTTACGTATTACAATATATTGGCACCTTTTATCATTACATTAACAAAGTTTAAAGTAGTATTTTTTAAGAAAAAACATTGCATTTTTGTGAAAAAATATATATCGTAATTATTTTTAAACAAGTCTATGTAAAGTAACCAATTAAAGTAGCTTATATAAAGATAAAATTGTGATGTTTTAACATTTTAAAATGTATATATTTATATATATGTGATTTAAAAAAAATCTTAGTTGTTGGAGATAGACACATGTGAGTAATAGATGCTGAAAATTGATATAGCAATAGTACGTTGGATATTATATATTATTAGCTGATTTTCTGTTTCAGCTGAACTCAATTATGTAGGAGTTCAACTGACATACTAGGTTAGAGTAACATTGGTTAGGTAACATTTAAAGACTTAATCTAGAAGAAAAGATTGTTGTACTTAAAAGTTTAATGTTGCTAGTTTACAGGTCATATAATAAGTCATATCTATTTTTGATGATATTTCCAATTACTTAATGGAACTTATCTTAAAACTAATATGTACTACATTTGAAATATTAAAATTTTGATACTTTTTCTATTATAACTTTATTTCTACTTTTTTTTTCTTCTCAGTATGTATATAAAATGCCTTAATTTTTTCACTTATTCCTAAGGTCACTTATGAAGCACATAAGGAATACCTAGCTAAAATGTATGAAGAATATCAGAGACAAGAGGAGGAAAACATTAAAAAGGGAAAAAAAGGGAATGTGAGCACCATCTCTGGTCTTTCATCACAGACTACAGGAGCAAAAGGTGGAATGGAAATTCGAGAGATAGAAGATCTTTCGCAAAGCCAGAGTCCAGAAAGTGAGACAGATTACCCTGTCAGCACAGATACTAGAGACTTGCTCATGTCAACAAAAGTGCCAGATGATATTCTTGGAAATTCAGATAGACCAGGAAGTGGTGTACACGTGGAAGTGCATGATCTTTTAGTTGATATAAAAGCAGAGAAAGTAGAAGCAACAGAAGTAAAACTTGATGATATGGATTTATCACCGGAGACTTTAGTCGGTGGAGAAAATGGTGCCCTTGTGGAGGTTGAATCCTTGCTGGATAATGTGTATAGTGCTGCTGTTGAAAAACTCCAGAACAATGTACATGGAAGTGTTGGTATCATTAAAAAAAATGAAGAAAAGGATAATGGTCCATTGATAACATTAGCAGATGAGAAAGATGAACTTCCTAATAGTAGTACGTCATTTCTCTTTGATAAAATACCCAAACAGGAGGAGAAACTTCTTCCTGAACTTTCTAGCAATCACATTATTCCAAATATCCAGGATACACAAGTACATCTGGGTGTTAGTGATGATCTTGGATTGCTTGCTCATATGACTGGTAGTGTAGATTTAAGCTGTACATCAAGTATAATAGAAGAAAAAGAGTTCAAAATCCATACAACTTCAGATGGAATGAGCAGTATTTCTGAAAGAGACTTAGCATCTTCCTCTAAAGGGTTAGAGTATGCTGAAATGACTGCTACAACTCTGGAAACTGAGTCATCTGGTAGCAAAATTGTACCAAATATTGATGCTGGAAGTATAATTTCAGACACTGAGAGATCTGACGATGGCAAGGAATCAGGAAAGGAAATTCGAAAAATCCAGACCACTGCTACAACGCAAGTGAGTTATTCTACATGAGTTCTAAAAATGCATCGAACAGGTAACAAGTTAACATTATAGCAGTAAGAGTCATTTCTTACCAGTTACACCATGTTTATACTTAATTATGGTATTGTAGTAATATATGGAGTCAAATAGTACGGTAGAGACATTTAAGATACCTGAATTGTATTTCGAGCTCTGCCATGTTTTGTCTGTGTAACTTGGTTGAAACTCTCTGGGCCTGCATTTCCTTATACAGTACAAGAGGTTGTACTCTATTAAAATATGACCTTTTAGGGCTTTACCTATTCTGATAACTTATGACTCTGTGACTAAATTTACACATTTTGTATTCAAGATCTTCATTCTGAATACTTGATTAATTTTAACCTTTTAAGCTTCAGGCCCAACCTTGTTCTGAAAAGAGGACTTGGAGCCCAGATTGAACTGATAAATGAAGGGGAAGGGAAAAGGGAACTGTTATTTAGCAAATGCCTACTATGTTCCAGGCACTGTGCTTGCTGTATGTTTTCAGATTTAATCCTCACAACCACCCTGTGAGGTAGGTAATTGGCTGAGAAAATTTGCATTATTAGCAGTGAGAATTTTCTTTACAACGACATGGCTAGGAATCTGTTATAAGAAAACTAAAGACTCTTAGATCTGGCAGTGAGGAAATGTTAGTGCTGCAGTTCTGGCCTCACCAGAATAAAGCTAAAAATAGATGATGTTTTCTGATACGAATTTTAATTGTGGAGCTCTGAGTTTTAAGACTACTTCCTTATTTTCTAGACTAAATTACCTTACCGTTAAGAGTTGAAACATACTTTAACCCTTAATGATTTGTTTTTTGGTGGTTTTCCAGGTTTTCCACTCACCTTTAATGTCCTCAAAGACAAAATTAACATGTTTCCATTAGAATTATAAAGAGTAAACCACACCTTTCTTTGTACTCTAATGATAGTATTTTATTCTGTGTTTGGAAAATAAAAACAGAAACAAAAAATATCTTCTGTGTATGGGTAGGGTATTTAAAATTTTTTTTTGAATGCTGTTTTCCATTTTTTGTGGCAGTTGTACCACAGTGATAACTGAAAGGGAATGAAAATACTGCATTAAGAGACTTTAAAGAAAGGAAAGCATGGTGCATTGTTTTTCAACATGATAATCACTAGGCTTGCCTGGTTTTTATGTAGAGTTTGTAGGCATTTTCTGGTTTGCTGACTTATCAAATAGATGTATTGTTTTTCTAAATTGAAGTATTGTGAATGAAATAGACTTTGAATTAACTTGAAATCGGTTCAAGTAATATTTTTTTTAATCTTGTGTTTCCAGTTATAGTTAGTTGATGACATATATCCAGTACATTTCAATTTGAGTTATATGCTTTCTTTCCTAAGGAAGAAATGTGGTCTAATATGAAGACTCCATAAATAGGAGTAAAGAGGACTTGGTTTTCAATGTGAACCTTGGTGTTGGAACTGAGGTCTTTGAATGCCTTGCCTAATTTCTGAAACAGCAAAATAAAAATAATCAAAGTGGCCTCTTCGGCTTAAAAAGGTTTCTGTCCATGGACTCACCAGATGACTAATATATGTAAAATATATTAACTTACAAAAGTAATATGCAAATCTTTATTCACTCACTCACTTGACTATACTTGCTGTTTTCTTTTTGAGACGAGACATTTCTTTCGCAGTCTACAAAAGTTTACCTTGTCTTTCTCTAGGCTGTTCAGGGCCGGTCTATTACACAGCAGGACAGAGATCTCCGTGTCGATTTAGGATTTCGAGGAATGCCTATGACTGAGGAACAGCGGCGCCAGTTCAGCCCAGGCCCACGCACTACAATGTTCCGTATTCCTGAGTTTAAATGGTCTCCAATGCATCAGCGACTTCTCACCGACTTACTATTTGCATTAGAAACAGATGTACATGTTTGGAGGAGGTAGAAATATTTCTTTTATTAAATAAGGCAGCTTTCACTTAAGAAAATGAATATTTTAAATTAGTGACATCAGTTGATCCATAAGGGAATTATATCACTGGATAATCTCAAAAATTGAATTTATTAAAAATCCAACATTGAAATTTTATATAGAAACATGAATATTTTCACAAAGGTTATAAGGCCTTGGGCTCGTATCAAAAGGAATCCAAGAATTTAGTCTTTAGACAATTAAAAAGCAAAAGTTTGAAATCTGGTATTGCCTATTCTCTGTATAAAAGAGACTTAACAGGGCACCTGGGTGGCTCAGTGGGTTAAAGCCTCTGCCTTCAGCTCATGTCATGATCCCCCACATCAGGCTCTCTGCTCAGCAGGGAGCCTGTTTTCCCCAGCTCTCTCTCTGCCTGCCTTTCTGCCTACTTGTGATCTCTGTCAAATAAATAAATAAAATCTTTAAAAAAAAACAAACACAATCATTAAAAAAAGATTTAACAATAACAATAGAAAGGTTCAGTTTTTGTTACAAGCTGTTTCCACATTTTTATTCTTTTTCTGTTAAAATTAGTACCATATACTAAATATATTCTTGGCAATAAGATTATAACATATAGTGTTAAAATAAAATCTAGATCACCTTATGGCATCTATTTTTAGAGCCTTTACCCTTAAAGTAGTTAGTATCACTTCATATATAATCACTTAAAGAAACAGTCTACATCATTTAAGGAAAACAAAGTCTGCGTAAGTTAAATCATTATCTTGCCTCACTTTCTGTTAATTTTCTAATAGCAAATATGCAACAAATTAAGCAGTTACGAGAGTACATCATTTGTATGTGCATGCACATAAATTAGGAAGTTGACAGCTGTTACAATACTCCACTGTCATTGACTTAAACAGTCAGTACCGTGGTCTTCTCTGGACTGAAGGATACTTCTCTCCTTCTCTTAATTTTCCTCTGAGTTTCAAGGTGGCTAATTCATCTTCCAGCACCAGTTCAACATAGGAAACTTGCCCAAACTAGAAGGCAGGGGCTCTTCTTCTTCCTCCTTCATCCCTTTCTTCATTCTTCCTCTTCCTTTTTTCCCTCTCCCTCTTCCACCTCTGTCTCCTCTTTTTTCTTCTCCCCATTTTCTTTTCCTTCTTCTCTATTCTTTCCTCCTCTACTTTTTCCCTTTCCCACTCCTTACTTCCCCTCTTCTTCTTTTCTAAAAGAAGCTCCTCAAGAAATCTCCCCGTTAGCTCTCATGTGCCAACAAAGGGGAATCACCAGCAAAGGGGAAATGAGGTTATAGTGACTTGTTTATATTGAGCAATACTGGTTAGTAACCTACTAACTAGAGAAAGACCAACCTTTCCTATACCTGATCTAGCTCAACAATAGAAGAAAATCTAGATTGTGTTAGTAGGGAAGAAGGAATAACTATTATCGAAAACAATCAGTGTCTGCCATAGAATGTTTTTACTTGTAAATTTTATTAGTTTGTCCTTAGTCTACTTATGTGATAAAAACAATGGTCTTTCCATTGCTAGTGCTGTTATATGCTAAATTACTTGGGGATACTAAGTAAAGAAACTGGAATACAATGAAATACATTACTATTAATATGATTATCAGTGGAGATGTATACTATAACTTACTAATTAACAATATTAGTAGTCCCCAAATGAGAGCTAGTCCACTTTCCTTCCTTTAACATAAGATGGAAACATAACATGCACACAGATACCATGTGTGTCTGTTCTCTTTCATGAGCTCTCATAAAATTCCCCAAACAGAACTTTACTTAAGTTTTTAAAAGCATTTATTTTTATTTATTTGAGAGAGAAAGAGAGCATGTGCACAGTCAGGTACAGGGAGGGGCAGAGGGGGAAGGAGAAAAGCGGACTCCCCACTGAGCGGGGAGCCTGATGCAGGGCTCCATCCCAGGACCCTGAGATCATAACCTGAGCTGAAGGCAAATGCTTAACGAACTAAACCACCCAGGTGCCCCTAATTATTATTTTTTTTTTAAAGATAGCACTTGTTTTTAGGATTGGGCAAACATCTTGACACCTAAGATGTCATAGATGATAGTTTACAATTGGAAGGAGTGAGAATCAATTGACTTAATTGATCATGCTGAAGATTGAGTATCAGCTACACTAAAGATGAACTGATATCTGCCATTCCATTCAGTTGCTGATGCTTTGTCTTCAGAGAATTTATCCTTAACCAAACCCAAACCAAGCATCCTTAGACAAGCATGTTCTCTCATCTTGCCACTATCCTGTATATGAAAAGAAGAATGACTGATTATTTTTGCTGTCAGTACAATGCATCATGAGCAATGGAAGGCCTTTTTCTTATTGCAAATACCGTGAATATTACTTGACTTCACACACACGGAGAAGAAAGTGGCCATACCCCTCCTAGTGAACTAATGCTGAGTCGTTGGAGTGAATGAGGCCTCAGTTGGTTTCACTGTCTTCTTGACTGGATCTGTCACAGTGTTTTAAGTCCTATAGCACTTTGCCCTGTTTCCAACATTGGAGTAGCCACTGCATACCAGATACCACTGATTTCCTATAAAAATAGGGTGATGAGCTTTCTTTTCAGTCTTTCCTAAAACTGAACCTTTTGGTTGACGGGACTGGCTGTTGGCATCAGTACAGAAACCTACTGGCAGCTTTCCTTGACGAACCCTTTGACACATGGACACCATTTCACGTCTACAGCTGTTTGTGGGATGTTGGGGAAAAAGTGAAACTTCAAAATTTGAAAATAGACCACATTTGAGAAAATTGAACAAGAAAGAGCAATTGATCATGGAGTAATCTCTTTTTTTCCATTAGAAAATAGTTTAAATTCTTGACAGACATCAAACTAAAGCAGTGTATTTTTCTGGGTATCTAAGTTGCATGTTTTGTATGGAAAAGCTGCACTGCTGACCTTTAAGATCTTTTTCATTTTTTTATTCAGTAAGTTCTTGAATTTTTACTGATTTATTTTTATTTCCCAAATATGTCACTTCTCTGACTAGCAGTACTTATTTTCAGTATGGCTGGTCTCAGGTGGGGCTGCAATCTGGTGATAAACAGAAACTCCCTGAAAGGTAAACTTGGGGTTAACTATCCAGTTGTTCTAGATTACTTGAGGATGGTAAATAAGGAAAACTGATTTCAACATAAAATAACCAGCTTTTGTGAAAATAAACTTTAGCTAATTTAAATCCATTGACCTAAGTCTGGTCAACACACTTATTTTTAAAGCAGAAACTCCCATTAATGAGTTAATATATTTGGACACAAAGAAACTCTGCAAGGATGAATGTTAAGTTTTGGGTAATATGCTATCTCAATTGTAAATTATTTTCTTTTCTAATAATTCCATTTTAAATTTGCCTAGCTCTTCAATATTTTTCACTTTATAAATGTTATAGTTAACTTCTTAAGCTAAGAAAATGTTCATTTATGTTTTGTTTTTCTACTCTTTTAGCCATTCCACAAAGTCTGTAATGGATTTTGTCAATAGCAATGAAAATATTATTTTTGTACATAACACAATTCACCTCATTTCCCAAATGGTAGACAACATCATTATTGCTTGTGGAGGAATTTTACCTTTGCTCTCTGCGGCTACATCACCAACTGTAAGTACTTTGCTTCCATCTAGTGGTGTATTTTGTAATTACCTGGCTAGAGCCTGTCCGTGTTTTCTGCCGTAAATGGATAGATTTTAAGGAGACATATTCACCTAAGGCAACTTCTCCCCGTTTCTTTTTGTCAGTGTTGGGTTTCAGCTATGTGTGTTTATGGAAACAGTTCTCTGGTGATTTGATGAATACTTTTGAAGAAGAGCCATAACTATAAGTGACCTACTTTATTTTCTATATATTGCCTATTTCTTCAAATACGTATTATGGTGAACTTAAAATTTTTATTCTGTTACTCTTGAAATTCGAAATACAAGCACATGGTTATTGTGTAAGTAGAGTCATAAATCTAAATTTAGAAAAAGTCATGAGATATGCAAAACCTCATGTGAATTGAAATATTATTTCTAAACTTAGTAGTATTTTAAACTATATGTGGAACTTTACATTCTAATTCTCTGAGATTTAATCTTGAAGCTAGCAAATGGCTTCCAAAAGGGAGCCAAATTAATGAATTCTTATTTAAAACTTAGGCATCTCAGAAAAAAATGTAAATAACATACCATTTTTATGCTATCTGAACAATTTCATAATCTCAAAAAACTCAACTTTTTATGGACATATGGACTGTAATAATATTTACATCTGACTTTATCTAGTTCATCGTTTATTTAAAAAGTATAGCTGTCTTTCTAGATAAAACATGGAAATATTTTAATAAGTTTGAAAGGCATTTAACATTAATTATATATGTTTAAAATATAGTAGGTAAATGTTAACTTTATATTTTAGTTGTAGTTCAAAAAAATTTCTGATTTATATATATATTAAAAAAAGACTCCATACTCCTTGCTCAGATAGGAAAGAATGCAGAACTCTGTTTAGCGTATTGATTGTGATCCTGCCACTATACTGGAAACTAATCCATGAGCCCAAAAAGTACTCTCTCCAAAGAAACTGGCCCTTTTGTTAAGATATCTTTTACTTGGCGCAGCAATGTTTCCAAATTAATGTCTAGTTTTATTACATTATTAACCAGCTTATCTTACATGATTCCTTTTCTCTCTATAGTTTTTTCAATGCCATCATCCCCGAAGTATCACTGAAATTTAAAGATTGGCAACAAAAGATTGCATGCCCAACATCTTTCCCTCCTCACAGGCACATACACTTTCATTTCACCCATGAATTTATTCAAAAAGTTGACAAAGTCTAGATCAAGAGGGAGAGCAGCAAAAGGATCATCATTATTAGGGCCTTAATGAAATTAGCAGCTAAGCAAGGAAATGAGCCTGGAAGAAAAATAGTTGATGGTATGTGAAGAATGTAGATATCCTGTGAGATTAATGTACCTACCTTGCCTTCTCTTCAGTCTCTGATTTCTCCTGGTGATTTATCCCCAATTCAGGTAAATCGAGAGTTGTTGTCAAAATGCATTCTAACATTAAAACAGGGGAGGGTCTTTTTCCCTTCTACACATTAAAAACTGAAAAAAATCAATTTTTTTCTCCTGACATTTTTCTTCATCGTATAAAAATTTTTAATATTTTCTATATAATTATTTGTTATCAAGAAATTTTAAAAGGTTGAATTGAAATAATTTTACAATATTGTTTTAAAATTTAGTGCAGAACTGAAAATGACTCCTATATAAAATTAGTAGTATTAAAATTTGTATAGGCTTAAAATATTCATATTACAAATAATCTTCCAATTTTTTAAGCTAAAAGATCTCCATCAAGATAGAGATAATAGGAAATTACCAAAATAAATTGTTCATAAATGTTATGATTTACATACTATTTCACTGCACAAATTTACTTATTTTTTATTTTGTAATGAATATATAATAAAGATACTGACATTTTGAGGTTTGACTTTGAAAATTATTACCTTTACAGTTTAGACCACTGTATTTTACAGTTTGAAACTACTTGTTGCTTAGAATATTCCTTTTTTAAAAAGATTTTATTTATTTACTCAAGAGCAAGGGAGAGCATGAGGTGGGGTGGGGGGAGAGGGAGAAACAGGCTCTCCACTGAGCAGGGAGCCCTCCATGGGGCTCAATCCCGGCAACCTGGGATCATGACCTGAGCTTATGGCGGACATTTAACTGACTGAGCCACCTAGGAACCCTTGCCTAGAATATTCTTAACAGATTTAGGAATTCAGGTGTAGAAATTTTTTTTCATTTCTATCTCTGTATTTCTGTCATTTTGGTTCATTAACTGGTTGTACCTATGCCTGGTTATACAAGAGCTGGTTGTGTTCTTTGAATAAGTTGCTTCCTTAAAAGAAACACCCAGACGTTTTGTCCTATTTCATACTAGTAGAACCATGACTAGTGCTGATTGCTGAGCATTGTTTTTCTTTACTTAATTGTGTAATATTTGTGCTAAAAATTGTAATGTAGTAGAGGGAGAAAGTTGGGAAAGATGAGATCAAATAAAGAAGAAAATTATAACTGAATATTTAAAGAACGTTTGGTTTAGATTTAACCTGTAAAAATCCAAACGTGAAAAAGGAAGCATACAGGTTAGCAAAAGGAAACACTGTAATGTAGATGCTATTAGAATTTCGATCCTAGAAACATTTGATACTGATGTTTGAGTGATCTCATGATTTTGTTTAGGTTTGTGTAGTTTTAAAAATATTTATGCATTATGAATAATGCAGAGGTGTATTTAATGAATAAATATGAATAATGATGGATGGCTGTGACTGGCAAACTTTTTCTGTATGTGTCAGATGATAACTATTTTCAGTTATGTGGGCTGTAATAGTATCTGTCTCAACTACTCAACTCTGCTTTTTTGCAAAAACAACCATAGACAGTTATATAACAGAATGTGTGGATTTGTCTCAATAAAGCTTTATTTATAAAAACAGGCAGTGGGGTAGGGTGACTTCTGGGTCATAGTTTACTGACCTCTGACGTAGAGCATAATCCTCAGATAAAATGCAAATATCATAGTATAATGTTTTAGTGGGAAAGCTATTATTTACTGACCATTGAAAATTCAGTAGTTAGGGCTTAAGATAAACTCATTATTTCCTATTAAACAAGAACTTGAATTTTTAGAATTTTAGAAATTTAGAAATTTAGAATTTTAATTTTAGAACAATTTCATTGAACATTGTGGTCATTATGTTCTATTAGAAGATAATGTAACTTTTCACATTCAGCCATGCTAATTTTTTGTAGCATTTGACATGTCTAGTGTTGAAATTGTATTAATTTTGAGAGGGTAAGTAGAATGCTAGGTAGTCATCTTTCTCCATTTTACCAAGGTGAACAACAGCATTAGTTGTATTTATTTCTACTAGCAATGAATATGTGTACAGAGGAATTTAAAATATGGTACCATATGTAATCGCTCAATTTAGTTGTAAATATAACAATAAATATTTGATATTTGTATTCCAAAAACTGTAAAAAATGGGTAAAAGCAATCAAAAATGGTCTAAATAAATGGAGACTATACCATGTTTATGGGTTGGAGACTCAACATAATAAAGGTAACACTTGCTCCCAAGTTGATACTTAGATGTATCACAGTTTCTCTCAAAATCCTACCAAAACTTTTTGTAGTTATAAAAACTATTTTTAAAAAAGTTCACAAGGGATACTTAAAACACTTTTGAAAGAATCATTATATATTACACACAGTAACCATGACTCTGTGGTATCTTAGAGAGGCTTAGTTGATGGAACAGAACAAAAACACAGAAATGGATCCCCCCCAAAATACACAATTTTTCCCCCACATACGTCATAAGCAGTTCACATAAACAGGGTAATGCTAGGTTTTCTTTATAGTTCTCTGTTGAAAAAAATTATGATGCAAAGCTCGACTTAGGAATATGTCCTTCCCATTTCTCAGTATAAGTAATAGATCACAGATAAGTATGGAAATCTCATTTTCATCAAAACAAACATGTTTCCCATCACCAGTCAGATTCAGACATAATCTTTTTGGAGTTAGGATTCAATATTAAAGTATATGGATTTGGGCACAATATAAATCTGTATTTTAATCTGGGTTCTACCACTTACTAGATAGGACCTCACAATTTCTTCATTATGAAAAGGTATTAATTATGCTTATTTAACAGGGAGTTTGTGAAAATTAGGATAAGTAATCTGTTTAAAGCTCATTAGATGGAGAAGAGGCTCTTGATGTTTCCTTCATTTAGTTCTTTTTGAAACTGTTTATTCAGAACTGTGTCATGATAGAGTAATTTTCCCATTTATAAAATAATCTGCCATATTCAGAATTCTAAAATAGGATATTTGAGGCAAATTTATTTATAATGGGTGATTTATTTTGATGGCAAAGATTTACATGGTACAGTCTTTTTGTCTGCAATCCCAGTGGGATTGGCATAGTGGTGGTCTGTTTTCTGCTCTGAGATCTCATATGAATATACTAATTCCCATTAGGAGTAACATTTGTGTATTGCTGTTGTAGTATTGTCATGCAAGAAAAGTTTAGATTCGTAGACAACTATCATATGTTCTCCCTGATACGAGGAAGTGGAGATGCAACGTGGGCGGTTTGTGGTAGGAAAAGAATAAATGAAAGAAGGTGGGATCAGGAGGGAGACAAATCATAAGAGACTCTTAATCTCACAAAACAAACTGAGGGTTGCTGAGGGGAGGAGGGGTTAGGAGAGGGTGGTGGGATTATGGATATTGGGGAGGGTATGTGCTATGGTGAGTGCTGTAAAGTGTGTAAACCTGGCAATTCACAGACCTGTAACCTTGGGGCTAATAATACATTATATGTTTATTAAAATATTTTAAAAATTATTTAAAAAATAAATAAATAAACTAAAAAAAAGGAAAAGTTTAGATTATTGTAAGTAACATTTCAGTGGACACTTTAAGGAAAAATGTATACACATGCAATATTAGTGAATACCTTTAACTTAATATTCATTGAAGAGGCAGGACTTTTTGGAATTTTAGCTTTGCCTGGACTATTTAAAGTCTTATGTGGCATAGAAAATAAATTACAAAATAATTTCTATAAATTAGAACAATGTTTTTAACTTTAGTACCCAGGGAAAAAATTTAAACTTAGTATTCAGTTAGATCAATCTTTGGTTTTGGAAAGAGGAATTATTTTTGTTGTTGTTGATTTTTTAGAGTTAGTGTTTCTATGACTAGTCAGTTGAACCCTTTCTTTTATTCTCTATATATTATATAAGTTGGTCTTTAGTGAAAGCAGGAGTTGTAGAAAAAAAAAAATGAAGAGAGGCAAAGAACATGGATCCAGCTACAAATTGCATAATCACTTTGTGATTTTAAGTTGATCATTTTGGTCAACCATCCAAAACAGTTTGTTTAGAATTTAATTCAGGGTCAGGTATGGTTTCATTTGTCTGTTAAGAAAAATAGCAGTGACTGATATGTCTGGCTTTCCTCATAGTTTCATAATCATGAAAGAAGAGCAATATTTTCTGTCAAAAATGATGATAAAGTCTTAATTTTAGTTTATATTTCCTTACCATTATCAGAATGTGGAGTTAATGGACTTGGAAAAATTAATTTTTCCTTTGTCTCATACTACTGAACATACTGTAGTATTCTGAGGAGGCTTTTATGTATTTTCCTATACAGTGTACCAAGAAAATGGTGTGGTTTTTTTTTTTTTTTTTGGAAATTTACACTCACTTATATTTGTTGTCAAAAATCAGAGTAGGAAAATTGATGACTTTTATTGTGAAATTTAATTCTAGCCAAACTTCTGAATATATTAAACATAATTCTTAGTTGAGACTCTGAAATTTAGTGTAAATCTATGTAATTAGCTTAGTTCACATGCAAGCCTGATTAGTGTATCAGTAAGTTCTATTCTAGCAAAGAAAAATGTTTTTTAAGTTATAATCACTACAGTATTTTATTTTATTCTTTGATTCCAGATATTTTAGAAAACAAATCATAACGTGATTCCTAAATGAAAATTCTGGAAGTTTGGTATAAAGAGTTTATTTCCTTAAGTCATTTCTGCTCAAACCAGTACTGAGCTAGGGCTTTTACAGAGAAATCTTACCAATTTTTTATTAAAATGTTTCCTTAGGCATCTGCTAGGAATATATATTTATTTTATAAAGTAGAATATGCATAATTTCTAGTGTATGAAATATATACACACATACATATATATGTATGTATGTATGTATATATATACTATTTGGGCAGAGTTACCCTAATGAAAAAAATAAACATTAGTCTAAATATTTGATATTTAATCTTAATCATATGTAATTTATAAAAGGAATACCTCTTCTAAGAACTTGGCTTCTAATAAAATAATTAAATAAAAATTTTAAATATATTATTTTGTGTTTCAATTTTACATTGTATTTTCATTTAATTTTAATAATTTCCTTTTCTTGTACTTTTTTGATCTGTTGTCTGTTTTGTCTAATGCATGTCCAGGGTTCTAAGGTTAGTATTATTACTTAAGTAATTTTCAGGTTTTCAGTTTTAAGTTTTATTTTTGCTTATTTATAAAATTTTTGACTTGGTTATATTTTGAGTTTCCATACCATCTATAGACATATCTTTGGTATATTTTAAATATTCATTAAAAAGATTTTTCTCTCAATGCATTGATGAATTATCATCTTATTCACAATAACCTTTAGGCTAAACTATTGTAATATAATGAAAACAAATTTCAGTCATACATACAGCCAGATGTTAATTGATTCCAATGAAAGGAAATTGGATGGGATGTATATTATTTTAAGATTTAATAATAATCTTATGTGAGTGATCTTTATTGTTAAATATATGTTATAATGTTTATATAATACTTCATAAAAATATAAATTACTTTTATATGAAATTAATTAAGAACTCCCTTTTTGGTTTTTGTGTTAAGAATGCTTTTTATTTTAAAATTTTATTTTGTTTAGTCAAAAATAACAGTTTGGCTATTTACATGGCTGATTAATAATTTTGTTAGTAATTTCTGCTATAATTCAGTCATTTTAAAAATGAAAGCATATTTTGAAGGTTAGACCTAGTAGACCACAAAAGACATGAAAATAAGTCTGTTAACTAATAAAGTGATAACTAATAAATCTTATAATTTGAGTAATTCAAAACAATTAATTTCTTTGAGAATACATCTACAGATATTCTAGAATTCTAGTATTTTTGAAAAATTGTTGAGAATATTTGATACACCTAAGCAATGGCCAGATCTTCCAGTCCATTATGAGACACTTTTATTAACTGAGATTTAAAAGAGTTCTTGTGTATTTTTTTTTTTTTGCTTTTTAATATAAACTATTGTGTTGTCATCACAGATTTTTAATTTGTGCTATGAAATAATGCTGTATATCAATGAGGTGCTAGGAAATAAGGAATCTGTAGTTAAGAAATCCAAGTAACGAATTACTTCGTTAGACCATAGATACTGAATCGGCATATTATAAATCAACAGTTGAAAACAGGTTTTTGTCTGTTTTCAAGCTCATTTTAGAGAGAATGGTTTTAACACTATTTGCTGTTAAATAGAAGGAAGAAAGGTTGTTTCATTTTATACTCCATTTAAAATTGAGTTTAGTTATTATATAGTGCTTGCAGTAGTCACCTATCATTTTTATTACCCATCTTGTGCTCAAGAAGTGTTTTAAGAAGTGTTTTGTTGTTGTTTTTCAGTCAGTGTTTTCTGCTGACATTTCCATTTTAATGGGAGCCAGTAATATGTTTAGATAGAATGATGGGCATAAACAATATCAAAATGGAACATTAAATAGGAATCGATACCTATAATATATGCTTACCTTATAGTTGAATTTATCAGTGGGTGAAGAAATAAGATTAATCAATATGGCTAGTGTGCCGATTTTCAGAAAATTTAAGCAGTAGTATTTTTTATTTATAAAGCACTTCTTAATTTTCTCTGCTCCTTGTGGCATTGAGAAAATGAGGCCTAGTTATAATGAATGAAAATAATCAAAATGTTGTATAATACAGAATGAAAATTAAAATAAGAAATGTTGCTGTTGCTTATAAAATACAAAGTTACACATCCCCAGAAATAGTTTCTAATATTTCCTTTGAAAGCAAGAAATTATCTTTTATCATGAACAATACTTTAGTGAAAGTATAGTTGTACCTAACTAAATTGTTACTGATTCTTCTTGTTGCTAGTATCTTAATTGTCACAAATTAATATCTTTAGAGGAATTTAATGATCTTGGTTATTTTTACCCTAGTATTATATGTGTGAGATACCTAGTGGCTTAGTTTATTCTGAAATGGGTAAGAAATTATGTATTTTCATTTGACAGTCATCTCATTTTGATGCTGATTGGAAGTGCCATATATCTCTACTATTACTCATCATGCATTTATACTAAAGAGAAATTAAAGCATGTCTTTTAATAAATGAGAGTGAAGATTTTAGCAAAGTATCAATTTTATCTCTTTATTAATAAAATAAGACAAAAGTAGTACAAATAAAGCTATATAATTATTCCTAGATGTTTTTGTGAAATGACCTTAAGTTTGGAATATAGCTTTTACAAATGATAACATTTAAATTTTAACCTTCATCTTAAAAATGAACTTTTCCTTTTTTCAAGGATAATTCATAGGTAAACTGGTTAAATTTGACAACCAGCTCTTTTGATATGTAGAATTAGCTTATAATTTATTTTGTTTAGAAAATATACTAGATATGCTGAATTACTGTTTACCTATAGCTTGTATGTGTATTTATTATATTTCCAAATTTTAAGCAAGACTTAATTCTTCTACTTTTTTAAAGACGGAATTGGAAAATATTGAAGTGACACAAGGCATGTCAGCTGAGACAGCAGTAACTTTCCTCAGCCGATTGATGGCAATGGTTGATGTACTTGTATTTGCCAGCTCTCTAAATTTTAGTGAGATTGAAGCTGAAAAAAACATGTCTTCTGGAGGTTTAATGAGACAGTGCCTGAGGCTAGGTAAGTTTGTTAAGAATAATGGGGCATATTAAATAATTACCTACAATTAGTTTTTGATGTTCTTTGGTGTGTAAATTATTGATGAAACAAGTTAATGATTAAGAGATTACCTTGTAATTCTTGACAGTTACTAACTTAAAAATATTGTGGCATCATCACATTGGAGATTTCATGAAATAGATCATCTTTAATGGATTATAATTTGAAATGAAGTCAAATATATATTGAATTGTTTCAAAATCAAAAGTGCTATAACATTTTTTCATTGACATGATTTTAATGTAAATCCACTTAGGACTCCTGTTTTGGTACTAATGTAGTGTACCATAGTTGATAGTTGTCCTGACCCACAAATATGTCAGAAGACCAGTGACATAGTTTTTATACACAGAATGCCAAAGGATAAAGCTGACTATGCCAGTGTCACTGTTTCTCAGAGTAAGCAGTTAACACTAACAAACATTACTATACCTATACTGTTCATTTACGATCCCGTGTCACAAAGAAAAATTAGCACTGAAAACTCTTAGTAAATTTAATCCATCTCTTTACATCCATTCTTCTATAGCCTACCTTTCTTTTTTTTTTTTTTTTTAAAGATTTTATTTATTTATTTGACAGACAGAGATCACAGGTAGGCAGAGAGGCAAGCAGAGAGAGAGAGGAGGAAGCAGGCTCCCTGCTGAGCAGAGAGCCCGATGCAGGGCTCGATCCCAGGACCCTGGGATCATGACCTGAGCCGAAGGCAGAGGCTTTAACCCACTGAGCCACCCAGGTGCCCTATATAGCCTACCTTTCTTAAAGGAGAAATTTTTGTATACTACTTAGACTTTATAAGGGACCAGAAAGCAATTGTTTTTATCCTAGCCTTGGAGCAGGAGTACAACACAAGAAAGTAAGGCATTAAATAGGAAGGACATTTCTGATGTGTACTCTTTTTAAACATAACTTTTAACCCCAGGGGTACAATAAAAAATTAATAAAAAAAAAAAAATAAATAAATAAAAAAATAAACATAACTTTTAAAATTATATACGAATCTACACATGTATAGTTTCAGATAAATTGTTCTGATCCAAGGTAGGAATAATAACTTGCTTTAAGAATGATGGAATGAAACCTACTTGTTTTCTTTTGCATTTTTTAAAGTCGGGCAGGTTAAGTGGAATCACTTCATACTCACTATAATGGAGAGACTGATCACATTGAGATCTCTCTGACAACCAGTAGGTGTGGGGTAATTTACTGTGGCCAGTATGGACATATCCTTTGATAATTAACAATAGCGGACAGTGAACTCTGAAACAGAGAAATGTTTAAAATACCTCAGTATCTTAAAACTATCATTTATTTGGTTATTCTGAGCTTTTATTTCTGAATATATTTCAAAGTAATTTCATTTTTATCCCAATATTTCCTAGCTGATTTGCTTTTTTGTCATCTACAGGAAAGTTTTATAAGTGAATAATAATGAAGCAATAATATATCAATATGTGCTGTCTACTGTTCTAAGCACTTTATAAAAATATCAATTCCATAAATCCCCACAGCAATCCCGTAAGGAGGTTACTATGTTTATATTCATTTTACTTATGAGGAAACTGAGGCACACGTAGCTTAAGCTGCTGGCCCAAGATCACACAGCTCATAAGGGTCAGAGCCAAGAGTAAAATTCAGGTGGTCAGATTCCAGAACTTGTAATGTTTATTACTATATGAATAGGACTTCTTAAAATAAGTAAATAAGTGAAAAGCTTATATGTATGGAATGCTTATTGACAAGGCTGTCGACTTTCCCATCATGCAGAAAGGTGGGTTGGAACTTGTGAGATGGACTGCATGGTGGTGTTCTGTCACTTCCTGAAATAGGGAGCTGTGCTCCGTAGAGTCACCAAGTAGTCATGCTACTAAAGAAGTCTTACCAATCAAAACAGTTTATCAAATGTGAATATGAAGTTTCAAAAAATTTTTGTTTATCTGTGAAATTCAGAATTTTAAATGATGGAGGGAGATAGAATAAGGAAGGCATATAGTGGGAACTTCAGTAATATTCTGTTCCTGCGATTGATTGGTAGTGTATGGGTATGTTGTTTTTGTTTTTGTTTTTTAACTACACATGTTTTAAATGTACTTTTCATTACTGTATTTCATAATTTAAAAAATATTTTATCTAGGAATAATGAATGGAGAAAATGGAAAGAAAGAAAAAAAGTTAGCAACTCTTTTCAACATGTCAGAGTCAAGCATTTATATTAATAATATGCTTTTGGTTTTTAAATAGTTTGTTGTGTTGCTGTGAGAAACTGTTTAGAATGTCGGCAGAGACAGAGAGATAGGGGGAGCAAATCTTCCCATGGCAGTAGTAAACCTCAGGAAGTTCCCCAAAGTGTGACCGCCACAGCAGCTTCAAAGGTAATAAAGCATTTTCTATGTTCAATATCATGTACTCTAAAATTTGTGTAAGTGTGAGAGAAAAGTAACATGGTATTTGTAATGAAAGAGCAAACATTTGGTAATTGGACAACTGTAGGCTTCTTCGATGCTGGCTTTTCTTCTTCATAATTGTGTTACCAAGATTATTTAACCTCTCTGAGACTTGCATTCTTTATTAAATGAAGGTACTAATAATTTCTACTTCATAGGGTTTTTTATAAGGATATCAGTGTACATAGTTCTGAAAGTTCTTAGTTATTACTATTTTTCATAGTTAAATGTACTTTCACAGAGCTCAATATGTGGATTATGCTTTTTAAGTGGATATGTTTTTGGTGATGGATACTCCCATAATATTAAACACATATATTGAATGCCCAGGAAATGAGTGAATAGTCTATTTTGGAATATACCAGTAATTCTCATTTTAAATTAGCTCTTTATCACAAGTTTAATTAACCCTTTGCATCACATCCAGAGTTTTATCATGACTTTTTTAACATGACTTTTATGGTCCTCCATGACTGACGCTGGCTTACTTCTCCAACTGCAACTTGTATTCCCTTTCCCATTGTTTTTGCCATTTTAGTCACATGATAGACTTTATTTAGTTCATCAGAGGTTTTTTTTTGTTTTGGGTTTTGGTTTTTTTTTGCCTTCAGACTTTTTCATAGTTTCCCTTTACTTGAAGGGTCCATCCTTACTTTTCATCCAGTTAAATTTCATTCAGCTCTTGGCGTCAGCTTAAGTGCTACTTTTTGGGAAAATGTTTTCAGATAGCCTTATAACCACCCCAATCTAAGGTTTCCTCTATTTGATATTTTCATAAAACTGTGTGTGTATCATATCACACACTACACTTGTAATTAGATGTTTGATACTGAGAAACGTTTTTTCTGCTCAGTAAGCGAAGACATGAAATATAAGTTTAATTCATTTAAATATTTCTATGGCTTCAAACTTCTGTAACTTTCAAACAGAACAACCACATATTTAATATATCTATATTGTAGCCTCTTTTTCACGTCTATCAGAAAACATTTCTACAATAATCAGACCATATTTTATTGTTAACAAGTCTCCAAAGGGTTCTCCATTGCTTAGAAAATGAAATATGAACATTTCAGCAAGAATGCCTCATGTTATGTGTAGGCGTAGTAGATTGTAAGTTACTTGAGGGCATGTGCATATCTTCCACATCTTTGGAATTCCAGAGCATGTATGTACAGCACTGGCAGTACTTTGTTAAGAGAGCACTAACTCTAGAATCAAAGAAGTCTGAATTTTTATGCTGGCTCTACCCCATAACTAGTTTTGTGACCCGAAACAAATTCCTTAGTCTCCTGTGCCTCAGTTTTCCAGTCTTTAAAATGGATGCAAATATTAATTTACAAGGCGTTTATATGAACTAAATGAAAAACAGTAATTAAAGTTCTTAGTTAATTCCTGACACACAGTGAACTTTCAATTAATACTAATTTTCCTCTATTGGGTCTATATACTCATGAAATGAATAAATAAATTAGTATTTTTGAGAACTTTGATCTTAAAGGAATCTGTAGCTAATTCACTAGATAATAGGGAATTTTTCAACACTGTCAAACCAACTATTTTTCTGATTACAGAACATGGAGAGAAAGTCCAACATGAAGGAATTTTGTGGTAATTTAGTTGAGCTAGTCACTATCTCTTTAGAAAGAACCTTGGCAACAAGAAATGGTTAATAAGTGATAGATACAGAAATATTAGAGGAAAAGTGGACTTTGTAAGAAAACACATTTCAAGAAAGGGAGTCAGTGGACCTAGCAAATGAGGGTTTTCTTTTATCTCCCTGTGTTTATGCATTTTTATGTGACTTTAGTAAGTAAACCATGGATAATTTTGATGTAATACTAATCCGTGTAGACTTGTAAGAGTCATACATCTTCATTGGGCCCCACTTTCTATACTTTGTAAAAAGGAGTAATAATATAAGCTTTACCCTAAATTCATTTTATGGTTGTAAAAACACTTTTTAAAATGTAAAATGATACATATAAGTTAAAGTATTCATATATTTCTTCATCTAAGCTGTAAAATGTGTTCTTTTCATCTCTGCTGTAAACAATGTGTTATTTTCTTTAATCATCTTGTGATAAATATTATTATTAACTTATCATTTAAATCATATAGCTGATGTCCAGAGAGGTTAATATCTCACCTAAAGTCATATGGCTGGTAAGTTGTGGAATTATAATGGAAACCAAATAACTTAGCCATGTTCTTTTCACTATCCTGTGCTGCAGAGGAATCAAACATCTTATTAAGAGTGAAATATCATAATTGAAGTGTGTAGAAGATTTAAAAGGAAGCTTATTTATTTTTATTAGGGTAACAAGTTACTCTGTTTCCAGGAATTGTATTTGGTACTCTATATGACCTAATTTAATCCAAACAATTCTTAAAATATTGTATAAGTAATGAAGTACTAGACTGAATTTCAGGGAGCCTGGCTCTTTGACCAGTTTGCTGTGTGATACATTACTTAAAATTTGTCAGTTTTTGTATCTTCAGCTTTAAAAAGGATTTTTGGTGGTTATGACCTTTTATGTTTTTCAGCTTTAATATTAAAGCTTGATTTTTGTTTGCCTTTTTTAGCTTTTCATAGATATAACATATTTATATGTATAAAATCTCATGTAGTATAATATAGTAATCTCATATGTTGTAAAGGCATGATGGATAAATGAATCAAGTGACTCAAAGAGATCTATTAAGTAGATATTGGAAAAGTGAGGCTCAGAAAATTTTAGTAACAAGTCCAAGGCTACACAGCAGAGTTTAAGCTCAAACTCTCAGAAGTCCAAGATCCGTCTCTTTTCCACCTCAGTCTACTTTTCTGAGTCTGTTGTGGTAGCTGTGGTGTTGAAAAACAAGAACCCTACAAGTAAGTGAAACTGTGACAAGAGTAGAGAGGAGAACAGAAAAAGTGTCTTGTAATAGAATGCTATTGTCAATAAATGTTACTCAGTGATAGGGAGGTAAAGACCGTGGCTCATGAAATACCTGAAGATACTAGAAATTACTCTCCTTTCTGCATTATGCTATTTTCTTTTTAACAATTCTCTTTCTTTTTTAAGACCCCATTAGAAAGTGTTCCAGGTAACCTTTCTCCTATTAAAGATCCTGATAGACTTCTTCAGGATGTTGATATTAATCGTCTTCGTGCCGTCGTCTTTCGGGATGTGGTAAGTTATACCTGCTTGATTTCCCAGGGAAAAAAATCTTCCACTGTCATTTGTGTAAAATAATTTAAATTTTATAAGAAAGCTGAAATTACAGGGGAGCCTGGGTGGCTCAGTGGGTTAAAACCTCTGCCTTCAGCTCAGGTCATGAACGCAGGGTCCTAGGATCGGGCCTCGCAACAGGCTCTCTGCTCAGCAGGGAGCCTGCTTCCTCCTCTCTCTCTTCCTGCCTCTCTGCCTACTTGTGATTTCTATCTCTCAAATAAATAAATAAAATCTTTAAAAAAAAAAAAAGAAAGCTGAAATTACAACTAAATGTCCTAATGTCAGGAATTAGAGGTTTAGAACATACTTCTGATTATAGAATGATTGAGTTTTTGCTTTCTCTGAAAGCTCATTGATAGATCTCATTTTTTTTAGATGATGTGAAATTTTGATTTAGTTCTGTGTATACTAAGACTAGGGATAACCTTGAAAAATTATGATTCACTTTGTGTTGAATCACCTACATTTTTTCTTTTGTATTCCTTGCTCCATTTCTAGGTACTATTTTGTTATTATCAATGTGCCTTGTAGTATGGATGAAAGGGAATAATTTACTAAGGTGAAAGGCAATTACTTTTTTGAGGGGCAGCAATTTACTTTTGAAAGAAGATCTACATTTTAAAAATAATAGGTATTTATGAGAATTTGAGTTACAAAAGTAGATTTGTAAAGCTTAAGGAAAAGATAACTTATGGAAATAGTTTCTTGGAACACCCAGCTATATGATCACTTATTCAAGTGAAGATAAGATTGGACTTTTCACAAATCATGTAGAGATGTATATAGTATTTCGCAGCAGATTCAATATTGACATTACTCCTTAACATAGTTATTATTTTCCAGCTACTTTGCATTCTGTTTTTCTTATTTTAATTGATGATTTATGAAACAGAAGAAAGTTTATTTAATTATTTTAAGTATGTTCCATGTCCAATATGGGGCTTGAATTCATGAACCTGAGATCAAGAGTAAGAAAGTCTGTATTTTAAATTTATATTTAACAATAAATTGGATGAGTACTTTGTACTTTAGGAAGTAGCTAAAGCATATGTAAGTCACACAGCATAATACTGCATGGTAAGTAGATGCAACAAAAAATTTTCACTCTCTTTAATATGTATCTGTTCTTATAAATTACTAGAAAAATTATAAACATACCAACAGAAAATTAGATAGTGGGCATAAACTATAAAAGATAAGGTAACAAATAAATGATGAAGTCAGGATTACTAATAGTCAAAGGAATGCAAATTAAAATAAGTGAGATATTTTTAGTATTAGATAAATAAAAAATTTTAAATAATAATACCCAGCATTGCAAGGGTGCATTGAAACATGTTCTGTTATATAGCACTGGTAGATGTTTAAATTGGATAAACTTTCTAAATAGTTAGTTAGCATTATGTGTTAAAACTCTTACAAATATTGACACCCTGTGAGATGTCCTATGACCTTTTGGTTCTACCCAGAAGTAATTTGACTTCATGTGCTCATCAAAGATGCCTACAGAAAGGTTGGCAATGTTGCAAATATCTCACAGAGTTTCAGCTTAGTAGATCATAGTCTATTCATTGTGTGGGACACTATGCAGCCATAAAACAGTATTTGCGAGGGAAATTTTGTGGCATAGAGAAATGGTCATGATATATTTTAAGGGAAAGCATCAGTACACAAAAGTTACTTATATTACACAAATACTACATTTTTATGTTGAGTGTATGTACATGTACATGTGTGCCTTTAAAAATAGAAGACTAGAGGGGCGCCTGAGTGGCTCAGTTGTTAAGCATCTGCCTTCAGCTCAGGTCAGGATCCCAGTGTCCTGGGATTGAGTCCCATATCAGGCTCCCTGTTCTGCAGAGATCCTGCTTCTCCCTCTGCAGCATCTCTCTGCTTGTGTTCCCTCTCTCCCTCTCTTCTCTGTCATGAATGAATGAAATCTTAAAAAAAAAAAAAAGACTAGAAAAAGTATACCAAGTGCTACTAATGATTATCTCCAGGTAAACAATTTTTATTTGGTATCTTAGTCTTTTTACTTTTTTGTGTTTTCAAAAGTTCTGTTGTAAACCCATATTTCTTTTGTAATTAATAAATAATAAAGTAACTTTTTAAAAATGGAAATAAAATGCATGACAGTATAAAAATCATGATGTGAGAGTCTTACAACAATCTGGACTCTAATCCAGACTTGGAAAAAAAAATCACTAACAGGTCTATCATTTAGAAATTATAACTATTCACCCTGAAACAATATGCTGTAGAAAGAATGTTTTTCAAATGAAGAATGATTAAAACATGGAGCATATCCTCATCTCCAAGAGGCACACTCAGATCTAACATAGAAGGGTTTATGTTAAGTGTAACATTATGTTTAAATTGTTAGTGAATTCTGCATTGGTTATTATGGTAGATTATGATAATATTTTCTAAGACTTCTGGATGTTAAATATGTTGGATAACTCAGCAATGGTGCCTAGCTTTCTTCCTGAAGGATGGGAATTAAGTGTTCCCAGAGGTACCTTCCAAATACCATTAAGGTAATATAACTTGTGTTCCTTGAGTTTATAATGTGTTTTAGACAATTAACATGTATTATCATAAGCTTCCATTTAAGAGTTAAGAGAAACTTAAGACTCAGAAATGTTAAGATCACCCAGGTAGTATGAGGTGGTGAGAACTTTAAGGTAGACCTTTCCAAAGTATTCTTTTTTTTACCACCATATTTCATAGATTCTGAAATACCTTTTTCACTTTTGTTTATTTATTATTTATTTATTTATTAAGTTTTTGTTTAGATTCTTAGTTTAATATTAGTTTCAGGTGTACAATATAGTGATCCAACACTTCTCTACAGCACCTAGTAGAGTGCACAATGAGTGCGCTCCTCCCATCACCTGTTGGCTTTTGACAGTTGATATATTTTAGAGTCAATTGCAGATATCATGCTAAGAATTCTACTTGGCTTTGAAAATTTTGTGAATCATCAGTCATTTTTAATTGCCTTGATTTTACAAACAAATGAGATCAAAAATTAGGTTTTTAAGGAAAAATATGTGTACATTTTATATACATGCCTATAATATGTAATAAATGACTATATATCTTGCTTTTGTTTATTTTCTGTTTTGAAGACATTTGCTGACTTAAACTCACATGAACTGTTTAAATCTAGGCCAAAGCTTTACATGGCAAAATTTGTTATGTGTAAGAAATAAAATTAGACTTATCATCATTGTTAAATAAAATAAAATAAAAATCAACATTGTTTTCAGTGTTTCCCCAGTAAACTAAAATTTGAAAGCAAATACATTATTCTTCTATACTTGTGGTCCCTTAAATACAAAATTATATAAACTGAAATAATTTTAACCCTTAAAATTTGAAAAAAAAAGTTTTTAACATCCTAGTTGAAGTTTAAAAAAAATTTTTTGTAAAGATTTTATTTATTGGAGCTCCTGGGTGGCTCAGTGGGTTAAAGCCTCTGGCTTTGGCTCAGGTCATGGTCCCAGGGTCCTGGGATCGAGCCCCACATCAGGCTCTCTGCTCAGCGGGAAGCCTGCTTCTCCCTCTCTCTCTCTGCCTGCCTCTCTGCCTGCTTGTGATTTCTGTCAAATAAATAAATAAAATCTTAAAAAAGAAAAAAAGAGGCTTTAATCCACTGAGCCACCCAGGAGCCCGAAGCTTTAAAATTTTTAAAGGATTTAAGAGTTAATTATATTATTGATTCAAGATTGAATAGTGGAGGGACCCATTTCTTTAGCAGATGGGAGAAACATAAGAGTTTATGTCTTCATAATAATAAAATATATAGGCAAGCAATTAATTTGTATAAAAATTTAGTTCTCCAGATGTTGTACTTCATTTTTAAAGAAAGAGCTGGGAATAAGCAGCACAATTGGTTTGCAGATCTGGATTTGAAAAGAAAAGTCAGCTGTTTTCATGTCATACATATGGGAGATTTTAGCTTGGCTAGGACACTTCACAATATCTGTTGTTTGCAACTCGGCAGCTTTGTAGTTAACATGCATTCATTCCACACATGCTTTTTAATTGCCTCGCATTGAGTTTCCAGTGGTAGAAATGTAAATGTTGTAGAATATCACAGTCTATCACAGTTTGAGCTGTGTTTGAATTTATTCCTGGTCAGTATCTTTGTCGATAGGATTGCACCTCATTTTCCTTTATAATAAATAATTTAAGTATTTTATTTTGTCCCTTCTCTGTATATTTATCCCATCAGCATTATAGTGAACAGAGTATGCATTTCAAACACTTTATAAGAAACTATAGGAAAGCTGTCACCCTCAGAATATGAAATACTAAATTTATAATATTTTAGAACAAATTTAATCTGTTTTGGTATTTTTCTGTACTAATACCATTTCACAGTATTAAATTATTACTATATATTTCTTGTTTGCTTTCTTTTCTGACAAAAGACAAAAGGCACATACATTCTGAATCTTGTTTGCATTTTACTAAATGAAGTAAAAATATAAAGTGCCTTTAATGGAGTTGCTACACTTTAATGCATATTTGCTTTCCATATTCATATCATTCTATTTTTTATCTGTTATCTGGGGGACACAGTAATGACTTGCAGTTCTGGTTTGAAGGATCTACCTTTACCTAGCTTAGAAAAAGGGTATTATAACCATTTACATTTGATGCCTTCGATCCAGGCTAGTTTCAAAGTAGTATTAGAGGTTATGTTTGCTTCTTTATCAATTTTTCCCTTATGATATAGTTATCTAGGCTTTCAAGGTTGCATACAACTCTTTATAGTTTACAAAGTTTACTTAGAGAGTTATTTTTTCTACTAGACTGCAGTCTGCTTTTCTTTCTTTCTTTTTTTTTTTTTTAAGATTTATTAGAAAAAGAAAGAGAAGGGGTGTGGGTGGGGGCAAAGGAAGAGGGCCAAAGAGAATCTCAGGTAGACTCCCCTGTGAGGGTGGAGTCCAAGACCCTGAGACCATGACTGAGCTGAAATTAAGAGTCAGACATTCAACCAGCTGAGCACCCAGGTGCCCCTGCATTCTGCTTTTTTGAAACTATTCTCTCTGTATCCTAACTTCACCAGTTGTTTTCATACATTTTACCAATTTGTTGCACTGGAAAAACTCCCATTTTGTCATGAGCTTTTGAAGTTCAAAGTCTCAAATATTGGCAGTGTTTTAGAGGTCATTTTCCCAGTGTGGGCCTGTCACTTATTTTTATCTATTTAAGTAGTCAGAAGTTGGATTAGCATTTCTTAAGCTGCCATATCACACTTCCAGCTCCTGTTGAGCTTGTATAAAGTTTATGTTTTCTGTTCCCCCATTGTTTCCCCTATTTTGTACTTGTACAGTAT
This sequence comes from Mustela nigripes, assembly GCF_022355385.1. Lineage (NCBI taxonomy): Eukaryota > Metazoa > Chordata > Mammalia > Carnivora > Mustelidae > Mustela > Mustela nigripes. The sequence goes on from NC_081571.1 coordinate 16,710,340, forward strand.
TTTAAGGTAGTAATATGATAGAATTGTATATATATCTCAATTATAATTTTATTCTATTCATTTTTAAAATTATAACATTTGGAACTATTGATTTTTATCCAGATATTATTCTTTCAGCCTTCTGCTTTCTGTATATTTTATAAAAATACCTACTTTATTGTTATGGACGTAACAGACAGTGATGGTGACAAGAACAAAGAATAAAATTTTGTGGCCTATTCAGCAAAATTTTAAGGTTCTCATTTTTTGAAATTAAATTTCAATCTGTGACTCATGATATATTTCTGGAATTTTATATTTATACCTATAAGATACTAATTAAATAACAATGTATACTTAAAAGTTTTAGTAAAAGTTAAATGTCATGTTTTGCCTCCATAAAGAAAATGAAATAGTAGTTTCTTGTACACTGATAACTTTAAAAATTTGAATGTCAGAACTGCCTTTTTATTTTACACAGGATGATAGCAAGCAGGCACAGTTCTTAGCTCTAGCTGTTGTTTACTTCATTTCGGTTCTGATGGTTTCCAAGTACCGTGACATATTAGAACCCCAGCGAGAGACTGCAAGAACTGGAAGCCAACAAGGTAGAAACATCAGACAAGAAATAAATTCGCCAACAAGTACAGGTACTATTTTTTTCTTAGTTATTTGAATTTTTATCATCATTCATCTCCTTTTCGTTTTATTTTTACACCCAGTTTTAAACTAGTCCTACTGATGATCACCTTAAGTATTTATAAGTAGGTTGTATGTAAATGCCAATTTAATACTCTTTAATTCCACAAAAATGTGTGAATTTCTACGATATTTGCTATATTCTCATTTTATCAGTGCTGTTTGGGTTTTAGTGTTTTCCATATATTAATACAAGTCATTTACTATTTAAGATGCAAATAACTGATACATTTTAAATATACTACTTTTTAACTATTATGAACATGAAAGTAGGAGATTCTTATACAGTAGTTCAAGACCAAGAATAAGCCAAAATATAAATTATTACCGCCAAGTTTAAAGATAGCTACTTTCTTGCTGGCTTATTCTCTCTCTCTCTCTCTCTTTCTCTGTATTTCTTTTTGCTCTTTATAGTTATTTAAATATCTAAATATTCTGTCAGAGATTCATAATAAGCCAACATACATTCTAAACTTTATGCCAAAGTTCCTTTAAATAAAACTAAAGACTTAAAGACAACAATGAACCATCTTGGATCATATTATCTCTCTTATTTAGAGAAGGTGTTCATGTTGTGGGAGTTCTTGCATTATCAGCTTTGCCTACTCTGCTTGAAAATAATAAATATATTTTCTGGTAGCTAGTATTTTAATATCACAGGGTGCCTTCTATCAGTTGCATTTCCTGCCATGTGTTTATATCAAGATTGTTTCTTGGTTTTTTGCAATGTATCCTTGGTAACCTAGTGGTTATTTCATATGCCACTGGACAAATTTGTAGCTGAAATTGTCTTTCCTAAATAAATGTATATGACATATAAGTAAAATGGATATTTTAAAAAGTGAGTAGAAATTAGTGGTCAAATCTCTGCATCTTGTTTTCCCTGAGCATATCATATCTCCTTTACCTTGCTTTTGTGGAAATATGGATTATGTTTTAACTATAATACTTTATTGTTGCATGCAGTATTTACTTTGAACACATAAACATGATGTTACTTCATCATAGTATACTTTTAACTTTATTCTTCAAATTAAACATTATCCTACCATTCCAGTTTATGTCTTAAAACACCACTTAAAACACTAAGACTCTATTATGTTAATCAACTTTTGCTTCATTTTTAATGCTTTCGTATCAGCTTTATATGTATAAAACAAGCAATACTGTAGTCAGCCTTCCAGTTCTGATTTTGTATGTGTATGTCTTCCTGTATGTTGCCAAAATTACTCTACTTAACAAGTGTCTGATTTCTCCTTTCTCTTAATACATAGCCTTTTTCCTTTCCCCAGAGATGCAGTCTTTATTGCTAGTACTGTTTGCATGTTGCAATAATACAGAGTTGTCATGGATCTCCAGTGGACCATGTTGCAGGTTGTTACATGCTGGCTCAAATTTGATTCCATGATTTTCTCTACAGTTGTGGTCATACCATCTATCCCTCATCCAAGTTTGAACCATGGATTCCTTGCCAAGTTAATTCCTGAGCAGAGCTTTGCCCACTCATTTTACAAAGGTAATATTGACCTCATCTCCTGACCTGTTTGGGTATTTGTATTTCATTAATTGTTCTACAATAAATATCCATAATGTAATTGTTTATAAACAAGTATTCACTTCAGGTTTCATGGAGATATGATATGTTGTATTTACATTTGGCTCTTGAAAGCAAAATACAGTTTTTATATTTGTATTTCTTTACATTTCTTTAAGTATCATCTGCAAATTAAGGATATTTAATTATATTTTTAAGAATATTCACAGTGGTGGCATTCACTAGAGATTGCAGAAGAGTCACACCTTAGTAGTGGGACTAAAATAGCCCTGAAAGGAAGGCTGCTGTAGACTCACAAGAAAAAAAAACTTAAAAACAAGCCTTGAAAATATTAAATTGATCTCTAAGTTACTTTACTTTCTGTCAGAGCAAAGTTCTACCTCTCTTTAAAGGACTACATAAAGTTCTTCAACAAACAACATAAAATTCAATGTTAAGCATTCAATAAAAAAAAATTATTAAACATGAGAAGAATCAGGAAAATGTGATATATAAGCAAGGGGAAAAACTACTTCAATAGAAACAGATTCAGAAATGACAGATGGCAGACTTGCCAGATAAGAACATTAAAACAGCTATTATAAGTATGTTTAAAATGTTTTTCAGTTTAAAAGAAATAGTGAATGTAATGAGGGGAAAAAAAAGGAATTTTTTTTTTTTAAAGAATCAGTTGGAGTTTATAGAGATAAAAAATAAAATAGCTGATATGATGTCTCTGGGTAAGGTTGACATAGGATTATTCTCTGCAAAACAGAGGATTGTAGTAAGCCGAATTCTGCTCTCCCTGTGCCACCCCACCCAAGATGTTCCCGTGTACACACCCTGCATGATTCCTGGGAATATCTTACTCCTGCGACTATGTTGTATTACATGGCACAGTTGCTTTAGAAAGTTTTAAGTTTTAAGTTTAGAAAGTTTAAAGTTTTAAGAGAAACTGATTGTCCATATCCATGACCTAATAACCTAAGACCATAAAGGCAGAGCGTTTTCTCTTACTGGTTATGGAAAAGGAAGTCAGAGAGACTGAGAGTGTGAAAGTGATTTGACTTGAAGTAAGTTCTTTGTTGCTGAGATGAAGGTGACTGCAGTTCAGAGACCTAAAATCACCTTGTATGAGCTTGAGAGCACTACGTGGCTGGCAGTCAGCAAGTAAGTGGGGGGACTTAGCCCACAGCAACAAAGAACGGAATTCCTCCAGTAACTTGAATGAGTTTAAAGAGGACCCTACACTCCAGATGATACCCTAGTTCAGTGTTTTCTCTATATTGGCTAATGATATGGAAGACCAATTTATAGAACACATAAAGCAGTGAACTATTTTCTGTTACATCTTGGTTGAAGGCAGAGATTTTTTTTCAATAAATGTGCAACATTTGAACATCATGATGAAATAAAGGAAAAATTCTTTTCAGCTTTATTGCTTACAAATATCTAGCTATGAACTAAGAAGAATTAGATTAAATTAGATTAGATTAAAGATCTGGAGGGTTTTGTGTGCGTGTATGTAGTGGTGTTCCAAAGACTTAGCTATAGTGCCTGGAAAATATTCTAGAATAGTTACCCAGATTAAGGAGCCTGTATCAGAATATCAATGTACTTCTTTCTTTATCAAAGAAATCTTGTGAAAACAACATTAGCTCAACTGCACAGTGTTCTTACTGGCATAATAAAATTTTGAATTACTTTAAGACTGTTGTGGTGAATTTGCTATTTTCTTTCCTGTGTAGTAATGTGGAAGATGATTATAAATAACTGGTACGGTGTTCTATGGTGTGATGGGTATTGAAAGTCAAAAAATCTTGTTGATGATATTGGAACAAGAGTCAACTCTTGGTGTTTACTCTTACTGAGTAAGAATCCAGTTTGATTTCGTTCTTTAAAGACTAGTAGAACTGGTTCTTGGTCAGACCTGTAAAATATTTTTAATGAATTCAGTAGTTATAAATGGGGAATGATTGCAACATGTTTTTTTAGTAGCAGAAAAGCTCAAAGGACAAAAAGTTAGAATCTTAGAAGTGATTTATGACTTTTTATTACTTAAAAATTATTATTTAATATAATTATCAAGAAATTATCTTGATCTGTAAGGATGATTTTGATTTTGATCATCCTTGAAAATTTATCTCCTGACATTTTATGTATTTGATAGAATGTTTTGTGTTTAATTTTCCACCAGAAGAAAATTCATATGTAAGAGATTCACCAAATTGGAATTCATTGCTTTCATTGAAATATAATTTGTATTTGATTATAACAATACAAGATAAGTTACTGGAATTGGGCATTGATGAGCATTGAGGAAAATTTTGAAGACACAGCATTTCTCTTTTCATTTTGGATAAAAGCTTAAAATGAATATTCCGAGCTTTCTGAGTTTTCATTCCATGAACATACCTCTGTGAAACTATTTCCTCTACTCTGCACGATATTAAAATAAAACAAAAACAGCTTAGCTCTATGTTATTCCCATGAGTGGCATTATTGCCAGTTCAACTTGGATTAGATAAGTTAACAAGCAAAAAGCTCTCACTGTCACATTATCGCCTTAAATATTTATATTCCCAGTGTTTGTACAAAACATTTATATAGGAATGTATTTTAGAGAATCACTCTTCTGCTTAAAACTTTGTTTGTTTATGATTTGTGATGGGAAAAAGTCACAAGTATAATAACATTTGTATATATTGGTCACCTATACACATACTTTCAGTGAACAGCATGATGAACAGTTTTATAATTATTTTCTTTTCCCAATGTTATCTTTGTTCTGATCAAATTGAAATTTATTTTTTCTAGAGAGTCAAATAAAAACATTTGGGTTTTTGTTTTGTGTACTTAATTTTTAAAATTATTTTAAATTCATTTTCAGAATGTCAGTCAGTGATGGATTTTTAAAAAGGTGAATTTTCGCAGATAGTTTGAGAAGCACTGATTTGGAATACTCTTCAACTCCTTCACATTTTACTTTCTCCTTTCAGCTCATTATTGAGCTTTTTGGAAAGTTCTTAACTAGCTCTCGGGCCTCTCTCTCTCTTTTTTTTTTTTTTAAATCTTTGATAGTCCCTCAGTTCAAAGTCTCATCTCTTTAGCATTGCCATAGTTTCTTCTTTGGCTTTCTTTTCTTTAGTCATTTAGTCTGTAACTGATGACAGTAAAAAGTAACACTAATGTATATAATAAAATAATGAAACATACTTTATATTTAATATTATACATTCTTATAATAAATATTTTATAATATACAATATAACAAATATAATAAAGCAGTGTTTCTTTCTAAAAGTTTCTAAAGGCTTCTTATAATTTAGAGAACAAAATTAAAATGTCTTACAGTGGCATACTACTTTAGTTCTAATTTACCTGGATTATACAATTGCTTCCAAAGTAGTTACCTCTTTTTTTACTGATCTTTATTTGATTTATTGCAATTTTGCTAAAATTTGTTTTAAAATGTAAGTGATATTGGTTCTTTTTTTTTTTTTAATTTTTTGGTAGCATTTAGAGTAAAAATATCACATAGACTTCTCCATTCCTTAATAATTACAAGTACTGTCCTGCCTCTTGATCTTTGTATTTTGTTTCTGGTTTTTAGTTTGCTTTCTTCCCTATTTTTTGCACGACTGGTGCATTTTCATCCTTCAGGTGTCTCCCTGAAGGCGCCCACCTCACAGAGGTCTTCCCTGATTTCTGTAGCTGAGTAGCTTCCTCCACATGACCAGCCTGTTCTCCACCACTACATCTTCATTTCCTTTTTTGCACTGACACAATTTATGTATTTGTTTAGTTGCTTATTGAATATGTACTTCAAGAGCCTAGTCCCTGAGACCTAGCATGGTGCTCAGAACTTAATATATCAAATATTTGTTAGTAAATGAGTAAGCCAGTGAGAAAGCTAACCAGTTTTTTAAAAATAAAATGTATTTTATGATAGCCATAAAATGTATTTTATTAGGGGCGCCTGGGTGGCGCAGTGGGTTAAAGCCTCTGCCTTCGGCTCGGGTCATGGTCCCGGTGTCCTGGGATCGAGCCCCGCATCGGGCTCTCTGCTCGGCGGGGAGCCTGCTTCCTCCTCTCTCTCTGCCTGCCTCTCTGCTTACTTGTGGTCTCTGTCTGTCAAATAAATAAATAAAATCTTTAAAAAAAATGTATTTTATTTTCAAACTTTTTAAAAATAGGGACAAGAAACTTTTATTGATAACTTAATCTAGAAGCTGTAGAAGCTTTCTGTTAATCATTTCAATTTAGGTTTAATAAGAATAAAGTTAATACTTAGGTGAACTTAAAAATAAGTATGTTGGTTTTCATCTAACAATTTGTTATTAGGGAAAAGAATTAACACTGTAAATAAAATAGTTAAAATAATATAGTACCGCTAAAAGAATCTGTACCCCTGGGGATAAAAATATATGTTTATAAAAAATAAAAATTAAAAAAAAAAAAAGAAGAGGCGTATGGCATGATTGGTTTCTAAATAAGCTGGAATTTGTATGAATGTTTCCTCTAGTATATTACATATAGTATCCTATATATTAGTATATAGTACTGTATATGTTATATAGCATATTATAAATGCAACTTTTCTAGTCAAATGGAAGTATCATTTGGCAAATGGTATCTAGTTTACCAAGTGGGCAACCATTTGAAAAAGTTCATTTATATCCTTATCTATTATGCCAGATCTACTTCACGTGCATTAAATTTAAAGGTAAAAATGAAACTGACCGTAATTTATGACAATTAAAGTTAATATTTGTATAAAAAGGTATTTTAAATTGTAACATCAAAAACTAAAGTTTAAAGTAGAAGATATGACTAAATCAAAGTTTTATATATTTCCATGTCTGAAAATATCAACCAAATTTAAAACAAATGCTAACAAGAGAACTTTTATATGTATGTGATGAAAGTTAATAGCCTTAATGAAGAGAAAGCTCTTAAAGATCAATTAAAAGAATGTATCACGCTAAGGGAAACATGTAGAAAGCATCAAAAGAGTTAACAGAAGAAAATCATTGTATAGTACAGATAAGGAAAATATATTTAAATCTAATAACCAAATTTATATTGAAGGAAGAATATACTTTGATCCTGTGTGGCTCAGTCAGTTAAACATCCAACTCTTGGTTTCTGGCTCAGGTCATCATATCAAGGTCGTGAAGTAGAGCTCCACATTAGACTACCCTGCTGGAGATTCTGTCTGCCCATCTTCCTCCCCTCCGTGTGTGTGTGTGTGTGTGTGTGTGTGTGTAATAAAAAACTTCAAATATATATATATATATATATATATATATCTCATAATTTGTAATTTGGACAAAATTCTGAAGGGTTAGAATGCAAAGATGTGCTCTTTACATTGCATAAAAATATTTATAACCCTTACGCTAGTAATTTTACATTTAGAATTGTATCTTAAGGAAACAATTAAGGTTATGCCAATAATTTGTATAGAAATATATTTACCATTAAGTTTTTATTGTATGTTTAGAAATAAAGTTAATATTTTTTAAGTAAATTATTACATTCATATCAACTGCAGACTTTTTCAGTATTACAAATTTATTTTCTCTTGCTTTTGAAATCATTTTTAATGTATCCATTGTAATCCATTATGTGGATGCATTATAATTTCTAAGTACTCTAAAACACCATCATCATAATACTTATAGAGCTTTTATTGGTACTGATGTTGCATAATATATATTGTATTTATTTATAGGTAAAAATCATGCACAGGTATTCCTAGCAAATATTTCTTAGTTTTACATCAACTTTTTGAAATAAGTGTCTGTTTTTGGTATTAATATATGTACCAACAAAAGCCTCTCCCTCCTCTTTCTTCCTTTTCTTCCATGTCTAATTTACTCTTTCTTTCTTTATGATTCCTTTATTATATATTTGTTGAATAAATGAATGGTTTCCTATTACATCCTAGTTGCTGGGAATATATAATAATGAACAAAGAGTCCATGTCTTTATGAAACTAATATTCTTGCAAGGTAGATACATTTATAGAAACCACACACTTAAACATATAATTGCAAGTTGCTGCATTCTATGAATAAAATTACAGACTGTTATAAGAAACTACAAAATAAGAAACCTAATTTGATTTGTGGGTTGGGGATGACTTTTCACAGAAGAGACATTTAAAACAGCAACAAAAAGATGAGTTCAGGGACATCTGGATGGCTCGGTCAGTCAAGTATCTGCCTTAAGGCTCAGATCATTGTCCCAGGGTCCTGGAATCGAGTCCCCTATTAGGTTTCTTGCTCAGTGGGGAGCCTGCTTCTCCCTCTTCCTGCTGCTCTCCCTGCTTGTGCTCTGTTTCTCTGACAAATAAATAAAATCTTCATTTTAAGTCTAATACGGATTTGGCCAGGCTAAAATCAAGGCTTCCCCAATACTGCATGCCTCTCTGGAGGCTGTTGAGAAGAATCCATTTTCTTCGCCTTTTAGCTTCTAGAGACCACCCATAATCCTTGACCCCTGGCTTTCTTGCTTCTCCCTCCATCCTTAAAACCTGGAACAATGAATCTTTTAGATTGTTTTTCTGTAGTGACATCCTCCTCTGAGCACAGCGAGGAAGGGATTTCTTCTTCTGAGCATAGCGAGGAAGGGTTTTCTTCCTCTGTGGACTCATCAGATTAGATTGAGCCCACCTGGATTATCCAGGATGGTCTTCCCTTTGCAAAGCCCTTCCATTTAATGTCTTTCTTGCTGTATAAGGTGACAGTCATAGGTTATGAGAGTTAGGGCATGGACATCTTTAAGGGGAGTGTTCACTATTTTGTCTACTGTAAGTATCATAATCTGCTTATAATTTTACAAGAGCATTTTGGGTATAATGAGGGAATATATTAAAGAGGGCAATGAGGGAATCTGTATAAACCAATTGGAGGCTGTTGCTCTTTAGGTAAGTGATGCTATTGCTTAGCACAAAGTTATGGTGGCAGTGGAGGTTGAAGAGGAAGATAAATTAGACATACCTTGGAAGTAAAAGTGAAAGTATCTGGTAATAGATTGGTTGTGGGGCATAGGGTATACCAAGTTTTCAAAGATAGTGCCTGGCTATCTGTCTGAAGTTCTGAGACCAAATGGCCATTTATCAAAGCAAACAATACTGTTAAGAAAGGTCGAATAGAATGACACTTCTGTTCTCTGCATGTTTTTACATCTAAAGCTAGTCTCTTGTAAGCAGCATATAGATTCTGCAACTGAAGGCAACTTTTAGGCATATATGTTGGCATTTTATTATTAATGTTAATGATTGCCTCCATAATACTACAGAAATACATGGTGTATTTTAATAGGAAAGTAGTGTTTTTATTTGTTTTGTTTTTGTTTTTTAAGAAGAGAAGTGATAAAGAATACTATAGCAAGCTAGGTCAAAGGAAAGGCAAAATTTGTATGTATGAATATTTGATAATTGATACTCTACTCAAAATGTACAAGTTGGAATTGTAAACATCCCTCAGAGGTAGGACTTCTGAAAGAATGCAGTAAGGATCGCCAAAGAACTGCTCCTCCAAAAAACAATGAGAACACTAGCAAAAATTGTCAAAATCACTTTTCCCATTCACTGGAAAGTAACCAAAGGCTTGCAACAATCCAGAGAGCACTAATATAAGAAAAACTATATAAATCTTTATGAGAATAGCAGGCTTTTTGTGATTTAGCTTGCTGTGTTAGTATCCAGTTCTCCTCAGCTCTGTGGTGTCCTTGAAAATCCATATCCAGAAAACTGTGGTAGCTGTGAAAACCAGCAGCATAGCAGCACTGGAAGGAGGTCAGAAAGTCCACTGAGCACTGTATCAGACCTGTCTGGAAGCTCCCTGGTAAAGCTTCGTTCACAGAGTTTGTCATTATTTAACCTGATCAGAGCTTGCCTAATGAGAAAAGTCCTGGATATTTTTTTGAAATAATCAGCAGCATCTTTTTAAAAAAATATTGGAACTGCCCAAGGTGGCAGTACCAGTTGGGCTAAGTAGGAGCCTTACCAAAAGCCTAAAGGAAAACCTGAGAATGAGATGTCCATACTCTGGGCTGTATTCAGGTCCAGGAAAGACCTGAGAAAGCCCCAGTCACTCATCTCTGGATAACCTTGAAGGCTCTGTTCAAGCAAGAAATGAAGGCTGAGGGAGAGTATTGAAAGCATGCCCTACTGCACATCCAAAGCCTCTGGCAAAGAGTGGAAGATTTTGTTTGTACAAGATAAGTAAAGCAGTCTCTATCTAGTCATTAGCTGATGACTAAGCTAACTGAACAGAAACTTCTGTGGCTGCAGGTGTTATGGGAATATCAAGAAATATCAAACAAAATTCTATAAAATTTTATGGTAGAATTTTATAAAATTTGTTTGGAAAAGTCAGTAAATAAGCAGAACAACAATGAGCCCTATGGGAAGGGTCTGATTTCCAAGATATCCACATTATATTTAAAATTTTTCAACAAAAATTTTCTGACGCTTGTAAAGAAAGAGGAAAGGATGGCCAATTCACAGGGGGGAAAAACAGTCCTTAGAAACTGCCCCTGAGGAAGCCCTGATGTTGGACTGACTAGATAAATATTTTAAATCAGCTGTTGTAAAAATGCTCAAGTAATTAAAGGAACACTTTTCTAAAGAATTAAAATTTGGTAATGTCTCACCAAAGAGTATCAGTAAAGAAATATAGAAAAGAATTCAATAGCAATCTGGAGTTGAAAATTACAATAAATAAGAATTCATTAGAGGGGTTCAACAGAATATTTGAGTTGGCACAAGAAGGAATCAATATACTTGAAGACAGGTCAATTGCTGTTATCTTACTCTGAGGAACAGAATAAAGAGAAGAATGAAGAAAAGTGGAATGAGAAAAGGGGAGAGCCTCAGGGACGTGTGAGACACCATCAAGTGAACCAACATACAAATAATGGGAGGCTAAGAGAAGACAAGAGGCAGAAATGGGAAGAAAGAATTTTTGAAGAAAAAGTGGCCTGATAACTTTCCAAATTTGATGAAAATCATCAGTATGCACATCCAAAAAGCATGTATTCCAACTAAGATAAACTCAAACAGATCTATACATTATAATAAGAACTAATTAGAAATACCTTTTGGCTCCTAATTGTTTCTCCTGAATTATAATTTTGTCTGTTATGGGTATATTCATTGAAAATACCGAATTCCTGAAGTTGTATTCTTATACTTTTAATGTAACAAACAAAATTAAATCATATATAAATAATTGCAAAAAACTACTCAGTGCTTTTGCAGTCTTTGTTGTGTAAAATGAATAATAACAATTTTAAATCTTACATATGGCAGCTTTTTCTTTCTTGGAATTCAGGTTAATTTTTGTGTAACTTGGCATTTGGGGATTTAATATAAAAAATACAAGTTACATATAGTTTTTTATATTTTAAATTACTCTAAGGTGATTTAATTTGCTTAGTATTACAACTTGAGCAAATAATAAGATTTTTAGTGATATACAAAAAGGAGCTGTATGTTCCTTTTTTTTTTTTTTTTTAAAGTTTTTTTTTTTTATTTGACAGACAGAGATCACAAGCAGGTAGAGAGGCAGGCAGAGAGAGAGAGAGAGGAGGAAGCAGGCTCCCTGCTGAGCAGAGAGCCCGATGCGGGACTCGATCCCAGGACCCTGAGATCATGACCTGAGCCGAAGGCAGAGGCTTAACCCTCTGAGCCACCCAGGCGCCCTGTATGTTCCTTTAATGTTATTTCTTAAGTAGTTTGGAAAATAGCAATTTGAATAATTTAATAGGTAAGACATTGAAACACTTTATATATACATCACTGTTAAACAAGATTTTTCAAAAAATATTGTGATAAATGAGGTCCCATACAGAAATCATTTCATCTGCTGCAGTTAACCCTATATGTTTTCTAATATATATTAGATGTACTCATTAGGTTCAAAGAAAATCAGTAAGAAAAAGAGGCATCTGGCATCCAGCTCCATGTTTCTTATAAGGTTAAGATCACTCAGACCAGTCATGTTTCTGCTTTGTGTACTAATGTGCCTCTTGCTGTAGAAACTGATGAAGAATGATTGAAAAATTACAAATCCATTGTCATTGATATAACTGGCACAGCTGTAATCATTTGTACTTTCTTGTTCATGCTTAACATCCTATTGAAGTCACTTGGGTTAAATCCTCAGAGTACTTAACTGTCCGAGAGAAGCAGTCTGGAAATGCAATATAAATTATTCAAACTGAAGTTGATGCTATAAACTATGAGCATGCTCTGTAAAAAATATTAATGCGTGATGGGAAGTTAAGGTAGGCTTTGAACTACTGATCTCTTTTTTATTTGCAATTACTATTATAAAATTTTCCAATGGTGTTTATTTTTATTTCTACATAATATGATAATAAATTATGCTTTGCAGAGTTTATTGATTTGAATAGAATTCTTATTGAAATATCAAAAACTGCTTCATTTTGAAATCATTGATTTACCAGCCTCAGTAAACATAAAATTAGAATTATATTACTGTGTAAATATTTTAATGAGTCATTTGAAAATATTCCAATATTCAATTTTAACAAACTTAATTGCATTTTATAATTAAGAGGTCAACATTTATATTGGAGTTTCAAGTATCTAGTAGTGAGTTATAGATTGTCATTGTTCCCTGAGAGTTCATTGAATGGAAAAGCAAAAAAGTATGTAGTTGATGGAAAAATCTTATTATATTGTACCTTGTGGACACTAAATCAAGGATTTTATTTTAGATATCCTGTTTTTAGCAAAATTCTTATATTTCAGGTTCCTATACTACTTATATTTTTGTGTAGTTCTTAATGTAAAACATGCCATAAATAAAGACACTGAAACATCACATTAGGATAAAGTGAAACCCTTGGCCAAATCTGTAAATCAGCCAAGTTCAGACTAGGTGCTAGATTTGACTATATGCCTTTTGAGAATTAAATTCTGAAAGAAAATTTAGCTCATGCTGGTAACCATGCCACTGTGATTTCTTGTTAGAGTTCTTATTTTGTTTCTGCATTTACATTTTCTGTCCTATTGTTGTAGAAGGTATTTAATTTCTATTTAATTGCTATTTAATTTTGTACTGATTTTCTACCACAACTGATTTTTCTCCCCAAATATATAATATATAAATGCAAATGTGCATTAAATAAATTCAGTAATACCTCCAATAGGGGCAGTAACTGCCTTAGCAATTGTTCTCATTCTTTATTCCCAACTTACTTCATCAACTTTTCAAAAGTATCAATTATCATCTCAATTTGAATAATCCCAAAATACATGGCTGTATTTCTTTTGACTCAACAGCTATAAATATTTCAGAGATTCTGCACTCAATTAATTTCAAAATTTAACTCATTGTATTTCTGAACAGGAGCACCTGGATGACTCAGTTGGTTGAGTATCAGTCTCTTGGTTTCAGCTCAGGTCTTGATCTCAGGGTTGTGAGATCAAGCCCCATGTAGGGCTCCATGCTCAGTGGGGAATCTGCTTGAGATTCTCTCCCTCTGCCCCACCCCCATTCTCACATACACATGTGTGCTATCTCTCTCACAAATATATAAATAAATCTTTTTTAAAATTTCTTTTCTTTTTTTAGATTTATTTATTTTAGAGTGAGTAAGCAGGAGGACAGAACGAGAGAGAGGGAGGGAATGAGAAGGAGAAAATCTCAAGCAGACTCCCCACTGAGCATGGAGCCCTGCTCGGGGCTTGATCTCAAAACCCTGAATCATGACCCAAACCAAAACCAAGAATTTGATGCTCAACTGACTGAACCAACCAGGCACTCCCCCTGCCACTATTTCTGAACAAAGTTTCTTATCTTTTGCTTTCTTCCTCACTTAGTGCCATGTCTCCATTGTTTTTCTTAAGCTAGATATTCCAGGAACATCTTCATTCTTTTCCTTCCTTTTTTATCCCAAATGCTATTATTCAAAGTCTTAATTTTCTGTCACAAGGTTTTATAGAAAATCTGAAACTATTACCTTACCTCTTACCTTTTCCTTCTCCAGTGCTTTGCCAGGAGTATTATTAAAATTATCTGTTTTCTCAAAACTTTCATGTAGTTATCTTAATTTTTAGTCTTGGAACAATTAGGTTTCTAATATGTCTACCTGTTTTTCATGTTGGTCATCTGGTGTTTGAATATTATTGTCTTGTTCTACTGATTAATCTTTCCTGTCAATTCTAACATCCTTGAGCAAACAAATAACACTATTTAAGGAAAATGACAATAAAACACTTAGTTGTGAGAGATGTATATTTTTAGCCAATTTAAATGGATATTGTATATTAAGTTGAATAATATGAAAATGTTATGTTTTTAAAGTGATGTATGTATCTAATACAGTTTGAATCAAAAGGAAAGGAGAATTGAAAGAAAACTTTCTTTTGGAACTTGACAGAATTATTCTGAAATCTGGAAAAATTAATAAATTCACATACTAAGTAAATTTGGATGTCATGACATTACTCTACATTTAAGAAATTAACAAAACTGTCATAGAGTCTAAGAGTCAAGCCCTGTTGCTAAAGAAATTTCCTCCACATTATGTTTAATCCTTTAGCATGTGTGTATAAAACTTTGAAAAAATTATGATCCTACCCCAAAAATAGTATTGCCAAAACAACATTTCTCTGTGTTTTTATTAGAGACTTGACCAAAGGTTTTATGAGATGTTTTGCTGAAATCAAAATAGCCTATTTCCTGTTGGACAGTCTTCTGATTTCCTGTCCTAAAAACATTTCAAAAGAAAGAAACAACCAACCAAAGTAACAAAAATCTAAGGGCAGTTTTATAGAACTTACAGATGTTCATTTTGAAGAGATCTTAGAAATAACTTACTCTGCGCTTCTTGTTTTACAAAGGATAAACTTAAATATAAATCAGAGTAAATCAAGTACCTAACATTGACTAAGTATCTACTTCATATTGGACCTGCAAGTAATTTACCTATAGTATCTTATTTTCTTCTTCCACATCACTTTATTAAGAGCTGTTATCCCTATTATACCTAGATTACATCAATTTTCAAGGTCATGATTTAGAATTTGATAACATTTTATTATATAGGGAACTTCATTGTATTAACGTTTGTATAATGAGAATGATAGGCATATAACATTTTAAAGATGTCTTTCTGTTTTAATTGATAATGTATGTGTATTTCATATCTGTATATATTTTATCTGCTTCAGTTTTCACAAATTGAAATTTATATTTATTCACAAAGAATGAGTATTCCAAAATAATTGTTCTTAAAGGCACATATAGGGGTGCCTGGGTGGCTCCGTGGATTAAGCCACTGCCTTCGGCTCAGGTCATGATCTCAGGGTCCTGAGATTGAGCCCCGCATTGGGCTCTCTGCTCAACAGGGAGCTGGCTTCCTCCTCTCTCTCTGCCTGACCCTCTGCCTACTTATGATCTCTCTCTTTCTGTCAAATAAATAAATAAAATCTTTAAAAATAAAAGGCACATATAAGCTAAATTCTTGAGGAACATTATTTTCTTATTAAAGTATTTATTCTTTTGAAATAATCATTTGGCATGCTTTTTGCTATTAACACTGCAGAATTTTAGGTGTAATATTATGTGATTTTAAAATAATATTTTTAACTAGTTTAAGTATTTTAACTATATATTATATTAATGGTTATTGAAATACCAAAAAGGTATAAAACGACTTTATATTTTTAAGGTAATATTAGAGAAGTATAATAATTTCTCTTACATGTTTGGTAAATGACAAAGGATAAAGGGGAACTTCATATAATAATTATTTGTAAGCTGTTATAAGAAATTGTTGTGAGTACTATTTCTCCACACTTTTAAAGATATCAGTTTTGAAGTGCCACATGGCTTTTAAAAGAAATAGGGTTCTGTTGAGGCTTCCCGAACAAAGTGGCAGATGTACATGGATGATATGTTTCAATCCAGTTGTGTTGTTATGCACATCCACTTAGCAGATTTTTCTTTGTTTCCCACAGGTCTTATTTTCTTTATTCCAATATGTGAGAATATTTTATTAATAATACTGAATTTTCACTTGTGAAGCTTTTTGTTTAAACCAGTTTCTTTTATTACAGAAACTCCTGCTACATTTCCAGACACTATAAAGGAAAAAGAAACACCAACGCCCGGTGAAGATATTCAGCTAGAAAGTTCCATTCCACATACAGATTCAGGAATTGGAGAGGAGCAAGTGGCTAGCATCCTGAATGGGGCAGAATTGGAGACGGGCACAGGCCCTGATGCCATGAGTGAACTGTTATCCACTTTGTCATCTGAAGTGAAAAAATCACAGGAAAGCTTAACTGAGAACCCCAGTGAACTGTTGAAACCTGCACCATCCATATCTAGCATTAGTCAAACCAAAGGCATCAATGTCAAGGAGATCTTGAAAAGTCTTGTGGCTGCCCCAGTTGAAATTGCAGAATGTGGACCTGAACCTATTCCATACCCAGACCCAACATTGAAGAGAGAAGCGCAAGCTATTCTTCCTATGCAGTTTCATTCCTTTGACAGGTGGGTACCAAACTTACTATTCATAGTGCTCTAAACACAGAAGGAAAACTAGAGTTTATTTTTAAAAATATTAGAAGGAGCTCAAAAACCTTATATTTAGTAATATAAGTATTACTAAAATACAAAATTACTAAAATGCTAAAATACAAAGAATATCAAATATCAATTTATATCAATATATATCAATTTATATCAATATAAAAACCAGATCTCATAGTAAAGCACTTAAATAATACATCTCAAAAAAGATGTTTCAATATGGTATGCAAGACAGCATGTTAAATTCAGAATAGGGAAATGCAGATTCTGATTATAATCCATCATCAGTGACTACACTACCTTGAGGAAGTACTTCTGTCTTTTTGGATTTAATTGTTTCATGGATAAAATGGGGGAGGGATAGGTCCTATCTCTCTGGTCTAATCTGGCTCTAAAGTTCCTATATCATAATACTAAAAACTGTAATAATTGCTGGAGACCAAAGAAGCTTCCTTTAAGTAATAAAATTCAAATTCGAGTTTTAAATCCAAGGATGGAAAAAATTTGAAAATGTGCATTATCATCTGAATATATGTGTGGAATTTTCAAAATCAATGTAAAAGCCATATTTTGAGGCATGTGTTTGAAAGTAAATATCGTTGAAAGGCATTTTAAGTTTCTAAACTATAAGGTGGCTCATATATCTGCACTCAAATGTTAAATCATACAAGGGTTTTAAGTTGAGGACCACCAGACTTTATTCTGTTCCATTATATATGCCATAAAAATGATAGTCCACAGAAGCAGGATAAAACATTTTAGAACCTAAGAATTTGTTCATGTAATTTATCCTACTATTTAAAAACTTATACAGCATAAGAAACAATATTTGAGGTTAGTCATAATTACTAATAGTACTTAACATTGATACTGGGACTAATATTTACATATTAGCATGTAAACTAAAGAATGTGTTTACCATCTGAATTAAATTGTGGTTGAAGTTAAAAACACTTTCCCCACCCAAAATTTATATGTGTGTGTAAGATGATTGGTAAACAATTGTTTTTTAGAGAGAAAAATTCAAGTTAGAAAATCAAATGGTTCTTAAAACGGAGTGTCAAAAATAAACACATAATCAAAATGTACTAGCTATTCTGTTTTGTTTTTCCAAGATAGCCATACTGCTTTGTACATTTTTTAGTATTAAGGGTTAGAGGTATGGCAGTAAAGGCATTTTCAGTTAGGCAGATTATCTTTTTTATATATAGATATGAATTAAACTTTTACCTTTAAAGATTTTAACACCTGTCCTACAGATACTTCTTGAACATTTTATTGTGAAAATATAAATAGCATCAGTCATCATGTTGATATAAAGATGGATAAAAACAGTGTTTTCTACATTGAACTTAGAGAGTGGTAAATGGAGATGAAATGTTTGCAAAAATTGTCACACAAGTTAAAATGTGTTAAGTCTCAGAATTTTAAAAAACTGAAAAAAGGAGGGTTAAAATGTAGGAAAATATTTTTTCTAACAGTTTGTGTTAATATTATATTTGGATATTCATTCATATAGTTTCTTGGATGTTACTTATGTCATCTCAGATTGATGTCCTCTATTTCACGTATTCAGTTTATGTCTCCTGGATATATGTGCATCTGTCTTTATAAGTGTATGTAAACATGTGTATGTAAGTATCTGTAATTGTATATATAAAAATGTTACAGTAATTTAACTTAGGATCATAAAAATTTTGTGTTCCACTTACTTTTCAATTATATATTTAAATTTTGTTAGAATACAAAACAAATAAATACAGAGAATTATTCTGATTTGCATAAGAGAATCCAGTGAAATAAAAATTCAACATTTTTTGTTTTAATTTGAATTATTCTTAGAACAATGTTTTCATTAAAACAACAAAAGTGCCAATATTCACAGCTACTCAAAATTTATTACACTTTAGTGAATATTGCTTTAAAAAAAATAGAACTTTCCATTTGTTCCTTGTAGCATTTGTGCAAAGTGCAGTAGGAGTGGGATCATTATTCTAAATTGCATAAGTAGAAATGAAATCGAGGCACACAAAGCATACTTCAGTTCTTTTTAGGAAAAGGGTCTCTAGTGTAGTTAATATATGCAGTAGCTCAAGTACTATCAAATGTAAATGATGAGGTGATATTGATGAAAGGAGGGGATTGAGGTCTCAGGGGGCGCTGATGACGGATTGAACAGAAGCGGCCTTGCACTGCACGTAACTCAAGTCTGTCGTCTTCACTGCTCAAAGCCATAATGGGAGGTGGCAGTCTGAAATGAGTTGCCACGGCAAAGAGTATTATTTTTGAAATGCTTTCACACAAATCACTAGGCCCTGCATACAACTTAGTTTCATGCTTTAATGTCATCAGGAGGCACAAATTGGTGTGTCTAATTGTTTGCCACCTGCCAGCAAAATGAGCTGCCAGCCAGCCAGACGGGTTTGATTGTCTGTCAGCCATTCAATAGATTGAGAGTGACAACATCAAAAATTTAACTTCAAACTCTAGAGCTTTGAGCAGCTTTTCAGAGGCATCATCCCCACAAGTGCTTCTGGACAACTGCATTTTTCAATTATACTTCCAATATATTGCTACCATTTGCCTTATCTGTCTTAAGGTAGCTATAATTACATTATGAAGTATATAAACATATTTCTGAAGCACTAAAATCTGAAATCCAAGTTATGACATGTCTTTTAACATCAGATTGAATTCCTTGAAAATAGGATCCAAGATGACAGGACTCAGAAACAAAGTCCTGATGACTACCAGTTTCAAACACAGAATTATCATGGGTCTTACTCTACCAATAATATATTTTTCATTTTTACCTTTAGTTGAAAAATAGCTACAGTCTTAGTTGCTCCTTTCTCTGTAACTAAATCATGCTTCCTGATAATAGTGCTCAATGCCAATGGAGATCACCTAGGATTTTACTTTTGTTAACCAACAGTTTATTGGTTTTATTCTAAGCATGCTAACAATGTATTCTTTATACTCATTCTATACAGCAAATTTGAAAATAGCTTCCTAAAACAACTGATGTAATTTGAGTTATGTTAACTTGTGTTCCACATAGGGTGTTTCTCCCCACTTGG
The DNA here is from genome assembly GCF_022355385.1 of Mustela nigripes. NCBI lineage: Eukaryota > Metazoa > Chordata > Mammalia > Carnivora > Mustelidae > Mustela > Mustela nigripes. The sequence goes on from NC_081571.1 coordinate 16,730,217, forward strand.
GATGGAGCATTTATGAATTTCAGTTGTGAGATTTATAATATTTTCTTTAGTTAAATTACAACCTCAATTTTAGAAACATTTAGACTTACCTAAAATAAAACTTTTCTGTCAGTATTATTTTCTCACAATGTATTATGAAATACTGTATAAATAGTCTTATTAACATATCTGGAAAGTACTGATGCTTTTTCCTCCATTTCTTCCAGTCATCACCTGTGCAGATTTTCATAAATGTCTGATTACACTGAGTGGCCCTAACAAATTCGTTTTTATGATTGCAAAGCACTGAAAATGCTAGCAATTCACTGGTACTATTCTATAGTGAGGAAACACTGTATGTAGAGAAAATACAGTTAGGAAATGATAACATTATCATGGTTTTATTTTGGAGAGAAGTGCTTAATAATCTCATCATAGAACACATAAGCCAAATTGCGAAGTTCCCCAGCAATGCAATCTCTTTTGATAGATTTAAATATAGATTTATAATTTATAAAATACTCTAGCTGAGCTATATTTTTTATACATTAGTACCTGTGTAACTTTTAGGTTGGTGTAATGCTTTTCTCTAAAACCACCAATTAAGTTTTATCCTATCTTTTATGTTAAGATTGTAATCTTATATGTCCACATGATTTTATTTTTGGACATTTTGGTATATATTTGTGATTTAGGTCAGTCTTAATTCCCCAGGGATTTCTAAGCTATTTCTCCGCACCTCCCCCCCACGCCTTAGTTTGGACAAAAGATGGGGGGGGCAATATGCTTCTTCCTTTTAACTGTTACTGTGTTTTGGAAAATTATTTTATGTCTGGGATATAACAAAAAACTCACAATTGTGTTGCTTCTCTGGATAACAAACATCGATCTTTCATGATTTATATTTCATCTCTTTTGATTTTACAATCCCACTTATATTTGAATCACTGGGTTTGATAAGTTCAGGCAGAATGTTCTGTATATTTTTCCATTCAAACCTAATTTCCTCACTTTCAAGTGTTTTATTCTCTGAATAAGAAAATCTCTAAAATAAAATTTGTAAATATTATAGGACTAAAAAAGCAATATAGATAGCCTTTATATTATTAAACTTAAAGAATAAGATTCGGGTAGCTATTTTCTCTCTAGCTTTCTAATATTAACATTTTTAACATTAATGCTAAGGATGACAATTTAGGGAAAATAATAAAGAAATGTTTGATATACGTGATGGAATCTACCTACATTGATTAAAGATTATTAAAAATTACAGTTACTGCTGAGGACTTCCATTTCTCTTCCTTTATTAATTTTTGTGAAGTGTTTTGCTTGTATCACTTAAAGGATGAACAAGTAATTGTAAGCCAAACTGATTAAAAGTCTGCCAACCTTTACATTTCAAGGTATCTATGAAGTCTAGGCACTGAAATTCCAGCTTTCATTATGCTCCCAAGTGTCCTGGGTATAGTATTTTAAGGCCAGTTGCCGGAAGATGCAGTTTTGACTAAGCATGATGGTATCCTAATGTCCCTAATGTTGCCTTTGTCTCTCCTGGCATTTTCACAGACAAGTCAGTGAACTGAAAAAGTATCTCTCTTTAAGGAGTAGATTAATGAAATACTCAATTATTTCTTATACATATTTTTTCATTGGTATTCTAAATATTTTACAAAATAAAGACATATAAAACATGAAAATGTCATAGCAGTAGCCTTGTGATATCTGATGAGCTGCAATAAATTGTAGTGTCAGCCTAAAGTCAGTAGCATTGTTTCTTTCCTAAGCTTCAATTTTTTCTTTCCAGATAAATGTTTAGCATTTATATAAGCCTTGCTAGGGAAGAGTGTTAATCTGGAAATTAGGAGAATTGGTCATTAATAATGGATCTCAATAATAATAATAATGGATTACAAAATTAGTTGTGTGATATTACTTTTATTCTCTTTGGCTTTGTCAGCATATAAAATAATGCATTATTCCTTAAAAGTCCCATAAAGTTCCAAACCCTATCATAAATGAAATGATCTTGTAATGAGTCTTAAAAAAGTAGCAGATAGCTATTTTTGAACTTGGTTAAAAGACCTGAGTTCCAGAAAAGATAGGACATGTCCATTCCCAAAGCTATCAGCTCACTTTAGGACAAAGAATCTCAAGTGGATTCTTTGTCTTATCTCCTAATTGGCCTCACTATTTCCAGGTCTCCACCACCCCAGCCAGTGTATCTTCCACATTTCTGCCAGAGTCATTTTTCTTAAATGCAAAACTGATAAAAATTCTGAAATAATTTTTGCTTATTACAAAATATATTACAAAACAAAAGATGATGAACTTCTTAGTTTGAAACGTCCTTACCTTTTATCAGTGATAAGGATGTATTTTCAGTTCCTTCAATCTACTATGTTTTTTCCTATGTCTTTGCCTCACTAAGGCTTTATTACTGAACTTTTTCTCCTCTTGGCTAATTCCTATTGTGCTACTTTTAGATTCAGCTCACTGTTCCCAGATAATGCACATCCATTGTGTTCCTGAAAGATCCTGTGCATAACTTTGATCAAAGCAGTTATTGAAATATATTGCACAGTTGATTTGTTGGTTTCTTGTATTTCCTTCAGGTATCTCTAAGGCATTGGTTATATCTTACTTTCTTTTTATCCCTCAAACTTGTCAGGGAAGTTGTATTCCTTTAACCTGTCAGTGCTCAATAAGTGTTACAGAAAAGAGAGAGGGAGCAGAAAGAAGAAAGGGATTCTTTTAGGGTGTCACAAACAATTGCAAAACTCATTTGCCTTGATGAGTCACTATTGAAAAACCCTTATCTTCACTATCTTACTTTATACATAGGCCAAATCTTGAATATACAGATAAACTAAGAATCTTTTTATAAGAGCCACAGAAATAATTAATGGACTCTCCAGGACTCTGTCCTTGAACCACTTCTCCTATCCACTTGAACTCACTTCTTCGGTGATTTCATCCAATTTCCTGCCATTAAATAGCATTTACGTTGATGATTCCCAAATTTATGTCTCAGCCCAGTCCTCTCTCCTCGATTAGAGATTCCTCTATCCAATAGTTTTTTCAATATATTTGGATGATTAATAACTGCTCCAACCATGTTCGCCCCTATCTTAGTTAATGGCAGCTCTGCCCTTCATTCTGCTTAAGGCAAAAATCTTTACATCTTCTTTGACTTTACTCTCACACTCACATCCAGTCTTCCACAAGTGCTGTTTTCTCTGCCTTCTTAATATAGTCAAAATATTGACTATATTTTGCCATTCCGATCCAAACTACATCATTTCTTGCTTGGTTTATTACACTAAACTCCTACTACTTTCCCTTCCCCCATTAAGTGTATCCTTAATACAACTGCCAGAATGGTCCTCCTTAACCTGAGATCAAATTCCTCCCTTGTTCATAAGGTTTTAGTAGCTTCTGATCCACTGTGAGAAAAAGCCAACGTCTTTACAATGGACTATAAGGACCTATGATCAGAACCCCACTTACCTTGGTCTCACCTCTTACAAGCCTCCACATCTTCTAGACTCAACACTAGCCTTCTTCCTGGTCCCACTACCTGTGACACTCTTTTTTTTTTATTTTATTTTTTGCTTTTGCTTTTGCTTTTTTTTTTTGCTTTTGCATTTTTTTTTATTTTATTATGTTACTCACCATACATTACATCATTAATTTTTGATGTTCCATGTGTTCCATGTGTTCCATGATTCATTGTTTGCATGTAACACCCAGTGCTCCATGCAATGCATGCCCTCCTTAATACCCAAGTCTGGGCTAGCCCATCTCCCCCGCCTGAAACCTTCAGTTTGTTTCCCATAGTCCATAGTCTTTCATGGTTTGTTAAGACCTTACCAGTTTATCCAGTTAGAATGGCCAAAATTGACAAGGCAAGAAACAACATATGTTGGAAAGGATATCGGGAAAGGGGAACTCTATTACACTGTTAGTGAGAATGCAAGCTGGTGCAGCCACATTGGAAAACAGTGTGGAGATTCTTAAAAAAAAAATTAAAAATACAACTATCTGAAGACCCAGCAATTGCACTGCTGGGTATTTACCCCAAAGACACAGATGGGGTAAAAAGAAGGGCCATTGGTGCCCCAATAGCAGCAACGTCCACAAGAGCTAAACTGTGGAAAGAGCCAAGATACCCCCTTCAACAGGCAAATGGATAAAGAAGATGTGGTCCCTATACACAATGGAATATTACTCAGCCTTCAGAAAAGATGAAAGCCCAACTTTTGCATACCATGGATGGAACTAGAGGAGATTATGCTGAATGAAATAAGTTAAGCAGAGAAAAACAATTTTCATGTGGTTTCATTTATAATTTGTGGAACAGAAGGAATAGCATGGATGACATTAGGAGAAGGAAACAAACCATGCCTGTGACAGTCTTACACTCTTTCCTGGATATCTTATAGCTTGCTCCTCCTACACCTTCCAGTGTTTCCTCAAATACTACTATTTTTAGTAAGTGTTCTCTAAGCAGTTCTCCTTATTCTTGTCTGTGCTTTATTTTTCTCATAGCACTTTCCATCTCATATACTGTATTAACCCATTCATGTTATTGTATCTTGTGTCTCTCCATATTGGAATATAAGTTCCATGAAGGCAGAGGTTTTGTTTGTTCCATATATTTCTATATGTCAGAATTTAGAACCACACCTCACCTTACTGTCAGAGGCTCAGTAAGTATTTGTTGAATAAATGAACAAATGAATCTCAGATTACAGCCCAAATTTTTGGTTTTGAGATAGGATAAATTCAGTGATGGAAAATTTACATTTATATGTATTATATATCGCTCACTCTATCACAAAACATAGTTAATCACTGAATGGAACATTTTGTTGATGTGAGTTAGATTGAATAATTTCTTGACTTGTGCTGTTTTGATGATAACCTTCACAACCTTGGAGTATGCATGAGTTTTATGTAGTACAGAGGAATAATCTACTTATTTATAGTTTGCTGTCTTAAGGTTATGGAGCAGAATTGTGAAATTGTTTAGGAAAACATGGAAACAATGTTCTTGAGATAGAAAAATGCAGTTGGTAATGTGTGTGTAGTATAGAGGATTCTATGTACGCAACTGTATGAATAGCAGATCTAGAAGGAGAGTGGAATATGTTAATAGTCTATATTGGTGGGTCTTAACTTTTTTGTGGCTGTATTTTTTTTTTAAAGATTTTATTTATTTATTTGACAGAGAGAAATCACAAGTAGTTGGAGAGGCAGGCAGAGAGAGAGAGGAGGAAGCAGGCTCCCTGCCAAGCAGAGAGCTCCATGCGGGACCCGATCCCAGGACCCTGAGATCATGACCCGAGCCGAAGGCAGCGGCTTAACCCACTGAGCCACCCAGGCGCCCCTTGTGGCTGTATTTTTGAAACCCAGAAAATTATTTGCTCACCCTAGAAAAAGTGTATGCACTTCAGAATTTTATGTATAGTTTAGCATATTTATGGAATCGAAATGGGTACCCATAATAGTTATGAAGACTCCTAGGTAAGGTTAAGCCTTTTAGTACGGATAGAATAAGTTACCAAGTAGAACATGTTGAGTCACTGAAAGAAGATCTTGTAAGAGCTAAAAGTTCAGTTTTCACATAATATGTTAATCAATGCATATTAATAAATGCAAACTTATGGATTATTTATAAAGTAGATTGTTAGGAAACAGAATGTTTTGATGTGTTAGGGAATGGGCAGTGTTGAAGGAATGATATTAAGGAACAGAATGTACTGTACTCTGATTCTGTAAACCATCTGGCCATTATACTCAAAGAAGAAAGAGTAGGCTGCATGAAGTTGTAGACTGAGACAGGATCTGAGAAGTCAGTCAAAGCCAGCTTCCCACCTCTCTCAACCCAGCTCTGGTGACATGATTTTCCTAGTCATTTGAACACATCAGTAGTTGGAAACTGGAGCTCATAAAAGTTACTAGAGAACCTTCTTCCTGTTGGTTTTAATTTGATAGGGAGATATATAGTTTCTTCTTCTTTCCTTTTCATATACCTTCAGATTTTAAAAAAAAAGTTGTTTTTTTGTTTGTTTTGTTTGTTTGTTTGTTTAACTATAATTTTCTGGTCTCTCAGCCTTCCCTCCCATGACTTTTTCTTTTATGGGCATGATGCTGTTTGTCATTATTCTTGAAATCTGATGCCTAAAACTGCACACAAGATTTTGTTTATGAAGTCTGACAATCAAAAAGGATGTCAGGATTATCACTTCTTTCAAAACTGTGTAGTGTTGCTGGTGCAGACCTAGGTTGCATCAGCACTTTTGGAAGCTATAGCAGTCCTAACAATTGCTATAGATCACATGGTATTCCAGGCAAAGTGCTAAACATTTTATATGTATTTTATACTCCTCTTTCTAAAAATCTTATAAGCTACAAACTGTTATGAGTCTCATTTTAAAGGTGAGGAGAATGGAACTTAGATTTACTTGCCTAATACCACACAGCTAGAAATTGTGGAAGGTAGAATTCTAACTCTGATCCATCTGTCATTGAAAACTGGGTTTTTTAGCCACTGTTTTACTATATTTAAACGCCATTTTGCACTACCAGATTTGCTGTGTTCGCTGTCAATGAAGTTTCTGAAGACTTTCACATTAATTGCTATTGAACCAGATGCTTTCCGTTCTTAAGGAGACTGGCATTTAATATTGTGTGTATTTATTTACAAGCTATTGTTACAGGTTGTTGAGATAAAATTTTTTTCTCTCATTAATATAACTGTTTTTCAGAATATATTTTGCATAGCCTCAGCACTTGACAAGATGCTGTAGTAGTCCGTTAATAAAAATTTCTGCCCAAATTTGGTGATGACCTGTTAATTAGGAATTTTGGGTGATAGTTCTCCTACAATATATAAATCTGTCTCACAGCACTATAAACCAGCCCGTGTTTCTTATTTTATCCACAGGGATTTTAATGAGTTGTTTAAAAAAGTGTTATAGATTACTAATAACTTTTTTTCAAATTGAGAGTTGATAATTTTGTCTTCTTGCTGGACATCCAGGAAAATAGTGCATCTCAACAGTTTAGAAGTTTAGAGAAGAGTTTTGACGATAAACCCAAAATACTAGTTTTTTTTTCTTTTGATAGATCAGTATAACCACCTACCTTATATGATGTAGGCAGAGAATTATTTCACTTTACACAGTGGTAATAATAACATTTATAAGACAGCTTATGCTAAAAAAAAAAAAAAACCCTTTTAAATACAATTTAATTTAATTTCTCCAGTTATATGTGAAGTATATGGCATACATCTTGCCATATTTGCAATGAAGAACTGAAATTTAAAATCACACAACTTGAGAGTGATTTAGGTCTCAAGATTTAGTCTTCTAGCTCCATGTCCTGTATTCTTTCCATAATGTCACATGGCTTCTCAAAATGTAATAAATGAAGGCATTGGATGAGGAATGGCCAGTGAAAGGGTTGAAAGCATAAAGTGTACTTTTGGAAATTAGATAAGATAGTTAAGAGTTCAAGATTGAGTCTAATGAATTAGATTCCACCTATAAAGAGTAAAGAAGAAAATATCCAGAAAGAGATAATGTAGAAATTTTTTGGCATGAGTAAAATTATTTAAGACTGCAATACATTTGGTCACAAAAAAAGTTTTAAGTATTCCTTAAATTGAGAGTAATTATTCTTATAAATTTAGCTTTTTGATATTGAAGAAATCATTGAAGACAGCAACATAAGTGTTTCTAGGAAAAACAATGTTACTAAGGAAGCTTAAGCTATAGACTTACTTGAGGATAAGCCACTAATATGATTTTAAGTAAAGCTTTTTAATGGGACAATTAAAATTTTTAAAATGTGTATAGGCATATTTACGAGAACTAGTTTAGTTTGGAGAGTTTTGTACCGTCAGTCATTAGTTTTCAAGCATTACATTTGAGCTTATAGCATCTCATACATCTACTCTCTAGATGAAAAAGCTCAATGATGGTTGAGTAACACTGGTAAATACTTTTTCTATGAAGTTTCAGTCTGTATACTTTGAGAAGAATGAAGCTTCCCTACTTTATTTAGAAATATAGATACTTATTATTTTAGATAAATAGTTTATCTTTTAAAATTATACTAATTTAAAATTTTTTAAATTTACTTCAGGTTAACACAATGACAAATTCAGAACTTTTTAGTGTGAAATTCATCTATGTTAAAGTAACATGTGAAACACCTGTGTTCAAAATGTCAAGTCTTGAAAGCTAAATAGATCTTTAACTGAGTATTGAGTGTATCATTGAGTTCTTTTTCATTATAACAACTATGAAAAATAACTAAATTTTTTTTTCAGAAAAATAAACTTTAATCTTATTATGCCATTAGATGTTATTCAGTAGTCCTTGGTTAATTTTTAGCTTTACTATGAAGAAGCTTCAGAATCTGGCTTTTGGAATGGTTTTTATGTTATGATTATTTTACAAATGGAGAATATAATATGGGTAAGAAGGACATTTTATGCATATTTTGCCAAAAGACTATGCAGATGCAAAATATTCTAACTTGAGCACACATTTTCGCAGTTTTTCCAGAATCATGATTATAGCTATACTACAAGCCATCTTAAGAAAACTCCAAATTCTACTTAAACATTTACCAAATGAATAAAAGTGAACACATTTCACAATATATCCTAATGTCCATATCTCCTTCACCAATGAAATTGGACTCAGAAATAAAAAGAAAGAAAGAGAGAGAAAGAAAAAAAAAGGACAATTAAATGTTGACTGAATATGTCGTAGCAGGGTTGGATTTCATCTTAAACCTTGTGTTGGTTATTTTCCATCACTTCTTACTTTCCAGGAGTGTTGTGGTACCTGTTAAGAAGCCACCTCCAGGTAGTTTGGCTGTAACCACTGTGGGAGCCACTGCTGCTGGAAGTGGGCTGCCAACTGGCAGTACTTCTAATATATTTGCTGCTACTGGAGCTACACCAAAAAGTATGATTAATACAACAGGTATTGTCCTTATATATTTTTGTGATACCTCATCTTTTTCTTTCTGTTTTCTTTATCTTCATTTTTCTGCTTATTTTATCTTAAAAATTAAATTGCTCTAATCATTTGGGATTGTCATAATCTTTAAGAAGGTTCTACTTTATGTTACCACCTTTTAGAATTTATCTGTACTTCTAAGACATTTTTAGTGGTCATTTTAGAGGACACTATTGTTTTTGTTTTGAGTCCTCTCAAAGCACAGTGCTGTTTACTTTCAGAGTTAAATCAGATTGCTGAAAGTTATTTGGGGAGGAAGACCAAAAGATAATTTAAACATTGGAGTTTGATATATAAAAATTAGTAAACAGTATCAAGAATATCACAAAATATGTTAGTGATAGAAAATAGATTTAGTGACATTTAGTGGTTGAATCCTAATGTATATTTTTTGCAAAATCCTCTAATGAAAGGCAGAGCTCCCCTAAGAACCTGAATGGTTTGCAAGAGCCTCAAGGTGATGGGGAAAAAAATGCATGTGAATAAGAACCATTATTTGACATTGAATTAATTTATGTACTTAGATTACAGTTGTATCTAATTCATTGTCCAACATTTTCCTAATGATACTAGGAACAGAAAATTCCAAATCACTACAAATTTTAAAAGCCTGCCTAAAATAACCTTTATTTATGTAAATTTCCAGAAATGTTCCTGTTGATTATTAGCTAAATAAATCCTTACCCAAATCTTTGTGATTCCGTTTTAGGTATTTATACAACGCAAGATGATCCCTGACTTTTCTTCCCTGACTATAGTAGCCTTCTCTTCTCCAAACTGTATAGCCTTGAACTTTTCCATCTATTATCATTACTTAGATTCTTCCCATTTTTATGAATTTCATAGCTCTTCTATGTGCTTTCTGTATCTATCTTGTTTATCATACCACCTGAGTCTGACATATCATGACCAACACATTTATGGGGTTTTAGTAAGTAGAATATACTCTATCAAGCATATTTATATTAGCAAATAAACATTAGTAATGGCATTGTGTTAAAGAACATAACACCCTTAGTTTATCTATATTATAAATAAATATATCCACCTTGTCTGAAGACTTCAAAGTTTTTCTATATAGTTTATAATCTCATTCTATATATTCATTCTGCTTTCTAGAAATAGGAAGAAAAATACTGTTTTACCAAAATATATATCAAAAAACATGTTAAGATTTTGAAAATATGCCAGTATAGTTGAAAGAAGTCTACATTTAGTGTCTAATGAATAATTCCTAATTTTTGAGAGAGAGGTTAAAGGAAAATTATATTACCTCTTTTTTATCTTTATATGAAACAAGTTATATTTCCTTATAATTTCTATTTTATGAATTAATAATAGATACAGAAAGTGATGGTAGCAAGAAATATAATGATAATATAATATTATGTATAAAGTACATAATATTACAGTGGAAAATAAAATGTAAGTAATTAAATGTCCTCCTCAGAAATATGTACAGACACACCTACACACACACACACACACACACACACACATTTTTTATACCTACACTTAAACTGGGCCCATTGTCCAGTTTAGTTTTTGGCAGTTGTGTTTAGTGTTTTGGCAGTTTGGGCAGGTTAGTGTTACAGCAGAATCCCAGTAGCAGTTCAGTTTTATGAGAAATAGTGTGAGATAAGATAATATTCAGGAACACTAGATGTCCCTCAACTCCACAGCTCTTTAATATACTTACATGGTGTATTATAGAAAAGTCTGTTCCAAAGTGTCATCTTGTTATCGTTGAGGAGAACTCATTATTTTAAAAGCAGGTACAATTATATTCATTATAGCCCTTCTTAAAACAATCATTTTATCAAAATAAGCATTTGATGCTTCAGGGCCATAGATTTATGCTCAGTTTGTTGTAAATTATATCTTAGATGGTGAAAATTAAAATATTACAATATAACAATAAAAATAAATTTTTCATTTCTAAATTTGAATTGTTTATCGGCCTCATTTTATCTAAAATTATTTTCATTTGTTGATGTCTTTTATTTATACCCCATTTGTAATAATGTACTTCTGTTAGAATATTATAAGTAAATCAACTGGATTTTAGTGCAACAGCTATTATTTGTAATTATGAAGAGTTATTAGGGCATAATGGCCAAATGATTTTTTAATTGTTGAATTCTGTTTTGAAATTCAGATGACTAAATCTTCAAAATCAGATAGTAATGATATAATGAAAATTATTTTGTTAAATATGCTTAAGGCTAAAAATTATTATTTTGGGAACAGGTGCCGTGGATTCAGGGTCCTCCTCCTCTTCCTCCTCTTCTAGTTTTGTGAACGGTGCTACCAGCAAAAACCTTCCAGCTGTACAAACTGTTGCTCCAATGCCAGAAGACTCAGCTGAAAACATGAGGTATACATAACTATCTTTTATACTCATTTTCCAACTCCATCTTCAAACATAGTGAAACAGTACACAGTAAATACAAAGGTATAATTTAGAATTTTTGAGAAGAGCTAATTATGAATTTTGTGCTATATTGCATAATTGTATTGTTCTGGCATTTTTAAAAGTCACTATATTTCAGGGCCTAAACAGAGGTGGTGACTGATGTTCAGTGACCCTGTTGGATTTGTCATCCATTGTCATATAGCATGTTACTATTTCTGTTACAGTAAAAATATGCACAAATGGTAACATGATAACATTGTGCATCTTTGCAGTGGTGATGAAAAGTTTAAAATACAGACTTTCAAAATAAATCTGCAAAATTATATATAATACATGTAATTGAACAAATGAGCATTATCTTTTTCTTCAAGCTGAATAGATAAAAATTTATGGTAGCACATCACAGAGCATTCCTGGAAGATTAGTCCACAGTCTTAGAGTTAAATCACACACACATACGTGTTTGTGTGTGTGTGTGTGTGTGTGTGTGTGTGTGTATTCATGTTTTACACTTGATCTTAGCCAAAGGCTGAGAAGTGATATGTATTCATGTTTTAAATTCAAGAATTACACAAATGCAGAGTATAAAAGCTCAGTGAAACAGTGAAGACACTCATGTTACCATCACTCAACTCAGGAAATACAATGTTCCAAGTCCCCAAAAACCTCCACCTTGTGTTCCTTTTCCTATCAGTAATCTTGCTCCTCATTTATAATCCTGACTTTTAATATGAGGGCATCTTTGTATTTTTTTGAATTTTATGTAAATGAAATTGCACAGTACATGTTCTTTTGTTTTGGAGTGTCTTTTGTTCAGCTTTGTTTATGAGATTCATCTATGTTGCATGTAGTAATAGTTTTATTTTTATTCGATTTTTATTCCTTTGTGGTTGGATACTATAATTCACTAGTCTTTTTTACCGATGATGGGCATTTTAGAATTTTCTAGGTTTAGACTATTAAAAATAATGATGCTTTTTATGCAGTGATGCTGCTTGACATTACTCTTGAGTGTGCCACACATTTGCTTGCGTGCATGTATGTGGGTTAAATAACAAGGAGTAGAACTGCTGATTCACGTGACTGTGCGTGTTCAGTTTTACTAGATAATCCCAAACAATTTCCTGGAGTGCTTATGAAAGTTTACTAATTCTGCAGCGGCATATGAGAGTTCCTGTTTCTTCATAACTTCAATGGTACTTAGTATGGTCATTCTTAAATTTTAGCCCTTTTGTTCGAAGTATTTCATCGTATTTGTAGTTTGCATTTTCCTGTGGTTAATGGGTGAGCATCTTCTTACATATTTATTGGTCTTTTGGTTTTATTCTTTTGTGATTTGCCTATTGAAATCTCTTTCCCATTTTTAAAAATTGAGTTGTTTTTCTTCTTGTTAATAATTTGTAAGGTTCTTTATGTATTTGAAAATGGCTCGTTTGAAGATTATATGTTTTATATATATCTTCTCCCATTCTGTATCTTCTCTATGCATTTATATGCTCTGTTTGGGTCCACAGAAGTTGTAATTTTACTGAAACTCAATTTGTCAAGTCTTAATGCTTTTTCTATTATAGATGAAATTTTTGCCTACATTTCCCCCACCTTATCTCCTGGCTGCTTTATTATCTTTTATATTTATACATACAGTCCATTTAGAATTGAGTTCTGTAAATTTAATGGAGGTAGAGTAATATGAATGTCAGGATGACCCATCATCATTTACTTTAAAAACTCTTCCTTCCTCCTATCTCTGCCACTCTGTCACAGATCAAGTGCCCCTAAATGCTGGATATGGCTTGCCACTCAGTTCTGCCCCATTTGCCTGTGTATCCTTGTGCCATACTGTCATAATTAGCTTTAGGTTTAATAAAGGTCAGTATCTGGTTGAGTAAGATCTTTCCACTTTGTCCACTTCTTTTTCAATTAAGTCCAAAATATTCTTGATACTTAGCATTTCTATTTAAATTTTAGAATCAATTTGTCAGTATCCATATTTTAAAAATCTTGATGGAGTTTGGCTATGCATGGAATTCATGGATCTAGTACAACTAAAATCTATATTGCATGTATAGATCTCCTTCAGTATTGAAATTTTCAAACTATGAGCATCATATATTCTTCACATTTCTTCATTTTGTTTCTGAGTTTTTCCTAGTAACAATATTTAGTTTTCTAGGCAGAAATTTACACGTTCGTATTTCATTTATTCTTAGGATTTTAATATTTTGTATTTATTGTTTTTCTCTAGCTAGTTTTCAAATCATTATTATTGAGACCATTTATTTATATTGTTTGAACTCAATAAAAATACTCCTTTCGAGTATACTTTTGAAACAACGGACTTTATCATTTTAATGAGTTTTTTTTTTAAGATTTTATTTATTTATTTGACAGACAGAGATCACAAGTAGGCAGAGAGGCAGGCAGAGAGAGAGAGAGAGAGGAGGAAGCAGGCTCCCTGCTGAGCAGAGAGCCCGATGTGGGGCTCGATCCCGGGTCCCCGAGATCATGACCTGAGCCGAAGGCAGCAGCTTAACCCACTGAGCCACCCAGGCACCCCTATTTTAATGAGTTTTGATCAGTTTATATACCTATAAAACCACCCATTACCCCAGAAAGCTCCCTTGTGCTCCATATGTAATTCATCCATCTTTGCCTCAGGCAAACACTTATGTACTTTTTTAAAATTTATTTTTATTTTTGTAATTTCTTTTCAGTGTACCAGAATTCGTTGTTTATGCACCACACTCAGTGCTCCATGCACTACATGCCCTCCTTAATACCCACCACCAGGCTCACCTAACTTCCCACCCCTGCCCCTTCAAAACCCTCACGTTGTTTTTCCGAGTCCATAGTCTCTCATGATTCATCTCCCCCTCCAATTTCCCCCAACTCCCTTCTCCTCTCCATCTCCCCATGTCCTCCATGTTATTTCTTATGTTCCACAAATAAGTGAAACCATATGATAATTGACTCTCTCTGCTTGATTTATTTCACTCAGCATAATCTCTTCCACTCCCGTCCATGTTGATAGAGAAGTTGGGTATTCATTCATCCTTTCTGATGGAGGCATAATACTCCATAGTGTATATGGACCACATCTTCCTTATCCATTAGTCTGTTGAAGGGCATCTTGGTTCTTTCCACAGTTTGGCGACCATGGCCATTGCTGCTATGAACATTGGGGTACAGATGGCCCTTCTTTTCACTACATCTGTATCTTTGGGGTAAATACCCAGTAGTGCAATTGCAGGGTCATAGGGACTTATGTACTTTTTAATAGTATAACTTAAATTTGACTTTTCTAGGGTTTCATGTAGATGGAATCATACAAAATGTATTTTTGTGTGTGTCTCTATCTTCTTCCACTCAGTTTTTGAGATTCTGAGATTTATCCGTATCTTTTTGTTTTCTGTGGACATTTAATATTCTGTGGGCATTTGAGTATAAGGCTTGTCTTGGACATACATTCTTGGGTAAATAACTTAGAGTAAAACTGCTGGTTGTATAGTAAGTATTATGCTTCTCCTTATAAGAAACTGCTATTTTGCAAAGTGGTTGTATCGTATTATATTCCTGTCAACAATGTGTAAAAGTGCCAATTTGTTCTCCATTCTTGTCAACACTGGTATTGTTAATCTTTTTATTTTAAGGCTTTATAATGGCTAGGTAAGCATATTTCATTTGGTTTTATTTTCAGTTTTCCTAATGATTAATGGTGAGAAGGTTTGTTTTTTTGTATGTGTTATGGGCCAGTGAAATCTTCTGCTGTTTAAAAAAAATTGGATTGTTTTTCTCATTGATTTGTAAGAGTTCGTTATATATTCTGAATAAATGTCCTCTGTTAGATTGCGTAATTTTTCTGTTCACTTTTATATTTTTATTTTGTTAAAAGTGTTTAGAATAGGAACTTTCTAATTTTGATAAAGTCCATTGTTTCAAAAGTCTTTTCTGTAGTGATATGTGTCTTAGTGTCCTAAGAAATCTTTACCCAAAAGTCATGAATATATTCTTACACATTTGCTTTTAAAATTGTGGTTTTCAGCTTTTATAATTAGGTCTGTGATCCATTCACTTAATTTCTATCTATATGGTGAGAAAAATGTTGGGGTTTGTTTTTAATCATTTTCATATCAGTTTTTCAGCACCATTATATTATCTTGGCACACTGGTTTAAAATCAGTTGACCATCTATGTGTGGATCTATTTCTAGATTCCATACTGTTCTATGACCTATATGGCTATTCTTATGCCAATACTTTACTGTCTTCTTCACTGCAACTTTATAGTAAATCTTCAAAGCAGGTAGTACAAGTTTTCTAACTCTCTACCCTTCTATAGTTGCTTAACTGTCCTAGGTTATAGGCATTTTCATATAAATTTTAGAATTTGTTTGTACTTGACAGTTTCTAAAAGAAAACTGCTGCAGTTTTAATTAGGATTTTGATGAATCTTTAAATTTAAGGAGAATTGATGTCTTAATAATATTGAGTCTTCCAATCTTTGAACATTGTCTATATGCATTCACTGAGATCTTTACTTTCAGCAACTTAATATAGTTTTCATTGTAAAGTCTTGTGCTTACTTTTTTCATTTTTATTATTTTTACTTGTCTTTGATGATATTCTAATTAAAATTTTTACTTTAAATTTCCAATTTTGAATTAGAAGGCAAACAGAAAAGAGCCAATACTGTATGTCTCCATTTATACAAAATACAAATAAGTTTATCTTAACACAGAGTAAATTGATGACTGCCTGTGTCAATTATACCTCAGTAGAGCAGAGAAAAATGAAACATGTTAACTGGATGTTTATCGTGTATAGAAAGACAATTTGGAGTGCCTGGGTGGCTCAGTGGGTTAAAGCTTCTGCCTTCGGCTCAGGTCATAATTTCAGGGTCCTGGGATCGAGCCCTGCATCAGGCTCTTTGCTCAGCAGGGAGCCTGCTTCCCTTCCTCTCTCTGTGCCTGCCTCTCTGATTACTTGTGATCTCTGTCTGTCAAATAAATTTTAAAAATCTTTAAAAAAAAGATAATTTAATTTTGCATATTTGACTTTATATCCTGTAGCTTTGCTTAATCCACTTAATTTTAGTAGATGTGGTAGTTTAGAACTATTCTTAACTCAATAATTATATTATCTGTAGTTTCCTTATTATTTTCAAGGTGTAAGGTAGTGTTACTTGTAGTTTTAGTGATATTTATCCTTAAGCGTTTGAAAATTCACCAGTGGCGCCAAATCAAAATGAAATTTTCTTTATGGGAGAGTTTTAAATTACAAATTAAGTTTCTTTAATGGATCAGTGACTATTCATATTTTGCTTATTGGCAAAAATATGCTTATTTGCAAAACTGATTCACATCAGCTTTGGTCATTGATGACTTCTTTTTTTTTTAAATTTTTGTTTTTTATAAAGATATAATATATTTTTATCCCCAGGGGTACAGGTCCGTGAATCGCCAGGTTTACACATTTTGGTCATTGATGACTTCTAAAAATTTAGCCATCTTACCTAAATTGTTGGATTAATTGCCATAAAGTTTTTATATTTTATTATTTAAAAATATTTGTAGGGTGCCTGGGTGGCTCAGTTGGTTAAGCATCTTCCTTCACCTCAGGTTGTGATTCCAGGTTCTTGGGCTCCCTGCTCAATGGGGAGTCTGCTTCTCCCTCTCCCTCTGTGCCTCCTTCAGCTCGTGTTCTCTCCCTCTCTCTCACTCACTCTCTCTCTCGCAAATAAATTCATTCTTTTAAAAAATACAATAAGGGTGCCTGGATGACTCAGTGGGTTAAGCCGCTGCCTTCAGCTCAGGTCGTTATCTCAGGGTCCTGGGATCGAGTCCCGCATCGGGCTTTCTGCTCAGCGGGGAGCCTGCTTCCTCCTCTCTCTCTGCTTGCTTGTAATCTCTCTCTGTCAAATAAATAAATAAAGTCTTTAAAAAAAAATAAAAATAAAAAAATAAAAAATACAATAAAATATTTATAGGATCTCTAGTGATGTTCTCTCCTTCATTCCAGATTTTGTTTATTAATATCTTTTTCTCATTTTATCAGTATTAGAATAGCTATTGATTTTTCAATATTAGATTTTTTCTAGAAATTAGCTATTAGCTTCTTTCAATTTTTTTTTGCGTGTGTTTTCTATTAAACTGAATTCTGCTCTTACTGATTCCTTTTCATTATTTGAGGCTTACTTTTTTTTTCTCTTTCTAGAGTCTTTGGATGGGAACTTATAATAGGAGTTTAAGCTATGGCTTATGGGTAAATCTGCCTCCCACCAGTTTATATCAAAAATAAACTTTTATTGGTATATAGTTATATAATTTGTTTATATACTGCTTGTGATTGCTTTCACATTACAATGGCAAAGTTAAGTTGTTGTAACATCTCTATAGTATTATCTAAAAGCTTAAAATATTTACTGTACCCTTTAGAGAAAACATTTACTGACCCCTTGCTTAGACCATTGATTTTAGATCTTCTTTTCTAATATGAGCTTTTAAAGCCACAACTTTTCCTTAAAGGACTGTTTTACCTATGTTTAACAAATTTCATTGTAATATTTTAATTTTCATTATTTTTTCTAAATTTCCCTCTAATTTTTTTTGACTCATAGGTGTTTTAGAGGTGCATTTTGAAAATGACCTTTTCTCATTTAAACGCAAAACTGTGAGATCCATCCAACTTGTTCAATAGGTCCTTCCATTTGTATTTCTTAGTGGTATTCTGTGTTATGGATATATGACAGTTCGTTCAACCATTCACTCATTAAAGGCCATTCAGTTTTTTTCTAGTTTTTGGCTTTTATGAAAAAAGCTGTAGTGAATAATTTTTTTTATAAACATAAGTTTTCATTTCTCTAGTATAAGTGCTCAAGAGTGAGATTACTGGGTTTTATGATAAGTACCTTATTAGTTTTATTTAAAAAAAACTTCTACCAGCAATGTATACATAATCCAGTTTCTCTTCATTTTTACTGACATTTGGTGGTGTCTTTTTTTTTTTTTTTTAAGTCATTCTGGTAGGTATGTACTGATACTGTGCTCCTAATTTGTCATGTTCCTAGTAGATGATTCTGAACATCTTCTTGTGCGATTTTTGTCATCAATATTAAAATTTCTCTTCATTGTAATATCTGTTCATATTTTTTGCCCATTTCATAATTGGATTGCTTTCTTATTTTTAAGTCTTCAGAGTTCATCGTATTTTCTAAATACTAGGCCTTTCTCAGAAATGTGGTTTTCAGTTGTTTTCTTCCAGACTGTGGCTTCTTGTTTCATCCTTTTAATAGGGTCTTTGGCAAAGGAACACTAAATTTTTGTTGTAGTCTGACTTACCATGCTGTCATGTCTAAGAATTCTTACCCCCACTGAGTCCTAAAAATTTTCTCATATGTTTCCCATAAAGTTCCATGGCTTCATAAACAGTTTCACTTTTAAGTCTGTGACCCATCTTGAGCTAATTTTTGTATAAGGTGTGAGGTTTATATTGAGGTTTGTATTTTTGTCTACGATTGTTCAGTTGCTCCAGCACTATTTATTCAAAATGCTATGCCTCCATATGAGTCATACTTTTAAGGTATTTTAAGGCAAGTCCAAAGTGGCCTTTATTCCTGGGCTAATTTTGTTACACTAAGAAAGTGTGCTGGGACTTCTCCTGAATGTTCAATATATTTAATGAGGTCTTTTCATTTGGTGGGAGGGAACACAGACATTTCTCAGCCCTTTGTGAGCTATAGGGTTATAGCTCTTTCATAATTGTTCTTCCCTCAGAATTTGTCCTAATTCTAACCTTGGGAGCTTTCAGATGTCACATACATAGATTGTTATTCAAGTGAAGACTCCTGTTTTGGGGATTACTTCTCTTTATAACTTTTTCCTCTTGGGTGTTCTGTCCTTCAAATTCTATTCACCTTGGTCTGCCTGAACTGTGGTTTTAGTCTTTTCAACCCAGAATGGTTGCTGGGTTCTGTATTTGCCCTAATAAGGGAAATACCTCCATGCAAGAAACCTGAATGATGGTGGAAATCAATTAGGGTTTATGGTCTTATGCTACTTTTGTTGCCTGAAAATGGCTGTCCTCTGTATTTTGTACCTATTTCTAGTTAATAGTGTGGGAGGTAATTCTAAACTGTCTTATTCCTTCAAGGTGAAAAATGGAATTTATATTTTATATTGTAAATTATTTCTTTTATAAATTTCATTTTTAATTGTTTGCTGGCATATATAATCCATTTTGGTATATTGAACTAACTTTTAACTACTTATTATTCCTAATTATTTATCTATAATTCTTTCTAAATAAATATGTATTACACAGTCATTTCATCTGAGAATATTGGTAGTTTCATCCCCTATTGTAATCTTTGCACCTTTTTTTTTCTTGTCTTATAGTACCACCTAGTACCTCCAATGCAATTTTCTGTAAAAGTGGTTAGAAAAAGCATTTTTTTCATCTTAGATGGAAAGCTTTGAGCATGATTAATTATGATGCCTCCTCTCTATTTACTAAAGATACTCTATCAAATATAAGACATCTCTTGTGTTTATAATTAACAAAGATGGTATGATTTTGTGTACTGAATTTTATTGTACTCACAAATACCAAGGATTATGGTTTAGACACATTTGAGCAGCCATTATTTGGCCTACTGCATTTCTGCTTCTAGTATTGTAATGACAGACGGATACTCTTACATAGTTCTTCATTTCTTTTTTTTTTTTTTTAAGATTTTATTTATTTATTTGACAGAGAGAAATTACAAGTACACTGAGAGGCAGGCAGAGAGAGAGAGAGAGAAGGAAGCAGGCTCCCTGCCGAGCAGAGAGCCCGATGCGGGACTCGATCCCAGGACCCTGAGATCATGACCCGAGCCGAAGGCAGCAGCTTAACCCACTGAGCCACCCAGGCGCCCCCATAGTTCTTCATTTCACTTGCAAACACACTCCCTTCTCTCTCTCTCTTTTTTTTTTTTTT
>NC_081571.1:16750727-16751054 GCF_022355385.1 Mustela nigripes
CGGCGCGGGACTCGATCCCAGGACCCTGAGATCATGACCCGAGCCGAAGGCAGCAGCTTAACCCACTGAGCCACCCAGGCGCCCCCATAGTTCTTCATTTCACTTGCAAACACACTCCCTTCTCTCTCTCTCTTTTTTTTTTTTTTAAATTTTTTATTTTTTATAAACATATATTTTTATCCCCAGGGGTACAGGTCTGTGAATCACCAGGTTTACACACTTCACAGCACTCACCAAAGCACGTACCCTCCCCAATGTCCATAATCCCACCCCCCTTCTCACAAACCCCTCCCCCCAGCAACCCTCAGTTTGTTTTGTGAGATTAAG
>NC_081571.1:16751454-16770046 GCF_022355385.1 Mustela nigripes
GAGCCTGATGCAGGGTTCGATCCCAGGACCCTGGGACCATGACCTGAGCCGAAGGCAGAGGCTTAACCCTCTGAGCCACCCAGGCACCCCTTCTCTCTCTCTTTTTACATATTCTTTTATTCTCTTTTTGTTTGTTTAATTGGCCTATCTTTAAATCCACTAATTCTCTTTTAACCTTATTGAGTCTATTGATAAGCCTATTGAAGGCATTATTATCTCTTTTACTGTATTTTTTAATTTCTAACATTTTTATAGTTTCTTACTTTGTTTTAAAATTCCCCATCAGTTTATGCATTGTGGACTTATCTTTTCAACTATTAACTCTTAATATATTAATAATAGTTATTTTAAAATTCTTTGATAGTTCTAACACATGGTTTATCTGTGATTCTCGTTCTGTTAGTTTGTGAATCTGTCAGTTTTCCTTCTTTGTACGTCTTGTGCTTTTTGATTGAAAGCTGGACATTATATAGAGGGTGGTAATAACTGACATTCATAGTATTTATTCTGGAAATGGGCTTGCCTCTTATGGTGGGCCTTTAATGTTGTAGGTTAAGTCATTCTACCCAGCAGCTGAGATACTGTGTTTTCTTGTTTTAGTTACTCTCAGTGCACCACATGCCTTAAATTCTTTTATGTGTACCTTGTCTTTATCTGGGGGCTGGTCTGTCAGAATGTTTTACCCTATTCTACCCTGATTTTTAGGCTGTCCTTTAAGCCTACATTTTAACGAAGTCCTCTACACTGTGGTGCCTTCTACAGTAGTAGACTTCTGTTATTTGTATTGAGCACTTGCAAGCCTGGTTTTCGGTGGACATGGAGTTGTTTCCTGTTTTTCTGGTTCAGACTTGGTTTTAGGCAGGTATTGCCCTGGATTTTGGAAGTGGGATTTTCCACTGATCCTGCCCATTTCCAAGTAGTTGGGGAATCTCTAATTATTAGAACTCGGGAATTTTTCTTGCCCTCCATTAGAATAGAGTTTTTTACTGTTCCTTTCTCCAGCTTCAAACTAGTCTCTCTGCTACCCTGGAAGGGGCAGGGTTTGCTGTTCTTTTCTAAGATGTATAAGACCTTTGTTCCATAGAGGTTATGGGGAAGAAGGTGCAGGCAGGGCTTTGTGTCTTTTCTGCAACAGTTATGTTTTATTGGACTAGTTGACTAGAAAGGAGGAATTTATCCATTTGTTTTGGTTTTTTTTCTGTCTAAAACACATGTAATTAACAATTTCCAACATGCACTTCATAAAAAGCTTTTATACTTATCTAAAGACATTCCAGCATTACATTTCCTAAAACTTGAAAAGTATGTACTTGGAATTTAGTTTACCGTATAGAGTAAACCTCTTACATGCAGAAGAATTCTATTTAGGTTTAGTTTTCTGTTTTTAGTTTAAGTTCATCTATTTTCTTCACCTGTACTCATGCACTTAAAAATGTATGTGATTCTTTCAAAAAAGAATAAGGAGAAAATGTCGGTTTTTAGTTTAAAAGATCACGAGGAAGTAAAGTAAGCAAGCATTTTTTCACCTTCATGTTTTGATTAGGGTAACCATAAAAAGTTATAGTGAGAAAAACTGTTTAGCAGTAGGTCATAGGGTTATAGAATCTGAGATTCAGGATGCATTTACTCATCAGCTATCTAATGTTAAATTATATTTTAGAGATGCCTGGGTGGCTGAATTCATTGAGCGTCGCTCTCTTTTTTTTTTTAAGATTTTTATTTATTTATTTGACAGATAGAGATCACAAGTAGGCAGAGAGGCAGGCAGAGAGAGGAAGGGAAGCCGACCTTCGGCTGAGCAGAGAGCCCAAGGCAGGGTTTGATCCCAAGACCCTGGGATCATGACCTGAGCCGAAGGCAGAGGCTTTAACCCACTGAGCCACCCAGGCTCCCCAAGCGTCTGACTCTAGATTTCAGCTCAGGTTGTGATCTCAGGGTCGTGAGATTGATCCCCTGGTCGGGCTCCCTGATAAGCATGGAGACTGCTTAAGATTCTTTCTCCCTGTCCCTGTGCCTCTCCCCTCTACTCGTGCTTGCTCTCTCTTAAATATATATATATATATTTCACATTGGAAGCTTAACGAAAGCCAAACAAAGTATTTTAAGTCAGTGTTTGTCATTTCCTAGTCATGGTATATAGCCAAGTCAAGAATTCAACTTTACAATTTACAGTTTTGCTGTCATTAATAATCTCCTAATCTTTTCTTTTTATCTGATTTTACTTAAGCAAATCACTTCATTTACCTATGCTCATATTTCCTAACTTACCCAGGAACATTTGATTAATGAAATCTTATGGAATTCACTAGTGTAATAATTTCCTTTATATCTAAGCTCTCTTATTATGTACAGTACTTAAAGTTATATAATTATTTTCATTCTAGATTTTATTATTATATATAACCATTTTATATGATTTAAGGAATGAAGAAATTTAAGAACTTTAATGTACAAAATTAAATTAAGTATTTGTTATATTTATGATATGTTAAGGACCTAGGAGAGTACAAAAAGTTAAAACCAAAAGTAAGAATTATAAATGTATTAAGTGGCATAAGTGTAAAGGAGCTTATTAATATAGTACTCACAACATAAGCAGTGTCCTAAATGAAAGTAAAGTTACTGTGTTTTTCTAGAATTCTAAAGCATATAACATTTGAAAATAATCAATACTTTGTAGTGAAACATGTTTGTAAGGAGATTGATTTAGAAAGTGAGACAAAAATCTTACCTTTTTCTGCTGATTTAGTTAGTCGCCTTAGCTTTTGTATGTCCTGAGGTCATTTACAGTTGGCAAGATTCGATGGATTTTCACACATTTTTTCCTATCATGAAACAATTATATCTTTATTCATGAAATTTCTTAGAATCTGTAAATCTCTGTAAATGAGATTTTCTTAATGTAAGTAAAAACCAATACATTATTTTGTTTTTTAAAACCATAAAAATAAAACTCTTGTGTTTTAAGTCATGCTATCTTAATCCAGGCATTGATGCTTTAACATTTCATCTAAAGCATTATTATTTTCTTTGAATATTTTGTTTTTGTAGTTGTAAAATTTGTGAGAGTGGTTGATAAATTACCCAACTTGCAACAGTAGTTTTCTTCATATCCCTCTTTAAAGAATTTGCACTTAGCTATCAAGAAAAATAGCCAATGTCAAAATAACATCATAAGCATCATTAATGTGACTGAAGGGAATTAAAAAAAATTGAGTAGGAGGAGAAAAATGAGAAGCTTGAGAGAATGCATTTCAACCTGGAGTTGGCCCAAGAACTTTCCTAAATACTATGAAGCTGCTAGAGTGTTAAGATTATAAATCTCACTCAAGACTGTACAGGGCAAATTACCCATGTCCTGAAACCTCAGATTTTTTTGTGCATAAGGTATCTTTTAATGAATTAATGTTTCTTGAATAAATGAAAGTAAGCTTTCAAATGAAACTGAAAAATTATTAATCTTTTCCCTAAATCAAGTAAAATATGCCAATTTTTCTTACAAAATAATTTGCCAAAAAACTTCATTTTCTGGTAGTTATTACATGTACTGTTTAAAAAAATTATATTCAAAATGAAGAGAATAACTCATTTATTTTGATAGGACATAAGGCCAAGGAATTCTCTAGTGTTAACTTTTTTTTTTTTTTTTTTTTTACATGTTAGCAGATAAATTTTTCAGCTATGTCTTGAGAAAAGGAAGTTCTACATTATGTACTTTTCTCAGATGAGAAATGAAATATCAGTTTTTTGTTTTTTGGTGTTTTTTTTTGGTGATTGGTGTTCTTTGCCTGGTGATAGAGGAGGATATTAAGCTGATCTATATTTATATCATGTTTTTTGAGAATTTAAATTGTGTAAAGATGAGGATCACACACTTTATATGATGTTTACTTTCCTTTAAAATACATTGTGTGGAATCTATAAATATTAATGACAACAACTAAAACTTGTCCATTTTTTTCACTGTAAAAAAGTGATGGTGCAACTTTTCCACTTAGAATAGGCTGTTGTTTGATAGCTAAATCTGGCAGTTTAATTTGATGATGGTTTTCTGTACTCAAAACCTTTGATTTCTTGCTGGGTAAAATGTTACATTGTTCTCCATTAGAATATTAAAATGATGGTTACAGAATGATATGTAAGAGCATCATTTAATATTCTATTGAGTTTTATACTATTGTAGGGATTCTTTTTTATCCCTTACCCTTAAGTCATTAATACACATGTATGCACACACATGTGATTAGTTATTAAATTAATTGAGGTTTCTATTTGATATGTATCGCAGAACAGTACTTTTGAAACAGTAATTTTGAAGCCTGTAAGTCTTATAGAAACCCATAAATTATGGAAAAAAGTCATAACCTGGGGAAGAAATATACCTGAATTTAATTAGATAATAATATATTACAATAGATAACTATGATGTGAATCTTTATACATCTAAGAATTTTCTAAATTTAATTTCATTCTTATTAATTATTCTTAAATAAAAGTATTTACGCTTCACTGAGAATTTAGGTACAGAAACAAATAATAACATCTAGATTTATCCCCTGTTCATAGGTTTGCTCTTAACATTCTTACTCATCTTTCCTTAGAGGAGGGGATTATGTTACCTGGGAAGTTATGGGACATGATCTTGGAGATTAGAAGGAATGTATTAATTAGTAGATATAAAAAAGGAGTTCTGTCTGTATTCACTAAAATCAGAGATAAGTTGTTATGATTATTTTATGACTTCAGGTAGCCTTCCCTTTGCAGCTTTATTACAATTTACTAGTAGTAAGTACTCTCATTAAAACAGGTATTTTCAAAGTGAGTTTCCTGGATCAGCAGTAGCAAACCACCTGAGAATTTTTTAGAAGTGCAGATTCTCACAGTACACCCAGACCTGCTGAATCAGAAGTTATGGGGATGGGGTTCTAGGAATCTGTGTTTAAACAGCATTACCAGTGATTAATGATGTACTACATGTTGGCTAATTAAACATGATAAAAAAATAAAGAAGGTGCTGACTTAGTTCGGGAATAACAGAGTAAGGGAGAATACTGAGAATTCTCTATATCTTCAGCATGTCTTCAAAGCCCTACCCAGTTCCCTTTTTCTTGCTTAAATTTTTCCTCTGGAATATTCTCTTGAGGTATTTGTGGAAGTGCCACACCAGTTTCCTCTCTAAGTTCTTTCTCTAAAGCTTTGACCCAGGTAAGAGGAGACAAAGTCAGATAGAAGTGCTAATGGTGACTCTTTGAGTGCTTAAATGATTCAGATTCCATGATTCCAAGTTGGGAAAGAAGGAATCCTAGATTATTCCCTCACCCCTATTTAATCGCCAACAATGCAGTACTTTAGTTTCAAATATTAGTAGTATTTTGAAAATTATCCTATGATTAATTACCTTTTTGTCATTTAAGTTTTCCTCGCATATAGCAAAGTGTTACACAGCTTTGTGGTGGAACTTTTATTATTTTGAAGCATTGTTTAGTTTTTTGCTGTACATGTCTTCTGTGTAGAACAGTGTGTGTTCCTCTAACATTGTATTATTATATTGATTTTGTTTTTTAATCAGAGCTATATTTTCTGAGAGTAAATATAGATTTGTTTTATTCAAAGTAGCTATTATAAGAGCTGCCATTATTGACATCTCACTGTGTGTGCCCGGTAGTTTTCTCTGCACTCTATGTGCCTTAGTGCATTTAACTCTCACCAGTAGGCACCATGGTTATTTCCATTTTATAGGCAAAGGAAGTCTAATGCCTCAAGCTCACCTAGGTAGCATAAGAGAGAACTAGCATTTCAGTCTATGCAGTCTTATTTCAAAGCATTTATTTTCTAAGAGAGATAGTTAGATGTTAACGGATTATTTATTTGCTTGAGCAGAATTAGTCTTTACTAATTTTTTTTTACATATACTATTTTTTTACATATATTACTTGAAGTATTTTCAAGACCATCAAATAGTGCTTATGTGAGGCCATATAACTCAAAATTTAACAGTGAACAAATATAAATGATAATGTAGGAATTAGTAAAAAATAGTAATAGAAATAAAAAATGCCTACCTGAGCAACAGCAATTTAATTTTATTACACTGAATTCTATTTATCTTCTTATTTATCCAGCTTTTCAGGGAATTTTTAGGCAACTCTAGAGAACAAAGTTGAATTCTTTGTAACTGACACAATGATCCATTTAGTAGGTGTTCAAAACAGTTTTCTTTCATAGATAGAAGGATAGTCATGGAAGAGAATAGAACCAAGAGCAGAGTCTGTGGCCTGTGCAGGTTAAAGAATCCCAGTTGCCTTTCACAGAATATTCTACTTTTTTTTTTTTCTTTTAAGATTTGCTTATTTATTTTAGAGAGCATGGCAGGGAGGGGCAAATGGAGAAGGAGAGAGGGAATATTATGCAGACTCCCCACTGAGCACAGGGAGGGCTTGATTTCATGACTTTGAGATCATGACCAGAGCCCAGTTTGAGAGTCCTGGGCTTAACCCACTGAGCCACCCAGGCACCTCTGCTCATTCTACTTTGGCTGCAGTCTTTAGAGTAGCCTTATGATTGATGTGAAACTCTACAGGGTGTCCCCTCTACTGAAGCTGTTATTATTCCATGAGTTAGAATTGTACTTTTATGATTTTTCAAGATTTTAATTTGGAAGTTAACTTTATTTGACTTTTGTATTGAATTATATTTACTAGTGTTTATGTCTTAATTTCAACAGCATCACTGCAAAACTTGAAAGAGCTTTAGAAAAAGTTGCTCCTCTTCTTCGTGAAATTTTTGTAGACTTTGCCCCATTCCTATCTCGTACACTTCTTGGCAGTCATGGACAAGAGCTATTGATAGAAGGTATGATTTCTCTCTCTATTCTAATTATTTTAGTTTCCTATAATGTATCTATTACTCATGATATAATCTGTACTTCTGGCGGAATATTTATTGCCAAAAGAATATAAAGACATTGCTTCCACAAATTCTAATAAGATATTCATACATGCTTTCTTCTTATTTATTTTTAAAAATAACATGTTCTCATAACAGAATGGAGAATTTTGAAAAAGTATTGGACTAGGAGACTCTGGCTCTTATAATCCTAGTCTACCAGGGTTGCAGTGTATCCTTCATGAGAATGGTGTGTTTACTAAGCAATATGCTCTAAAATTTCCTTCAAATCTAAGAGCCCTGCTTCTATAAGTCATTTCTTATTCTTATAATATTTGTAATATGAAAATTCTTAACTGAAAAAATGTAAAGAAATATTTACCTGGAATTAATGAAGTTACTGTCTTTTTTACTCAACAGCTGCTTCAATGGAATGAGAAAGGAAAACAGATAAATTAATTATTATGTATCAAAATTAGGAGAGCAGCTTTTAAAAATACGGTTCTCTGAAGTCTTCTTTCTTTAAAAAGTTCATTTTATAAATATTCAAGAACTTCAGAAAGGGGTAATCCATATCTAGATGATCCTGTGCGTAAATAATGGCTATAGGTACTATTCCTTGAATTTAGCAGCCTTATGTATGTTTTTTTGCTTTTCACTTTCTATTTACTGTCATTTTCTATGATTATTCTATCATTGTCTCAATTGCTTTTACACAATCTCTTTCAGTTAGGTGAGACAGTAATGTTAATAGTCAGACTGGGTTTAAATCCTTGTTCTACTACTTCCTGGGCTCTCTGAACTTTTTGAATAATTTAGCCATTTTGTAACTTAACATTCTTTCTATAAAATATAATCAGTGATAGCACCTCTTTCCCAGGGTTCTTGTGAAGATTAAATTATATAATGCATATAAAGTTCTTAGAACAGGGACACACAAGTGAGCTATTCTTTTTTTTTTTTTTTTTTTTTTTTTTAAACACTGAATTCTTGTTCTAGGCCAAGCATTGTCTTAGGTACTTTAGAATATATTAGTATATAAAAGACCAATCTAAAAAAGGAAACAAATGAAAAAACAGAAACAGACTCATAAATAGAACAAGCTGGTGGTGGACAGAGAAGAGGAGGATGGGGGCTGGATAAAATGGGTGAAGGGGAGTGGCAGATAAGCTTCTGGTTATGGAATGAGTAAGTCACAGGGATGAAAGATTACAGCATAGGGGAATACAGTGAGTAGTATTATAATAGCATTGTACAGTAACAGTTGGAAGCTACATTTGTGGTGAGCATAGTAGAACATATAAAATTATTGAATCACTGTGTTGTACACCTGAAGCTAATGTAACACTGTGTGTCAGCTCTACTTTATAAAACAAACAAACAAACAAAAAACAACCTTATTTAAAAAAAAAAAATCCCTGCCTTGTGAAGCTTATATTTCAGCAAGGACAAGACATTTAGGTAAGTACTGAACATAATAAATAAATTATAGAACATGATGGAAGATGGTCAATGCTATGTTAAAGGATAAGTCCAACAGAGGGGTTTGGGATTCTAAAAATGACAGGGTCGGGTTGCAGTTTATTTAATAAATCACTCTCTTTTAAACTGCAGCCCATCTCTGCCATTTTTAAAAGCCCAAACCGCTATGTTGAACTTATCCTTTAACATAGCATTTACCATCTTCTAACATGCTCTATAATTTTAAGTAGACCAATGGTAAAAATTACATTTAAGCAAAGACTGAAAGGAGGTGAGTCATATAGCTTACTAGAAAAGTGTTCTAGACTGAGAGAATATTTAGTAAAATGACCTCATAATGTGTTACTTTACCATAAGAAAAAAAATTAATAAACATTATTGAAAAAATAAATCTTAAATTTTTTTTCATTCAGTGTAAATCTTTTATTTTTCCTATATATATTTTCCTAAAATGATTTGACAAATTTATATAAGGAAATATAAATAGTGGTCCAAGACATGCTAAAAAAACCAGAGAACAAATTTAGAAATGTTAATAATGGGTCCTTATAGTGCTATTAAAACTGGGACACAAATCAGCAGTAAGTTTTCTGGCAGCCAAAGCTAAGGAAGGAATTATTTTAAGTTATAAGAACCACATTCCTGGTTCCTCAGTGACAGTTTGTGACAATTTGAAGCTCTAAGGAATTACTATCAGATAACACTTAACTGCTCTTTGTTGGTTAGGCAAAACCCCACATAGGTAGCCCCTTTCCAGAATTTGCTATGACCAGGCATCTGTAGACTTTCTTATTTCTTCCCAAAACCGCAGTAAGAAGGTAGGAGAAAAAGCTGGGTAGGTAATTGAGAGCAGTTTTTCTTGGGCTTCCCTAAGTTTACGTAAAATATTTTGAGTTGAGTTGAAAGACTTAAGAACATATCTCTTGGATTTTTAAAAAAGTGACTATGCTAAAAATGAAACATTGGAACATGTTAAGAGTTGAAAGTTCATTTTGTGTTCATCTGGCAGAATACAATTTTATGTTGTAACTTTTCTGCATCCAAAGAGTTTAATATATCCCATTTTTAAAACTATGTGGATATAATGTTGGTATCCCTTTTTTGTGTTCAATTTATTGTGCTTAATAAAATGATGATAGTAAATGGCAGAATTTTAGATTTTGAGTTGTATTTTTTAAATTAATTAATTTATTTTCAGCCTAACAGTATTCATTATTTTTTCACCACACACAGTGCTCCATGCAATCCATGCCCTCTATAATACCCACCACCTGGTACCCCAACCTCCCACCCCCCGCCCCTTCAAACCCCTCAGATTGTTTTTCAGAGTCCACATTTTTTAAATAGAAGGTTGACACAGTATGTCCTCAAATTTCTGCTGATCAATACAATCTAAAAGTCTAGAAACATCTGCTGTATAACAGAACAGCGTTCTGTATCCCTCACAATTTAGTTATAACTTTCCTTTTCAGACTCAACTAGTCTCTGTCCTCTTGTATGGAAGACATTAATTAAACATGAAAAAAAGTTACTCAATATTACATTTCCTTGTTTTTGTACAACTCTTCTGGATTGGATCTTTTTTTCTTTTTTCTCTCCCCCAAATTATTCCCATCCTTTGAATTCTGTTTCAGATTCCTTAAGTCTAATTAATGTCTTGTCTTCTGTGATCCTGTGCCATTTTATTTATACAATTTTGATAAAATTATTCATCACTTATAAATAAGAAATATCTTATTGTTTATATTGTATAGTCTAGCTTAATTTGGTACATAATAGTCAGTATTTTTTCCTTTT
The DNA here is from genome assembly GCF_022355385.1 of Mustela nigripes. Lineage (NCBI taxonomy): Eukaryota > Metazoa > Chordata > Mammalia > Carnivora > Mustelidae > Mustela > Mustela nigripes. The sequence goes on from NC_081571.1 coordinate 16,761,619, forward strand.
ATACTTGACTAGAAAATTATTTTTGTTACTGATATTGGTAGAGGTAAGTTTTAAAATGAGGTGGTCAGACAAGTAAAATGTTGGGTTCTTTGGTAAAAATTCCCAGTTTTGATCAGTCATCCACAACTGTGAACTGACTGCTTTGCTCATTCTTGCTCTCTAACCCAACCTCCGGAAATACATGTCCTTTCATGTTCTCATTCTTGAACATGTATTCTTGGTCATTCTTTCTTTTTCCTCCTCCTCCATTTTCCTCCTTTTTCTCATTTGAAACACTGTTGTTCTCTGAGAAGAAAAACTGTCAAACTATTATAAAAGACTCAGGGGATGTACATGATAAAAATATTTTTTGTTAGCCATTGAGTATTTAAAAATAATGCTTATGATGAATATATCCCACTGCTTTTGACTTCATCATGTATATCTAAATGTTAAGAACAAAGCTGGATTTGGATAACTGAAGATATTTTATGTCTTAAGAAAAGAGAAGGCAATTATTCTTAGTTTCAAGTAACCATAAAGTATATTTGAATTGCATCTTTATTTGTTTTATATTCATTTGTTCTTAATTTATACTTGTATTCATGTAGTTTTTTTTATAAAGTAATCATTGATATTTTGTATTGTCTACGTCCTTTAAAATACAAGCTAAAAAGGTATCCTTTCATTTTCTTAATTTGTCTGTCACTTTTATTAGTCAATCTGTGTTTATTATTATTGTATGATTCTAGAGTATTTAATTTAATATAGTTCTTAACATTTTAAGGTCATTCATTGACAGTACCTATTTTTATATGCCTTTTGATGTATACTTGTTTTCTCATGGCAATAATTAAGGATTTTTGGAGACAGTGGTTATTTGGAGATTGGTGAACTTTCTCTAAGAAAATCCTAGCTTTCAAAGGTGCAAACTAAAGCATAAAAATTAAAGTCGCTATGTATGCAAGTATCAAAATCCACCAGCCCATGACAAAACAACCCTTGGTCCAACAGTTATATTTGCTTGGTTTGCTGCAGCAATGGAGGTTGTGCTGAAGGGGTCCAGTTGGAGATTGGAGGCTGTCAGGAAGCAGATTAGATCTTGCTAATTTTTATTCAAGAGTCCTAAGGAATACAGTGAACCCAGAGTTATCATTAATAATAAAGAATCAGTAGTCACTTAAGTTAATTAGAAGAGAAAATGTTTAGGGGTGTGTGTGTCTTAATCTCATGTCCTTTACTCTGTCTTATTCCACCACAGCAGATTGGCCCTGAGAAATCACTGTTTATATTCTGTGAGCATTATTTATGTTTGATTAAGAACTCAAAAGAGTATTAAAGGTAGCTTAATTATGATGAGGTAGCTTAAAGTCTTACAGCTACCAAAGACAGGAAATGAAAAAACAGGTAGATGTAAAGCAGCCTTAAAATGGGAGAGGAGAGTCAGTATCCTACTCCCTTTGACTCTCAAGGCAACTTTATAAAGCTTTCTATCTTGGCTTCTCTCTGTGTATTAACTCAATTTTTTACTTCTTTCTCAGACTAACCTCACATTTTTAGTCATCAGAACATGACCCAGTATAGTACCCCACCCTAACTCCAAATGTGCTTTTAATGTAAATGTCTTTCATCAGTTGACTATAGTCACTGTTTATGAAGAGAGGATCTGAGGGGCTCAGCCTTGGCTTTGGTATCTACCTCAGTTACAATCAGCTAATATTGGGGTAGATGGGAAGGGTGAAGTTGGATGTAATATATAGTCTGAATCTTTTAGAAGCTATACATTTAAGTTAAACATCTTAGAAAGGGATGGTGGCAGTGCAGGAAATATTATACTAAAGTGTCTATTATACTTTTGGTGATACTAATAAATGTTTTATTGAAGTTATATAGTACTCAAGAATATTTAAGTTTCCAAGACCAGCATTTCTTTATTTTTATTTTTTAAAGATTTATTTATTTATTTATTTGTCAGCAAGAACAAGAGAGCCCAAGCAGGGGGAATGGTGGAGGGAGAAGGGGAAGCAAGCTCCCCACTGAGCAAGGAGCCCGATTCAGGGCTCTTCAGAACCCTGGGATCATGACCTGAGCTGAAAGCCGATGTTTAACCAACTGAGCCACCCAGGTGTCCCTAGCATTTTTTATATAATAGCATGGAATTTCCACTCAACCAAAAGAACATCATTGAAATGTTATTATAAAAAGAATGACCCTAATCAAGAAGTCCAGTTCACCTTTGGATCATTCATAGTAACAGTATAGCTACATAATTAGAAAAACTTGAATATGTTTATTTTAATTAAAAAATTATAGATTGAAATGTATTTTCAGAAGTTATTAAAATAACAATAATACCAAAAAAATGTACGTGGAAGATTCAGTATAGACGGTAACGAGGGGCATACTTTTGAAATAACCCCGAATTCCTCCATGAAAATCAGAACGGTAGATGTTGAAACAAGAACTACAGCAACAACAAATGAAGGTTACAATTAAACTAGGTGACAAGGTATCCCATCAATCCTCCAAATATGACTGTGTTGAGATATAAGAGCTACAAGATAACTCATGGGTTAGTAGAAGGGAGGGGGAAAGCAAGATGGCTCTGAGGAAAATAGTCTATAAGTACTTACTGGTAAACCCAGAGGGCCAATTTGAAAACAGCAGCTAAAATAGAGAGGGTTTTTGCACACTATAATAGCAGATGATTCCAAGGGTTCCATGGTAAGGCTGGATGGGGCTAAGCCATCCAGGCCCCATAAGTAATTAACCAAGTAGAGTTCTCCCAAGACAAAGGTCCACATTGGGAAGAAACTAATATGAAAAGAATCCAAACTGAGCAACAGAAGTGCAAGAGAGTCAAAGAGAAAGTCCACATAAAACTGGGTTGTGAACACAGGCAGAGCTGATAGTTCTCAGAAAATAGGTTGTCGTATTTTTGAAAACTATATGAAAACAGAAGAGGGATCTCTAGAACCTGAAGAAAGAAGGAAAAGGGCTATCCTGTAAGTTTGGGTAAATTAATTTAACATAAAACAATAAGTAACAAAAAGGATCATAATCCCACATTTTACAGTAAGAAAAATAAGAATAAGTAGAATATACCCCCTCAAACCGTGAAGGCAGGCCAGAAAAAAAGGCAAAATTATGTAAATGAGCTGAAAAGACATTAGAAAAGATACAGGATATGAAAGAAAAATTTATATCAGAATTTAGAGAATATCACAAATGTGGTGATAGAACTTAGGAGATAATTGAAAGTAAGAAGAAAAATAATTTTAGAAATGAAAACTAAGTTAGAAGAAATAAAGAAGTATGTAAACTCAACAGATAAGGCTATAAAAGACATAGAAGGTAAAAAAGAAAAATGATAAATTTTTTTAAATGACTAAAGAGACTAGAAAATCTAGGACAGATTTAGAATATTGAACATATGTATGAGTTTCCAAAAAAGAAAACCAAAGAAAAGAACTCTAAAATAATAGGATCAGTTATTCAAGGAAACTCTTGGAATTTGGCAGGGCGCGGGGGTTGGGGGGGGTGGAATTGGAGTGGGAGAAGAACCATGGAGACTATGGACTCCAGGAAACAAATGGAGAGTTTTAGAAGGAAGAGGGTTGGGTGGTTTGAATGAGCCTGATGATGGGTATTAAGGAAGGCATGTATTGCATGGAGCACTGGGTGTTACAAGCAGACAATGAATCATGGAACACTACATCAAAAAGTAACGATGTACTGTATGATGATTAACACAACACAATAAAAAAATAAAAATAAAAGATTTTTAAAAATATATATGTAAAAAGCACACTGAATGAAAAAATTACTCAGGCAACCAACATTGAGACATATCTAATACAATTAATAAACTTCAAAGGAAAAGAAAACCCATAGCATCTAGATTAAAATGCAAATTAACTTATAGGAGAAAGAGAATCAAATTGTCATCATACTTTTTTGACAGATGTATTTTCTGCCAGAAGAAAATGGAGTAGGATATTTAAGATAGTCAAGGAATGAAAATGATGGCAAAACTGGCTTTTGTGTATAGAGACTGCAGATAAACTATTAAAATGCAAGAATTCGGGGAATATTATTCCTATGAGGCCTCCTGAGGAATCTACTGTAGAATAAGTGTCAGACAACTGAAGCAACTACAGAGTGTAAACACAGGGACTCATGATAACCCTCAAATATACATGTATTTTGGAGAACTAACCCTTTAGTTATGTGAGAGAGAATGTGGTGTATAATGGCTATGTGCTCTGAAAACTGAAAAAGGTAGAACAGTAATTATATTTGTAGCGCCATTATTGATATTTTTATAAAACTGTTTCATGTTTTATAAAACAATTAGTAATTATTGATATTCTAATTATTTTATTTTGACAATCAGGATTCTCATTAAATAAAGGAAATCCAGATATAAAATACAGTTTAAGCAAAATCATTCTGTTTTGAATTTGAATGAGACATTATAAGAGCTAAATTATTATGTGCACACACACAACACACATACACACGCTCACACTCACATATGTACTGCAGTCCTATGTACTGTTTCGCCTAGGAGCAATGACCAAGTTAGTAGCAGTTAAGTATATCTAGAGTCCAGATTGCAGACTTGAATTATTATTTGCTGTTGAAAGAAGCCAGTTTCTTGGAGAAATGGGTGATTTCAAAGCTGTAAGTGCTCTTGATTTGCCTGCAAGATTTGGTGATACCAAAACCAAAGAAGATACCAAACACTATCAAAAAGACTGAGGAGCTGACTTGAAGACAATCTTCTTGGCCAAAGATGGGGCATTTTGAGCATCAGCAAATTAATAACTGCAATGTATCAAAATGCATGGGTATGTTTAAATATGTAAGTCATAAGAATGATTTTTAAAATGACTTAGTTGAATTTAGAATATAAGGAACCAGCTCATTATTTTAAAAACTGATCAGTGGGGTGCCTAGGTAGCTCAGTGGGTTAAGCCGCTGCCTTTGGCTCAGGTCATGATCTCAGGGTCCTGGGATCGAGTCCTGCATCGGGCTCTCTGCTCAGCAGGGAGCCTGCTTCCTCCTCTCTCTCTCTCTGACTACCTTTCTGCCTACATGTGATCTCTCTCTGTCAAATGAATAAATAAAAAATCTTTAAAAAACAAAAATTAACACTGGTGGAAATTTTGCACTACAAATGTCTTGGTTTCTTCAAAATAATTTATATAGCAAAAGAAGAGATGAGGGGATCTGTAGCTTAAAACAGCTCTAAAAGATATCTCAAAAAATCAGTAAAATTGAGTTGTTTATACATATAATTCTGTCATTTTGGTGATGAGCTTTTAAAAAAAACAAAGTGAAGGATGCCTGGGTGGCTCAGTCAGTTAAGTGTCTACCTTTGGCTCAGGTCATGATCCCAGGGTCCTGAGTCAGGTCAGCTCCTTAGTCCCAGGATCTCTCTCTGTCAGAATAAATAAATAAATTATTTAAAAAAAAAAACACCTTAAGTGATTATCATAAAAACTAGATAATAGTTTGTTGAAAGTAAGGAGAATAGTGCAAGACACAAGGAGAGGAGACTTTTTGGGAAATTTGGCAAAAGTCTGTTTCTTCAACTTATGTAATGGTTTTAAGGGTGTTTGTTCTTAAATAATTCATTAGCTGTTTTATGCATTTAACTTATCTGTGTTATATTTTACAGAAGTATTTTAATGTTCTCTAAGAAGAAAGTTATAAAAAGCTTTTAATGACATTAAAAACAAGTAATGGTGAACTATATCATGTTCATGGTAGGAAGATGATCTCACAAAGAAGTAATTTCTGTCCATGATTATCCATCACTTGAATAAGAACTTGTTTTCAGAAATCTCAGATTATTTTCATGGAATTTGATGAGTTTTTCTCTTAATTTTCTATAGTTGAATGGCTGAAAATAACCAAAATAACTTTGAAGATGAGAAAGCTATTGTAATTTTAAAAGTGTATAATGGCCCAGGGCTAAACAGATCATTGTGTCTGAATAAATATCCAGAACCAGATCCCAACTCAGAGGGACAGGGCTGTGACAGAGCTGTCATTACAAAAGGAGATGGATGAACAATGCAGTAAATACAGCTAAATCAATTGGAAAACTTTTTGGTAATTAAAATAATTGAATCCCTTCTTCACTGTATACACAAAAAGTCATACTAAGATGGTTGAAAAAGCAAAACTTCAAATTCTGTAGAAGAAAATACAGGAAAATATCTGTATTTCTAAAGTCAAAATATTTTTTAATTAGACCTCCCCCCAAAAAAGTATAAAATTTAGTGGTTGATAAATTTGACCATCTAAGAATTACTTTGGTTTATCAAAAGGACACATTAAAAAGTGAAAAAATGGAGAGTGACATCAACAAGATGCCAAACCAGAAAGCTTCAGACCTTGGTTCCACCATAGAAACACTGAATAAACAATAATATACAGACCAAAAGAGCTTTATTAAAACTGTAAGAACCAGTTAAAAAACTGCTGCTACCAAGAAAATACTCCAAAAGTTAGAAATCCCATGGTGTTTTGTCTTTGTGCCACCTCCTCCCCAGTGCAACATGAGATGCCATGGTCAGGAGGAAATCACTGAATTCCCATTTTTTCCCTTAGCATGCAAGAAAAGAGTACAGATTCCTTGCAACATTCTAGATTGTCTGGTGGCTGTGCAAAAGACTAATTTCTGTCTTGCCTGTCTCAAAACAGTGATGGAAATGGTGGTACGATTTCGCTAATAGTTTAAAGGCTACTAAAAGAAGTAATAGGTAACATGGCACGTTATTGATGCAGGAGCTATGCAGTTCTGTGGGCAGTTGAGGGGATGAGATTATGGGGAAAGTTTTGAGGGGATCTTTAAGCCAGCCAGTCAGTGAAGTTCTTCTCTTACACAAAGACAGTTCATAAAGATTGGAAGAGGTTACTTTTTTCCAAATGCCCAGATCTCCACAGAAGTTTGCAATTTATGCAAAGAACAGGGATACATGACCCTTTGAAATAAATTTCCAAAAACTGATCCTAAGGAAATGCATCCTTTGATTTTATATGACAAAGGTTTTTTTTTTAGCTTGCTTAAATATGTTTAATGAACTAAATGAAAACACAGACTGACAAGAAAATCATGAAAATATTTTATTAACAAAAGAAGAACATCAGCAAAGAGATATTTTAAAAGAACTAAATAAAATTGGACTTTTAAAAATGCAACAGCTTAATTGAAAAATTCACTGCCGGGGTTCAAGAGCAGACTTGATAAGACAGATGAGAGTCAGTGAACTTAAAGACAGGTCATTTGAAATGACTAAGTTAGAGGAGCAAAAGGAAAAAGGAATGAGAAAAGTGAGCAGAAACTATGGGACTTATGGTATATTATCAGACAGATTAATATGGGCATCTATGGCAGTACCAGAAAGAGAAGACAAAAAGGGACAGAGAATGAATTTGAAGAGATAATGGCTGAAAACTTAATACAATTTCATGAAGCCAAACAAACATATGCCAGGATACATTATAATTCAACCAAGAAAAGTTGAAGACAAAGAGAAAATCTCGAAAGCAATGAGAGAAAAACTACTTGTCACATACAAAGAAGTTCTCTAAGAATGTCAACAGCTTTTTCAGCAATAAACTCGTACACCAAAAGGCAGTGGGATAATATATTTTTTAAAATACCATTAACCAAAATACTATATCCAGCACCAATGTCTTCAAAACTAGAGAAGAGAAAATTCCCCAAATAAACAAAAACTGAGAGAGTTCATTATCACTAGACCTAATCTAGAAGAAATGGCAGAGATAGCCCTTCCACTTGAAACAAAATGACAATAACTTGAAGACACAAGAAAATATAAAGTTCTCCAATAAAGGTAAATACCTGGATAAATAGCAAAAACTGTATTATAATTTTGGTTGATAACTCCACTTTCACTTCTTTTATAGGATTTGAAAGGCGAACCATACAAATATCTAAATCTTTGCTAATGGGCACGCAATATATAAAGATATAATTTGTGACAGCAAGATAAATCATGGAGGGAGTCACAGTGATGTAAAGGAATTTTTGTAGGTATTGTAGCAATTTAAGTTCAGTGTAAAACATTGTTATACCTTTAAGATATTTTATGTAATCCCCATGATTACAAAGAAAATATCTATAGAATTCATGTAGAAGAAATTAAAAAGGGGATGAAAGTACGTCTTTAAAGAAATGAAATCTTGCCATTTGCGACAACATGGATGGAACTAGAGCGTATCATGCTTAGCGAAATAAGTCAAGCCCAGAAAGACAACTATCATATGATCTCCCTGATATGAGGAAGTGGTGATGCAACATGGGGGCTTAAGTGGGTAGGAGAAGAATCAGTGAAACAAGATGGGATTGGGAGGGAGACAAACCATAAGTGACTCTTAATCTCAGTTTGTTTTGTGAGATTAAGAGTCA
>NC_081571.1:16770146-16770232 GCF_022355385.1 Mustela nigripes
TGAGTGCTGTGAAGTGTGTAAACCTGGTGATTCACAGACCTGTACCCCTGGGGATAAAAATATATGTTTATAAAAAATAAAAAATT
>NC_081571.1:16775232-16820440 GCF_022355385.1 Mustela nigripes
CTTCTTGATCCATTCATCTGTTGATGGACATCTAGGTTCTTTCCATAGTTTGGCTATTGAGGACATTGCTGCTATAAACATTCGAGTACACGTGCCCCTTTGGATCACTACGTTTGTATCTTTAGGGTAAATACCCAATAGTGCAATTGCTGGGTCATAGGGCAGTTCTATATTCAACATTTTGAGGAACCTCCATGCTGTTTTCCAGAGAGGTTGCACCAGCTTGCATTCCCACCAACAGTGTAGGAGGGTTCCCCTTTCTCCGCATCCTCGCCAGCATCTGTCATTTCCTGACTTGCTGATTTTAGCCATTCTGACTGGTGTGATTATCATCTATTTAAAATATTGTATATATGATTAATTTCCCTACTGTTTCTAGGAGATGACATGGTACAGTAGTCATCTAATTTTTCTCACAATTTCTATTAAAATTAATGTTTTAAAAGTAGCAATTGTTGTGATAACTGTGGCAATGTCTAGAGACTATTTGAGATATTTTTAAGAACATGTGGTTAGTTTGAATTTTTACGTAAATATGACTGAGTTCTTAAAGCACAAGGTGATGATGTAAGCTGAAGGAAATGGAAAGCAAACTTAGGTAGGTCCTACCTTAGACACAGATGACTCTAACAACAATAACAACAACAAGGAAACCACTTTGGGAGAAGTTATATATTAAAGGGTTAGCCATATTTGCAGCTCATTCTTAAGGGATTAAAAAAAAATGTAGTATTGATCTTGTGAATGGTAAGATAGATAATTATGTTGTCTCTATGCTTCACAGGGATCTGATTAATAAAAAAGAAATTCAGTAGTCTAACATGTGAAAGGAAAAATCTCCCAATTTTTTTATTTGGATGAATAATTATAATTTTCCAACATGAGATTGTGAGATAACAATCTAACAGCATTTATCTTATGCAGGAAGTTACCTTATCCATGAGCTCAGTATTCATAAGTTTTATCTCTTACATAATGGAATTATAAACAACTTTTACAGATTTTCATTTCTAATATTTTATTTCTAATGAATTTTCTGTATAATGCAAATTTTCCTTTTAAAGAATTCAGCATTTCTCTTTGTTTTCTGGTTGTATTTTAAATCCAGAAGTACTCTAGAACAAGAATTTGCAAACTTGTTCTTTAAGGCTCTAGACTGTGGACATTATCTCTCACTCTAGCCAAATGGCATCATCAAAAGAAAAATTACATTTTTTCCTTAATAAATGGCTATAGGAAACTGCTTTTTATTTTATTCATTACATGGTGTCCTGGATACAAATTGTTTTTTGAAATTTTTGTTTAAAAAGATAAGTTTCTTTTAGCTGAAAACCAAGATCGACTGGTATAATTTTTGACCAGCCACAACTCAGTGCTGTGTTGCGTAAGCTTGAACTACAGTTGGGTGCCTGGGTGGCTCAGTCAGTTCAGTGTCTTATTCTTGTATTCATCTCAGGTGATGATCTCTGTGTTGTGAGATCCAGCCTCACATGGGGCCCTTCACTCGGTATAGAGCCTGCTTAAGATTCTCTCTCTCCATCTACCTGTCCTTTCTATGTGCATGCACTCTCTCTCTGAAAAATATTTTTTTAAAAATTGAACTATACTGACTGTAGAATGCATTTCTCTTCCTATTTTTGATTATTACTTTTGATAAATTTGGTTAACTGACACCTAGGTATCACTATCCATTCTGTGCTAATTCTATGTAAGCGTGTATCGTTTAGTTCCTAGAGTTGTTATTGATGTTATTTTAAGAAATGGTCACTAACATTTTAGGAAAATTTTACAAACATACACCAGTGATGTTTTGTATAACATCCCATATTTTTGCAAATGATCCATTTTTGTATTGGGGGAATATACTTCATATATTGTGCTAAATATTTAAAAAATAGGAATTTTTAATCAACGATTTTGATTCAAGCAAAAAATTTTATGTGTAATTCAGAAATTTTATCTTTCTGAATTATGCTTTGGAGGTATTGGTTAGTAAAGAGAAGATGATCACTTGTTTTTACAAATATAAAGTCACATTTTATCAAGGGATCTTATTACAGTTTTCAGATAGCTACTGAAGATTGTTAGATACCTGAGTAATTAGGGTGTAAGGATGTCAAGAGATCATAGTATAGCAGAAATTTAAAGAAATGATCCTTTAGAAACGATATCTTCAAAAAGTTTTTCATATGAATCAAAACAAGATGGAAAAGAGATGTGCATGATTGATCCACCAGATAACTTAACATTGACAATCAGTGGTTTAATAATTGTGACAGCCATATTGCTGTCATATAAAAATTATAATCTGTTGTGAAGATCAGACTATCTTTTAGTATTTGTTCCATAGTATATGGTATATGTTTAAGGATTTTACTTTAAATGCATAAGATCCTATCTTGCTTTCTCTGCTTTCAGAAAAGGGAGATAATATTAAAACCTGTGAAATAACAAGGTGTTTTTAGTCAGGATTAATACTCTTCTAGTACTGTTAGTCGAATATAAAGTCCTGCATATGATGTTGACAAAAAGAACAAGAAAGGGGCAATAACACAATGTTTTGAAGGAAAACTCTAAAATATTTAGCATGGTTTCCTCTCTTTTGTCATGATAGAATAACAGGGAGTGGACTTGCCCTCCACTGTAACCATTAGAAAATTGAACAAAGTATATAAACCAACAGTTTTTAGAACTTTGACAGTACGTCAATGTGAACTGAAATCCCTGAAAAAAAGGAAATAATTAAGTTGGGTTCAGGGATTTCCATTAACATTTTGCCTGGAGGCACATTATGAAATATTGTGAAAGAAGGGAAATCTGAAGTAAAATGCAGTAGTCTTGGTGAACTGAGAGATAGGAACCAGAGGTCAAGAAGTTGTGGAGCACACTTTCATAGAGTAGGTAGCTACACAGTAAAATAGCTCCAGAAATCTGTGAATGGGCCCCTTAGATCTTTACTGAATACCAAGTGGCACATGTACAGGGAGAATGCAGACTGGCAAATTATGTCCAAGGGGCTTTGAAGTATTTTCTTTACTTCACAGGAGAGAGAGCATTATTCTAGCTCTGCCCAGCCAGAGTGGCTGGTCCTCACATTATTGGAAGTAGTGTGTATAGTGCTCAGAAGATTAACACATTAGTAGTAGAGTTAAATTATTTTTAGAGTACAGGATGCTCTAGTGTAGATCCACCCTTTAAAACACATAAACACACACACACACACTTAAAAATAAGCCTCAAAAGAATCAACTTGACCCACCAATAATTTAACTTCAGAGCAAAGCCTATCACACTTTAAAGGAACAAAGCAAGATGCTAACACTTAACAATGCAATAATCATAATTCCCAGTATCCATATAAAATTATTAGACCTGAGATGAAGCAGTGTAGTGTAGCACAAGACCAGAAGGAAATGAGTTGATAAAACTGACAGAGATGGTGAGTTTAAAAGACAAGGATTATCAGATGTCATAAGAATGTTTAGGTATTAAAGGAAAACAACACAATGTGGAGAAAAATGAACAATATAAGAAAGAAAAATGAGAAAATTAATTTGATGGATTTTACAGTTTATTATACACTGATTACTGTAGTCACAGTGAACTATAAGATACAGAATGGTATCTTTCCAAACTGAAACAGGAAAAAAAAAGCAAAAACAACCTAAATATATAAATGGGGAACAGAGCCACAAAAGCCTATGGATAAATCAAGCAGTTAAGTATGTATGTATGTAGATGTGTATATATGTGTGTGTGTATATATACATATGACATTGTTGTGTGTAAGAAAAGCTTATCTCAAAGGGTTGTATATTTTGTGTTCCCATTGTCTTTTTGGACATTCTCAAAAAGACAAAACTAGGGATGGGAAACAGACCAGCAGTAGCCAGGGATTATGGGTAGGGGGAGAAGGCCACTGCAAAGGAATAGTACAAGGGATTTCTTGGGATGATGGAACAATTTTGTGTTCTGATTATAGTGGCCATACATGAGTTAATATATGTGTTAAATCTCATAGAAATTTACATACAAAGTGAAAAGGCCAATTTTAATGCATAATAATTTAAATTTTAAATTAAATTTTCTATTTAAAAAATTAAGGTTTTATTTATTGGCAACCTGTTGGGACCCCTCTCACTCCTGAGAGCTTTTCCTATATCTTCATTTAATAAAATTCTATTGCTTTGCTAAAAAAATACATTTTATTTATTTGAGAGAGAGAACGTAAAGAGAGCACGAATGGTGGGGAGGGGCAGACAAGATAGAGAAGCAGACTCCTTGCTGGGCAAGGAGCCCAAAGCAGGACTCGATACCAGGACCCTAGGATCATGACCTGAGCTAAAGGCAGAAACTTAACCAACTGAACCACTCAGATGCCCCTTTTATTAAAATTTTAAAGAGCTGTCAGAGGAGAAATGCATTACTTACAAAAATAAAAATTATTACCAACATTTAGTCAGAAATTATGCAGATCAGAAGATAATGGAACTTCATTAAAGTGCTGATAGAAAAGATTTCCAACCTAGAATTCTTTAATGAATATCTTCAAAAATGAAGGGGAAAGACGTTCAGATTACAAAAGATAAAATTCATTGCCAGCACATCTGTGCTATAAGAATTGTCAAAAGAGATTTTTCAAGTAGAGTTAAGGATATCAGATGGAAACTTAGACACACAAAGGAGAGTACAAAAAATATGCAGATAAATTTTTTTTCTCATTTTTAACTGGTGCAGAAAAAGCATTCATTAAAATTCAGCATCAATTCATGATAAAATATCTGAGAAAAATAGGTTCCAAAGGGGGTAAACCTAACCTGAAATTGGTACCTATAAAAAAATCAACAACTGATGTTATATGTAATAGTGAAAAATCAAATGAGATTGAAAAGGGAAAGATTTTGCCTTTCTAATTCAATTTAACCACTGTAATTCAAAATGTTACTGAAGTATCAAAGTACTAGAGTAAAACAAGATGTGAGAATAAAAGATACACAGACTGGAGGAAGTAAAACTTTTTAAATGCAGGTGAAATTATCATGTATGTAGAAAATCCTAAGGATCTCATACCTTACTGATTGGCAATGTAAAATGGTACAAGTTTGAAAAACAATTTGGTAGTGTTTTATAGTGAAATATGCAATTAAAATTTGACCCAGCAATTCCCCAGTAATTATTATTCAAGAGAGATGCAAACATATGTCCACATACTTATATAAAATTTCGTAGCAACATTCATAATAAATATAAACTGGAAACAACTACTATAATCATCAAAAAGTAAAAAAAAAAAGTAAATTTAACAAATGCTTGTATTATCCATATGATACAGATTACTACTCAAGAATAAAAAAAAAACCTGATACTCAGAAAAATCCATGAATTTCAGAAATACTGTGTAAGAGAGCAGCTTGGCTCAACAAGTTCATATTGTGTGTTTTCATTTTTATGAAATACTGGAAAAGAACACATCGTTTTTATAGTGTAGAATGCAGGAAAGTGCCTGGGGTTAAGGATGTAGAGAGGATGAGAATAGGCACAAGGGACTTTGTGGGGGTGGCAGGTGGGTACCTTGTACTGGTGACCACATGGACATATACATTTTCCTAATTCAAAGAAGTGTCCATTCAGAATGGTCACATTGTATTTTATGTAAACTACCCTTCAGTAAAGTTGAATTAAAATAATAAAACAACTTAGTTATTGAATATGGGGATGCATATATATTCTTAATACTTGGAAATGGTAAATATTCTATGGAAGTCAAGAGAAAGTCTAAAAACTTACTCCTTGGTTTCATAAGTCACATTTGGTTATCCTGGAGACATTGCAGAAGAGTTGTAGGCACAGATACAGTATTGTAGAATGTGGAAGTGTTTGTAAAAGCTGAACATAGACCAGTCATTGAAAAAATTTAATGATGAGAGAGAAGAGGAAAAATTGATAGAAGTTCATTTGGCTGCATGGAATTTTATTCATGGTGGGGAAATCTAGACCTGTTAGGAGACAGAAAGGAAAAAAAAATCCTGGAAATGTAAAAATGAAGGTACTTGGTAGGGATAAGAGAAATTAGTGCAGAAAGGATATCAAGATCTAGCCACGCCACATCTGAATTAGTGAGGTTCCCTTCTTAAAACCTTTCATAGCACCATGTGCTTTTTCTCTAGAACATGTATCAAAATTATAGTAAGCAACCTATATGTGTATAATTACTTAATAGTGTTTCTATCACTTACCAGATCAGACTCCACCAGGTCTTCAGGACCTGCCAGCATACCCTCAAAAACACCTGTGGTTGAATAACAGGTGGGAGAACAAATGAGATTGTTTTCTATACTCAAGTAGATTTCAGTAATTGGTCTTAATAATCAGAGAGAAGGGTAAAATTTAGCTTAACCAAAAAGCAAAAGTTCCTGGATTACCTTATTGCAACATTGTCTGGAGGACTTTAAGAGTGATTGTGACCAATTTTTGATATTGCACAGGAAATAATATATTTCATTATAATTCTTGAAGTTTTATCTGTATTCTTTATCTTGATACTGCTTTATTTCCAACTATACTCTTAAAACAGAAGTAAAATAAGGGTACTAAATGCACAAAAACATGTCATGGATGACATGTCGGTCAGGTTTAAACCTGATGAAGAAACCAGGGACAGAAAAGTACCTATTTGTTCATGACTACTTTTGAAAACTACGGAGAGGCAGGGGCATTGACTTTGCCAAATACACCTATTCTGCAGAAACAAAAAATTAGATCCTAGTCCTCCTTGGAAGAATTTTGAACAGGGAGGGACAAAATCAAGTATGACTAAGAAACAATCTATCAAATTTCTGAAGGCTAAAAGAACAAAAAGATCTTATTGGAAAAAGTGCTGTTTAGATAAAGGTCTAATGTGAACAAGGAAATATTTAACAAGCACAGTTGAAAGAGTTTCAACTCAGATATGGCTTCACTTTCCTTACCCAATGATTATTTCATCATTGTGAATTTAAAATGTACGTATGAATACAATGCAACGTAATTGACCACTTCAGGTGCAAAGTAATCCTTGCTGAAACAATTACCAACCTTTACTGGCCCATCATAAAACTGAAGTACTTAAGGGCTGCAAGTTAAAGCCCTATGAACTCACAGGAGCAGATTCTGTAAATGATTTTAATCTTTATGCTATCACCAAATACTGCTTGTCAGTTTTCCCCCTTTTCCTTCTTATTTTCAAGTTATGGAATGAAATAGAAAACTAATGCCTAAATAACTGACCAAGAGCCCACTTTCCCGCATCATTTTCTTTCCACTATCATGCACCTACTTCCCCTTGTTCCCAGGTTAGCCCAGAAAGACATGAAGGACTTAGAACCAAGCCTCAAATAACTGTTTGTATCCTTTATTGCGGGACTCAAAGCCTTTTTTCAATAAGGAGCCAAAAATAAATAATTTGTGGCCATACAGTCTGTCACAAGTTCTCAGTTTTGCCATTGTAGTGAGGAAGTTGCCACACATAATATGTAAAGGGATGAACTTGGCTATAAGTTAAAATTTTATTTATGAACAGTGAAATGTGAATATTATATAAATTTAAGTGTCATGAAGTATTTTTATTCTCTTTTATTCTCCAAACATTTCAAAATGTAAAAACCATGGGCTTAGCTTGTGGCCCATATAAAAACAGGAGGTAGTTCACCTTTAGTATGTTCAGACTGCAGACTGTGACCCATTAATGGTATGGTGTAATCAATAAAGGATACCCCGATGCTATTTTTTAATGGCATATCATTACGTAGTACAACATAGATGAGAATATAATACACAGTGAGAGGAAGTGTTTCATGAAACATTTATTTCAGTTATATATACTGAATCATGAAGTAAAATGTATTCCTTTGGTTGTAATTTTTCAAAGCTTCAAAATGATTTACTGTTCACCAGCAAAAGAGTTTTTGTGTCAAGGAAGGTAAGTGTCTTAGCTGAGGTTCACATAACAGTTTAGATTGTCGGCTAAAACTAGGTCTTCACATTTTCAGTCCAGAGCTGCTTTGGCTTAATTAAAAACTAGATTCAGCTGAATGAATTCTGTAATGCTAATAAAATTGGGTAAACCCAAGTGTGAAAATATTTAGAAATGTAAGGACCTAACAGGTTTGTTACTTAACATTCAGATAATAATTTGTGTCCACCTGCATGGTGTTTGAAATACCACTACAATCAAAGAGAATACATACAGGCACACTTTTTCCTGGTCCATGATCTCTGCTGTCCACATTTGTTGTTCCTTCTCTCTATTTTCTGATAATGAGGTCAGGTGCAGGGCATGTCACCCTTCAACATCAGTCTCCAGTCTGTCCTTCTCAGATATCAAAACGCAATTTCCCACATTACAGATGCCCCTTAATTAGCTGAAGTAGCTGCAACTCAGGTGGACCCTGGATCCCAAGAAAAATAAAGTCTTTCTTTCTTTCCTTTTTTTAAAGATTTTATTTATTCATTTGACACAGAGAGAGAAAGACCACAAGTAGACAGAAAGGCAGGCAGAGAGAGGGGGGGAAGCTGGCTTCCTGCTGAGCAGGGAGCCCAATGCTGGCTTCAATTCCAGGACCCTGAGACCATGACCCGAGCCAAAGGCAGAGGCCCAACCCACTGAGCCACCTGGGCACCCCAAAAATAAGGTCTTTCTACAGTAAATTTCCCCAGGAGCTTCCTCATTGACCAAGTGACCATTTTTGTTTTCCTCTAACTATTTCCTAGACCTCACCTCTATCAATCTAGTATGCATTTAACTAAATGGGCCACATTTCACTATGTCTCTCAGAAATTGTAGCATTTCATAATTTACGGTTTCAAGCCCATTATTGCAAAAGACAGTAAGATATTGACTTCTTCCGTAATGTTTCTATATACAATAATGCAAACCAAGATTATGTAAGTTTTGCCATACATGGTTGGATTTTGATCAATTTTGTTTTTGTTTTGGTTTGTTTTGGTTTGGTTTCAGTTATTTCTAAGCCAGTAAGTGTGTAGAGCTGTTGCCTCTGTGAACGTTTTCTAGAAGACTAAACTTTTCCCCTTGTGTCTCCTTCAAAGGTATTTTCCTTTATAGCTTCTTTGATTTCACTGCTTTTTTTGTATATACACTGCCCCTCCATATAATATCAGCACTTTTAATCCACTTTTCCTTGGTATCCAGCTAACAGAATTTACTAGATTGGATATAAAATAGAGTCTAATGTGTGTAATGGAATCCATGAAAGCTACAGTTTAGACTCGTGACCAGTTTTAACTGCTAGAGGATGATTGTCTCCGTTTTCTCCTGCATACGGAAGATGCATAATTTACATGCTACTATCCATTCCTAAAATGTGGTTCTCCCATACTCAATAGGCTTATTCTCCTTACACTAAACCCAATCAAAGATAGTTTTCTGTCAGTATATTATTTTAACTTTGAAACTAATTACTTAAAAAGTCTATACAGGGGGCACCTGTGTGTCTCAGTGGGTTAAGGCTTCTGCCTTCAGCTTGGGTCATGATCCCAGGGTCCTGGGATGGAGCCCTACATCGGAGGGGGCGGGGGTGGTCTCTGCTCAGCAGGGAGCCTGCTTCCTCCTTTCTCTCTCTCTCTGCCTTCCTCTCTGCCTACTTGTGATCTCTATCTGTCAAATAAATAAATAAAATCTTTTTTAAAAAAGTCTATAGAGGTCATTTCAGCAGCTATACTTTGCAACATTTAAACTAGAGAATATTCTTGACTTAAACATGTTTTGTATTTACATGTTTATTTTGATAGAGGACACATTAAGTCTAGATACACTGACAGGACTAGAGGAATTTGTTCATGTGAATCAGATTCTGTTTTACAAATTGAATAATACTTTTTGTGACTGCTGATCTTGGAATGATCTCTGAGTCTTTTTTTAAAGAAATTGATAGCTGCACGTTATTTCAAGCTAAATCCTGTTATTTCTCAATTCCACTATTTTTTGTAATTACTGTAGGAATTACTTTAATGACATTATTTCTCTTGCCTTCTAAGTCAACATCTTATAATGATTCTGAGATAACTCTTGGTCTCTTCACGTTAAATTGATTTGTTTATCTGCTTGCAACATAGGCTTCTCAAACAAATGGCTGTTTCGTATTTGTGTTTGGCATATAGTAAGCATACAGTATCAATGAAACATACGAATCAATGAATATCATTAATTCTTGGAAATTACTAGCTCTTCAGTTTTTGACAGATTTTTTGTGGTTATTTATTTGATTCCATTTTGTTGATTTCCCCAGCTGTACTGTTTCAAAAGATAATTGCTATTTATAATCTATTATTTCAGGAAGGCTTAGAGAAATAACAGCACCATTTACTTTTAGTTTATGAGTAGGTCTAATATTTTATACTTCAAGTGTTATTTTTTAAGTACAAAGCAATGCCCATGCTGATTTCTTTACTGCCATCATTATTGGATTATATTCTGTGACTATATCATTTGACTCCAAGATATCATTCTGAATTATGAATAGGTGTGAGTTTGATGTAGGATTTTCTGATATAGACAAAATAATCTTGTTAATTCAGTAATCTGTACTTCTTTGTATAACCAATGGCATATATTCCCAATAAATATTGCTTAAATGGGATCATATGCTTATGAATAATTTCTGTAACTTTTGAGAATAGCTTCAATGTTGTAAAATTTAAGGAACTTCCAAGTTCCTCCAAGTTCCAAGAACTTCCCATTTTTTACTAAGAATGAACAAAACTGGGCTGGTTACTCAGCTCTTCAATATTTTGCCCTAAATGCAGAATTTAGTAAAGAAAATCAGCTTTGGTCACATTGGAGAATTTATTGCTTTAGACACAGATAAGGAACTTTGTGAACCTTATTATCCCAGATTACTTCAACAGTTGAAACCAATATTTATTGGATAAAGTTTACGCACTTTTGTATAAGTGAGGTTCATCCGACTGATCTCTCCTTGAGTCTATCTTAACTTTTTTTTCCCCACTGTATGCCATAATCACAATAATCATTAAATGATTTCCTTCTACCAATTACATGTCTTAGTTTTTATTTTAAGCTCATGAATGCATTATTAAAAGAAAAGTATACAATTTCCATTTTGCACCCTATTTAAGTATTTGAAAGAAAAAGAGCCAGTGTTTATCTGAACCCCAAAATAAAGAATTTAAAGGTGTATGTTACCACAAAAACTACTTTAAATTTAAATTTGTGAACTTTAAATTATTGAACATATTTACTTGAGAATGTAAATCAATGAAAGTCAAAATTTGGGTAGTTTGGAACTGTAACAATACAGATTATACATTTATACACACTATGTTTAAAAGGAGAATCTCATATTTTACAGAATATAAATTGCTTTATTTTTAAAATGAAGGCATCAGTTTAGCCATTTTATTTAACTCTAATCATTCATGTGATTTAATTGTAACCGTTCCTGTGATTTAATTGTATGACTAACTTGAAATATTTTCTACTCTTTTGAGTATCAGTATTTCTTGAGATGAAATACGGGGTTAAAACACATGTATCATTCTTAATGATTATTTGGGACTAGAGTCTTTTCATGGGTAATGGCAAAATTTAGACAAGACATAGTTTAGTAGTTTTAGAATTTAATTGAGGCTTTTTGGAATATGAAGGTGTGCAGGGAAGGGAGAAGAAAATTGGTGCAAAGAAGTGAGATAGGAATAACAATTGGTCCTATAATTAAATTTAACCCAAAGAGAATTGAGATGATCCAGATGATTTATGATAGTGAAAATGTCTCTTATTTCCCTTATTTCATCCTTTCTCATTGCTGTTGTGATTAAATCAGGAAGTCAAGGAAAGGGCAAGACACACAGGTCAATCACTTATGTAGTGGAAACTTGAGTCTAATACTGTGAATCAAAA
This sequence comes from Mustela nigripes, assembly GCF_022355385.1. Lineage (NCBI taxonomy): Eukaryota > Metazoa > Chordata > Mammalia > Carnivora > Mustelidae > Mustela > Mustela nigripes. Next base: position 16,787,147 of record NC_081571.1, read on the forward strand.
TGCTTAATGAAAACTTCACAAGTAATTATTTTAAGTTATTTTGAGGCATAGTGCTTTATTGTAATTTTTTTCAGTATAATGCTCTCTAGAATCCTTCAAAATATATTATCTTTGTAACTAGGCTGTTAGCTCCTTGTGGTCAAAGACTGTGTCATCTCTGTGCATACAGCAATGGCTTACTTATAGTTCCATAAATAAATTATTTAAATGAAAATGTCTCAAGAGATAGCCAACTCAAAACTTAATTAATCCCAAATGATTTGGAAATTGTAATTTGTTTTTAAGGAGGTGTAAATAAAAAATGATACTTAAATGGAGCATGCAAACAGAAGTTTAAAGTCATATGGAAACAAAAAAAGGATGACATTGGACATTAGAAGTTTTCCAGAATATTTCCCCTGATACGACATTTTGATGGTCTAGCACATACTTTCTAAAGCATAAGTAACAAAAGAGTAAATTTGTGGCAGTGTTTTATATTTAATAGGTGTTAACAGTGCCATTAGAATAGTCTCATCTCAGCTCATGTTATAATCACTAATAAATATCCATGTATTAACCATCACTGTATCTTCATTTTTTTATTATAATCTATCATTGTGTAGAAGAATTATCTATGAGTTTTAGGAACTTCAGCCCTATCATTATGCAAACATTCTTAGCAGAAACAAAAGTGTAAAAAAAGGAAAAAAAAATCCACAGTCTGTTAAATTACTAGGCTGTATCAACACAAAAACAACAACAAAAATTAGAATTGATTTAAATAAATCTGTCAAAATGATTATTTGGATATCGTGTAACTATAGTTGCAATTAATTTTATATTTGATCAATCTACATACTCTAAATTTACAGTTTAAAAGCACTTAGACAACCATTCCCATGTGGAAATAGATTTTTAGTTCTGGATATATGGAATTTCCTTGGGGAAAGGCACAATATCAAATTGCTTTGAAATTATAATTAATATTAATATTAATTTGTAAATCTTTCAAAATATTTCATGTGAGAGTACTACTGATTTCTCACTTTTAAAAAGCTGTCACATTTTTAAAATTTTAATAAGTGCCTACGATGCCTTATTCAAAAGTTAGAGCCATATGTGTCTTGTAATATAGACACACTGGGACTCAAGAAATGCAATAGGTACCGATATGTGTTATTTCCTAGCATCTTCAGAGGATTATGTGGTAGTTTGTTAATCAAACACATTAATATGTCTTCAGTAATACATAGATACATTCACACTTAGTGGAATAAAGATTATAAACAGCTTCATATTAGGTGAAATGTTGCTTGATAATTGAGTTTGTGACAGTTTTTCAAGAAAGCTTTTATTTTTCCAGAGCTTTTTGGATTTGAAATTATAAAGCATCATAGATATATATTTAAAATAATTTACCCTGCAGTTTTAAAATTCTGTAGGTGCATATGTGATTATGTGTGCATATTATGTGTTCTCTCTCTTCTTACACAGAGATGTACACACATGCACATGTACCCACACACGTTGTAATAACTAAATAGTTTTTGTGGAAGACAGTCAAGTTCATTGGTTTTATGTGTTGTGTGGCTGCTTTTGCACCTACAATGGCAGAGTTGAGTAGTTGTGACAGAAACTTATTGGCCACCAAAGCCAAAATATTTTATCTGTGCCTTTACAGAAAAAGTTTGCTGACTCCTGATATGTGTGGTATGTCCAGGGACTTCAGTTTTGTTCCTATTCCAAAGACATTAAGAGTGCCATAAGTTGGTGATAACTGAGTTCTTAACAAACAAATAAATCAGTGAATGAATGAACTCTCACTGACTTTACAGTATTGTGAGGGTTTTTTTCCACTTAAACTTTATAATCTAAATATAAAAACAAGCTGTAATGATTTAATTACACTTAAGCTTTTTCTTAGAAAATGAACTTAATGTTATTTTAGTTTCTGTAAGGTAATATAATTGTTTCCATTTGTAATGCAGTTTTAAGTTAAATCTCTGTAGGCAAATCTTGAAATATTATATTACTAATATTACCATGCCCATATTAATATTAGTTGTAACAATAGTAATTAATATTCAGGCCATTACTATTTCAAAGGATGCTTAATAGTGATTTTGTTGTTGTTGTTTTAAATGAGAAAAATATATTTGGTTTGGTAATTCTTAACGTTTTGACCTTAATAAGTTCAGATGACTTAAACAATAAAACCAAAAGTACTCTTTTACATACAGGAGCATACAGTGTGATGACATAAGGAAACAGATTGCGTATTGCAGATAAAAAAGTAAAAGGCTGGTAAAAAACAAAGGAAATTGTTAATATACTGGTAGAGATATATAAGTATTGCAGAAATCATTAAAGATAGACTATTTTATGGTTATGCACTGTATTTTAGAATGCTTTGTAACACAATGCAAAAACTACATAGAACAGAGAATTTCAAAGAAATTACCAGCTAGCCACACACCAGTGACACTAAAGCAGTGAAACCTAGTGAGCTTGTGTAGTTCCTTTCAAGGTCAGTGGTTCTAATTCAACATTTATTACTAAGATGAAACTATTTCAGTGCCACTTAATCTCTACTAATTTTGGAATTTAAAAAAGTTAAAATCATTAGAAAGTTATTTAAAAAGTAAGTAGTCCTGGGAAGACTTTGTTTTTAAAATTCACATTACTGGAACAGTCATGTCTATTTAAAGGAAAACTAATTTGTATATCTTATTCTGAGGAAAAATGGAAAATCTAGATCTTAAAACTATTTGTAGGATTGTTACTGGTAGTCTACTAATGGGACTCTTATAAAAACTACACAATTGTGTTTTCTTCAACAGCATGCTACCTGTCTGATAGCATGGTTTATATTTATATCTGGTTTATCAGAGTTACATCATCTAAAAAACAGCACTTCTAAAGCTCAACATTAATTTTTGTGCCTGTATTCCTAATTTCATCCAGAATGAAAGTCAGCACTCTCTTCCCACATACCTTCTTCTTCATTTGTTTTATCTAGCTCAGGTAAAGGTGTCATCATTCACACTTGCATTGCTCCTTTACCCTAGAATTTAACCTCATATTCCATTGTCTGAAATACTGTATTGTCTCATTCCAAAATGGCTTTCAAGTCTTCCTCTATTTGCGTTGCCATTGCCTTCAGCTCAGGCTTTCATTATCTTAACTAGACTTTACAGTTAAGGATTTCTTCCTATATACTGACAGAAAGGCATCTTTCCAAATAGATGGGATTATGTCTGTCACTTGTTTAGAGTCCTTCATTGGCCCCCTGTTGCCAATGGGAAGCCACACCATATATGGCCCTGCCTCCCTGTCTCCCCTTCTGTCTTCATTTCCACTCCTTGCCTTTTGTCCTCTCAACAACCCAACATAACATTCCAACCCCGTTTTACTAGCTATTTCATGTTTCTTTATACCTCTCGTGTTTCTCTCGCCTTGGATGACTTTCCATTCTATCTTTTTTTGCCCAGACATCCAACTGATATATCACATACCCTATAAGTTCTCCTCAGCAGAGTTGCTCACTACCTTTCTGTGCTTCTAACACTTTATGATCTGAGTATCTCCTAGGATTCTATGTCATGACTATTTGTTTACAAAATCTGTGCCACTTTCCTCACTTCTTTTTATACTTAGTATCCGACACGGTATTTAGCACATTAGACATTACACTCAATAAATGCCTTTTGAAGGAAATGGGTCTTACTTCCCTTGAAAATATGCTTGGTTTCTTTTTCTCAAAATCCAATTTTTTTTTTCTCTATCACCAACTACACAGTTACTCAGTGAATGATGGTCTCTAGATTTATTCATTTAATTGACATTTAATGAGAGTGTACTCAGAGCCCTGCCCTAGTCATAGATGTCTGGGGGTCTCCTCTTTTGAAAGAGGGCCCTTGCTGAAAGAAAATTCTGACACTGCTTAAAAGAGGAGTCCCACCTATGGGTGTGATTATTATTCTTTTTAAATATTATTTACTTATTTATATATTTATTTAGCTGAGAGAGAGAGAGAGAGAGAGAGTGTGTGTGTGTGTGTGTGTATGTGTGTGTGTGTGTGAGGGGAAAGGGCAGAAGGAGAGAAAAAAAAAAATCCCCAAGCAGACTCCCTGCTGAGGGTGGAGTTGGAAGCTGTGCTAGATCCAAGGGCCCTGGGATCATGACCTGACCAAAACCAAGAGGTTTTCCCTTAACCAAGTGGCCACCTTAAGCAACTCAGGCACCGTTATCTATGTGATTTCTTGCTTGGAGTGTGATTTCTTGCTTATCACTGTAAAGCTTCATACCCTTTATTTCCCACTGTGAGGAACATCCTGCTAGAGATGGAATTTTCCTACAATATTTTAAAGCTGAAGGGCTCTTTTAACTTGATCTAATTCTATAGACACACAAAGTCAGATTGACAGATGAACTCAGAAGAATCTGAAAGCTTTGTAGTAAAACAGCGTCACTGTACCTTGCAGTCTTCCTTGTATTAAAAAAGATAGCTTTGTCCCAAAGTCAAACTTAAAACTTCATACTCATCCTAAATTTTAGTGGGGCTTGGTGGGGTTTTGTTTATTTTGTTGTTTTTTTTTTCTTTTTAAAAGATTTTTATTTATTTATTTGACAGACAGAGATCACAAGTAGGCAGAGAGGCAGGCAGAGGAGGAAGCAGGCTCCCCGCTGAGCAGAGAGCCCGATGCAGGGCTCCATCCCAGGACCCTGGGATCACGACCTGAGCTGAAGGCAGAGGCTTTAACCCACTGAGCCACACAGGCGCCCCTATTTTGTTGTTTATGGTGAAGACACATAGTTCTGAAAATAAAACTGACTTCTTATCCCTAGTAGGGGGGGGGGATCCCAAAAGAACTGCCAGTGTTTTGGATGATGGTTTAGTTTATTCAGTTCTATTCATTCTTTGCTTCTTGCATCTGGACCACCTCAAATTTGTCCATCTAATTAATCTACTCACGTGCTTGTATGTTAACCAGTCAGTTGACCTTATCTGTCAACAGTGTAGTTCATAATATATTCAAAAATTCTTACTAGATAGTTTCTTCACTGTCAAATACCTCCTTTACATACAAACCCCCTTTGCTCACTTTGCTCCAGGTCTTAATTTTATACGGTAACTTGTGTGGTATAAAGTATTGGATTAGTATTCCTAGTCAGAATATTTATTTTGGTGAATGTATATTTGCTGGTAAATATTAACTGGCCGATATGTCTAAGTAGGTTTTTGATGATGGGGCAAACATATACAACTCCTTTGGGGACTTCTCAGTTAACAGCGTGGGATAAATGATCATGAAATAGGAATACTTAACCCTAGTATCATTTCCTTCATTATATAACTTGGCGCTAAGTTCTTCCCTTTTCAAAAACATAATTTTACTGCTTTTGATCTTTATTTATTTTTGAATTTTATGATAGCCCTCAGTCCTACTTTTATACACTGCCTATATTCTACTCATCCACCCTCCAAATAATAAAGGTCTTTCACATTTTTTTTCCCTTCTCCCTCTTTGCTTTTGCTAAAGATAGTGCTTTTTGTCCTCATGTCTGACCAACATATGCTACCTTCTCCAAGAAAACTGTCAAAATCATCCCAGTTGGAAAGAACCATTATGACCTTTCTCATAGAGACATATTGCCATCCTATTCATGTTTAATTATTTATATAGCTCTGCAGCAGACGTCAAATGGACATTCAAGTTAGGTTCCTTGAATTTGGGTTCCAGTTCTACTAAACTGAATGACACCTCTTGGGCTAGTCACTGACTCTTCATTTTTTATCTATCATATGAGGTAATAATAACTAAATCAAAGAGTTATTAAGAGAATGAAATGAGATAGCATACGTAAAAATGTTTTGTAAATGATAAAACTCCAGGTAAATGTTAGATAATCTTAGATTTGATTTAAAACATGGAACACGGGGCGCCTGGGTGGCTCAGTGGGTTAAAGCCTTTGCCTTCTGCTCGGGTTATGATCCTGGGGTCCTGGGATTGAGCCCCGCATTGGGCTCTCTGCACGAGGGGAGCCTGCTTCCTCCTCTCTCTCTGCCTGCCTGTGATCTCTGTCTGTCAAATAAATAAAAATAAAATCTTAAAAAATATAAAATAAAATTAAACATGGAACACATGGGAAGGAGTAGATAATGTCTTATCCATTACTGTAAACTACTCAGTGCTAACACTATACTTTGCTCATGTGAGTAGCTGCCAAATGAGTTGATTTGATTATGAATTTCTTGCCAGATACAAGAAGGATAAAATCAACCTGTTTGAAATATACACTTATAAAATATTTGCCTTATGCTTATATAGCTTAGGTATTCATAGCATCATGAGATAAATGTGGCTTTCTTGAGCTTATGATTTAAGTTAATATAATACCATGTTTATTCCTACATTTTAAACTTTCAAATGTGGGCATGTCTCTTTATTTAGAAAGTGTGCAAGGTTAGAGTATTACCAGACATTGCTTGTATTTTTAGTATCGCTAATAAAAATCATTGGAGTTTGGGTATTTGTTTTAGTAATACTTTTGTTAACACCCAGAAATACTTCCAACCAAAGTGATTGTGTAATAGTTGAAGGTTGATAAGTCTTCCAGAATTGCCTCTGCTTATGTTCACATTGTCAATGGTAGATTATTTTTTTCCTTTTAAGGAGAATCCATTAGTTCATTGTGTTCAAAGCTAATTAGACAAAACACACCAGTAAAGGTGTGTGGATCTATGGAGTTGAAATCACAAAGGCCATACTGTTTGCAAATTGCAGTTTTGCGATCCTATCAATTTGTTGTCATGTCCTTTGAACAAAGCATTGATGGAACATTTTATATTTTCTGTATGAAATTGTAAAGATTATGAACATTCCTGTTACATAGGAGGTTTTTTAAATTTTCTTTGAAGATTTTATTTATTCATTTGACAGACAGAGATCACAAGTAGGCAGAAAGGCAGGCAGAGAGAAGGGGGGAAGCAGACTCCCCGCTGAGCAGAAAGCCCAATATGGGGCTCGATCCCAGAACCCTGAGATCATGACCTGAGCCGAAGGCAGAGGCTTAACCCACTGAGCCACCCAGGCGCCCCAGGAGGTTTTTAGAAGTTCATTTTAAAAATCAGGCTGTGAGAAATTAACATAATAGCATGTTTTTCCTAATTTTTACTTTTAAGTTGTTATGTATTAAAAAAATTCTAATACACAAAATAAATATATGGTGAATAATTCTTTATATAGTCATCCCTTATATAGCCTATAGTCTAAAATCTAAATTTATATGGAGTACATATCAGGATTATGATTCTTTTGCTATGCATAGTCCTTTGGCCTTTTCCTTAGTTTTTCTTTGTCAGAATTTCAAATAGTTGAGTAGCCAACAGGTGATAAATGTCCCATTAATCTTTTTGATTCTCTAGTTCCTGAGCATAAGAATTGCTGATCAATTACAGCAATTGTCTCTTAAATGAGCTTTTCACATCTGCCTCTTATTTCATTAGTTAACTGTCTGCCCAAAGATCTGATAAGATGGAATACTAGTGCCTTTTACAGCTTTTTCTGTCATGTGTACAATAAGGATAGGGTTGTTAGCAGAGTGGGCACAAAAGGGTATTTATCCACAACCTACGTAAATATACATGCTAGAGCCTAGAAGGCATTTGAGACTATTTACTGAAATCACCTTAAGAAGAAAAGAAGAGAAAAACTGGTTTCACTTAAGCTTTTCATTTAGCAACAACTAATGTAAGACCATGGCATTTCCTGCTATCCATGCTTTTACTGATCACTTCTGTCCTCCTTAAAAAGAAAAAACATTATTTTTTTTAAATGAAAAATTTTAAATCTTTTTTATGTTAGTAAGCATCATGATTATATACTCTCAACCAGGAATTGTTCTCTATTTTTAGTTATGTCTTCCTCCATTGTTGGCACTTTAAAAAAAAACTACCCGTCATGATTGGCTTTCTTATTACATGTTATTCAGCAGTTATCCTTTCAACTGGGAAACGTCCCAATGAATAATTAATGTTTAAACTGTTTATAGGAAGAATATTTTCTTATCTGTAGAATGGGTATAATAATAGTATGTAACAGAATAGAAATAAGATTTAAATGACACTATGAATATAAGGCACTTAACACAGTGCCTCGCACACAGTAAGTGATCAATGAGTAGTAGCCATTATTTGTACAAATTACAACATTTCAAGATTCTATGAACATTGCTTAACGTATTGTGTGTGAAATTCATTTCTTAATATTTTAAAAACATTTAACAATTGATAACCTATGGGCAGTTATTTATTTGTAAATTATATTAATGTTGTCTTTTAGAAGAAAATTTAGGCAGATGTTCACTGATGATTGCTTCTTTTTCCAGGAGACAATCACATAGCGAATGTCATTGGATTCAAAGTAGCTCTAACAAGTGCACCAATTCCAATAACTACCTTCCATCTTGTTTAAATATAAAAAAATGCCTTGACCAATAAATAACCCAAGCATGAAGTCAGTTTTTAGTATTTTTTTCTACATCTTGAATATCTGAATGTTTTGAAATTAATGCCATAAAAAATATGTGTTAGTGAATCTTTCTTTTATTTGTTTTATTTTAGGAGTTCTAATCTGTAGAACGTTTTGTAAATTAAAATTACATAGTAAAGCAACTTGGAGTGATGATTTCTACCACTGTAATTTCATTTTGTTCAACCTTTCTTTGTTGCAGGCCTCGTTTGTATGAAGTCCAGCACGTCTGTGGTCGAGCTGGTCATGCTGCTGTGTTCTCAGGTAGGACATCTCTTCCACTGGATTACATTAAACTATGGGAGGTGGTTTTTTTTTTTTTTAATGTTATTTAGTTAGTAGAATGTGTGTGCCTATATATGTGTGTGTTCACATATTTTTAAAACTTACATTTCTTATCCTGCAGATGAACAAAATAAGATATATTTTTAGATGATAGTACCTTGTAAATATTGATTCAGTCTCCCTCTCCGTTCTTCCGCTCTCTTTAGCTATCTTATTCTTTCCGACCTTCCTATCCTTCTATTGTCCTCTATCTGCAAAAAAAAAAAAAAAAAAAAAAAAAAAAGTATATATATATATGGTCTGTTACAGATCTTTTGATACCCTTCTTTACATTCCACCGTTTAAAAATGGTACCATAGAATTTATTATTCTGACATTTATTATTAAGTGTTTTCTTCTATTTGAGTACAGATAATGAAAACAAAGTCTTTTTCATGCAATAGCCCGAGTATAAAATACAGCTCATTAGTGAGTGGTCTTTTATACAATACCTTGTTGCTTTCTTTTTTTGATGTAATGTGTACATTTCAGTGTACATTCTAAAAATATACTTATGCTATTTATCTTTAATAATCAGATTTTAAAATAGAATTTGTAGTTGTTGGCTTTTTTCTTAGCATTTATAAGAAACTATATATATATATATTTATATATATATATAAATGTTTATATATATATATATATAAACATTTTTCTGATAACTGAAATTAGGGACCTAGTAGTCTTTTTCTTACTAGCTCTGCCAAGTCTCCTAATGATCCTAATTTTCATATAAGTATTAAATATTTTTTAATGTGAAAATAAGAAAGACAGGTTATGTTTGTTTACAATAAGTAGTTATTACATTTATTCCTAGCTTCCTCAGTAGCAAAATACATCTAAACTCTTTCTAGTTACTGACCTTGAGGTCTGCCCAAAGCCACAACTAACTCCCAAATAAACAATATGGCTTTAACTGATCCTTTAAAATATTAGCCAACACAAAGCAACCGAAACTTACCTATTGATTTCCAGTCTTCAGGCTTACTTTCTTCAAGAATATATTCATAGGGAAACCATTAGGTCCATTCCTTCCTTTTCAGCCAGGAAAAATAAGAAGAATATTAATAAGGAAGAAGTTAAAGAAAACAGCATTCCTGGCAGGAGTTCATCTGCAGGGCATTTGAAAATTGTTTCCTAATGCTGGAGTCCTGAGTTCAAGAGACATTCTGAGAGATCTGTTCAGACCTTTTAAGTTCTTGATGATGTACATTTATTTAAAAAAAAAAAAAAAAAGCTTTTGTGGGGGAAAAAAAAGGTAGCTTAAAATTCCTTCTTCTTTAGCTCAGGGTTTTACTGCAGTTCAGAGAAATAAAGAAGAATGTAGCATTAGGGTCTAGTGTCTTTGATGGCCTCATCATCTAATCATAGGTTTAACATTACTCATTTGCTGGCTCCAGGAATTCCTGCCATTAAGGGCCCTAGAGATGAAACTTTGCCTCAGATATTGATTGAAAGGAAGAGTGAGAAATTTAAGCACTCTATGCAGTGCACTTTCCTTCAGTGTTTCAGCAAAGCAATATTATAAACATGTCTCTTGGTTTGATTTTTAAGTTGAATTTTTTAAATAATTCAGAGTATATTTAAATATTTCAGGTGGTTAATGGATTAAATATACCTCATTTAAGTGACTACAAAATGTATGTTTGTAAAGGTTTCCAATTGTTTTGCTATTTTGTTAAACTGAAGTGTTGCTTTCCACAAAATATTTTTAAAGAAACAAATTAGTAATTTCCTTTAATACAGTTCAAGTGGGAGGACTTTATTATTCTGCTATGAAATTAGCTTGTAACATGATCTTTGACAATTGTTAATTATTCCATGGATGTATAAAATCTTGGTTTTAAGGACCCACAAAAAAATATACATGCCTTTAAAATTTCTTAACATAATCTCTCATTTTTCTCTACTACTCAAATTCAAGATGATATATATTCTGTTTTCATCCATTAGCAGGACAACCATAGCAGTAGCAGACTTCTGATAAAGAAAACTAAATACAGTTAATGATGCTAAGGCGCTTGCCTGGCCTGGCCCTCTCCAAAGCCTGGTTCTCTTCTACAGGCCTTAATGTGTCTCTTGGACGATGGAGCCGATCCCTGGAGAGTTAGCAAAGTTTGTAGGGCTGTCTGTGCCAAGGCAGAAGGCAATCCTTAGCAATCTTTAAAGCTGCAGAGTTCTGAGTTGTCCTTTTGTTTTGCCTTATAGTCAGCTTTTTGTAAACATTTACAGCTCTGTGTTATGATTTGTTGTAATATTTTGATTATATTTTGTTATTATAACTCCAGTGCAAATGGTATTTTCCAGTTTATTTATTTGCTTAAAATGTGCTTTTCTTTTTCCAATTTAAATAAGCTATTGAAGGATAGAATTTTGCATGGAAACACTAGGTAGCTAAGGGTTGAAAAGAAAAAAAATGCAACACTTTTCTTAATATTTGTTTTTCTTTCATTTGCTGCAACACATTAGATGCTTTTATTTTTAAGCTTTTCATTTTGGAAATTTCATGTTGAACAACTGTTATTAAGGATATCAGTTTTTCTTTCCTTCTTATCTGAGCTCCTGAATAAACTTACTATCGCCACTGGTTTGTGTGCAAAATATGGTCTAAATTTACATGAGATCATATTACAAGTGTCTGAAGGTACTTGTCAAGGATAATTCAGTTCATATGGACAGCCTTTTAAACTCCAAGGGACATGCCATCCAGTCTACCCCCCAGTGGAATTTTAGGTCTCTGTAGAGAACATATTTTTAGTTTAAGAAGCTATTAGCATTATCATTATATCGCATTTATTGCTCCAGAAATACCCAAAATACTTTTTACTATATTTTGGATACTTTTCTTTTCCATGCAGATCTTATTGACAAGAGCAAATTTTAAGAATTAACTATTAATTCTTCTTCCCTTTCAATTTGTATTAAAGTTGTGCTTAATATCTTTTAAAAAAATGGTTTCTTGTCATTTGGAAGTAAAATGAACAGAAGTAAATTAAAATAAATAAAATAATCAATATATACTGGTTTAACAAAATCATTGCTTAATCTGTTAAGTGCAATTTTTCCAACATAGTGCTTCAGTATATCATGGGTCTGATACTGTGTTCTGTCAACCTTCTTTTTTTCTTTTTTATGTTTTGCAATCAGATTTGGTTGAGGTGCTTTATGTTATTCTATATGTGTACCTTATTTTTCCATTACATTATTCTGAGTGTATTATGGTCTTTGATGAATAGCAGATTTAGTTTTCAAGTAAACTTTTTTAGGTACTATAATAGTTTCTAATTATTTCCAGATTTTTTTTTTTTTTAGGAAGTCTCCATCAGAGTTACTCCAGGAAAAATTGAGTGATGTTATCCCGTAGGATTTCTTTAAGTTTTCCTAAGTAAAGCTTAGCAGATGTCACTTGGATTTTTCTGTGCCTTATCTGTCAATAGAAAATGTTTTATAAATTGAGAAACTTCTATGTAAAAATAATGTCTCCCAGTATTCAGACTTTCTGACTTGAAGTACTGATTAAGCAAAATGTATGCTTAATAAATCATTTTTATTCTCATTAGAAACCCCCAAATGTATAAGTAATATAAAATAGAAGTCAGCCTTGCAAGTGTCTTCAGGATTTGTGTATGGAGTTACTAACATGAATTATTTTGTGGTTTTATTTGCCTTTATTTTTTTCTAACTATTTCGTATACTTAAGTAAAAAGGACTTTAGTGACTGCACTGATGTAATCAAGGCTCTGACCCAGGACTTCTAAACACAGCACTTACAAAAGAACCACAACTGAAGAATAGTCTTCCTTTTCCAAATGATTTGGCCTTTGAACTTTGAAATTTTTCATTTTTTCTCCAAATTGATACAGTTTATTCAGATGGTACAAAGGAAAAGGACATACTTTCCTTCTAACTATAATAAACTGGAGAGGGTGGTTAAAAAAATATATAGATGAGCTAAATATGGAGACCTAGTAAAGCATACTTGTCCATGAGTATTGAAAAAAAATTCGGGTGTGCATAATAAGATTTTAAGTGTAAGAGAACTAGAGGTAGACTAGATTTTTTTAAAAAGCATCTTTGGAAATATGAAATCCTAGTTGTCTGATGAAATTATGTCACAATTATTTTGTAAGTGACTGCCTTTAGTATTAGCATTGTGATGGTTACTGAAGATTTATTGGTAATGTTCTTCCATTTCTAAAAGGAGTCTGGTATTTTCTGTGAAACTGTTAACTGTTACGTAGCGGAATTTGAAATCAATGACAATAAAATATTATGACATGATATTTTGAGTTGAATATAATCAAATACTACATATGGTTCAGAAAACTGGTCCCGTGAAGCAATAGTAAGACTTTTGTGGGAAGCTTTATTGAGATAGAAGAAAGATGGATCTGTTGCAGCTAATGGACTTTCTACACAGCATAAGGAAGAAAGAAGATTCAGGCCAGGGAAACTGACAAAAGTCTGGTGAGAAACAGACTTATGACATGCTTAGAGCAGTGGCAAGACTCAAATAAAACGCAGGATAAATTAAGTAACCATATAATATATCTATTTGTGTTTAATTTGTGATGTAGGGAGTTAACTCATTTCCAGGCAGTATATCCTCAAGCGAACTTTTTTTTTTTTGCAATTTTATTTATTTGTTTGAGAGAGTGAGAGAGAGAGAGCGTGCACAAGCAGAAATGGGGGATAAAGGGAGAGAGAGAAGCAGACTCCCAGCTGAGCAGGAAGCCCCACATAGGGCTTGATCCCAGGACTTTGGGATCATGACCTGAGCTGAAGGCTCAGCTGACTGAGCCCCCCCAGGCATCCCATCATCAAGGGTATTTTTTAATATAAAATATTGTAGTGTGTTAATAGCATAGAATTGAGGCAGAGAAATTGAGAAATTTCTAACTTGTGATTAGCATTGGGTAGTTCCTGGTTTGCTTTCACAAGTTCTGCCTCTCTTTTTAGAAGGGATAAAGCCACGGTTTCATTCCTGAATATCTATCTAATAAATCCCTGCCTTTTTCTCTGGACAGTGCCTGACCTGAACTTTTATCTCTGGTATAATGTCATCTCACATTAGGCACAAATGCCTCACATTAGGCATTTAAAGTTTTTGGAATTGTGATGAATATATCGGTTGTAATATGTCTTAAATATAAACAGAAGTATAACAGGAAATTGAAAATATAATGATGTATAAAGATTACTTTCGACTTGGGTTATAATAAAATTATTAGAACATTAACATTATTAGAAAATATATAGTAAAAATATAGACATTTTGAAGGAAAAAGAAAGACCACATAAGTATGAAATAATCAGAAACTTTCCGTGGTATATATCTTGGGGACAATGCCTACTGCACAATTGCAACAGGAGAGCCGACTCAACTACTGTTATTTACCCAACTATTTACAGCATCCCTCAATGAAAATTTAATCAAAGATTTAAAGAACATACAAATCAAATTACTTTTGATTATTTTCATATATTTCATTATTGGTTTCTTTTATTTCAACTCCTAGCGAAGTTAGGAGGTATAATAAATTTTGAGTTAATCACTTTTATATGATAAAATATTTATTTTCTAAGCTACCTGTAGTATATGTGATACTCAAACATGGTATCTCATCCTTGTATATTAATTAATTCATATCCAACCCAAATTGTAAGTGGAAGAAAAATGATGACTGAACAGAAGTTCTGAGTTCATCTGTATGCATGTAGTAAAATCTGAGAAATAATAGTCCTTTTCTCATGTGTGAATTCTTACAATTTTAGTAAAATCAAGACAAAAAGAAATCAGTAAGCCTTGGCCACCTGTAGAATAATCCTTAAGAGCTATAATTTCTGTAGGAAAGGAGGGAGAAGGTAGCATATTCCTAGGTAAACCCATTTCCTTGGGTCACTGATAGATCACCTCCCTGATCCAAAACCCCTTCCCATACTTTGCCACAATATCCACGCCTTTACTTTCTTTCTGGTTATTTTGGTATGTTTGTTTTTCCCCATGTCTATTTTGCAGTGTTTACATTATATAAATTCTTCAGGCATATTAATATTACCACAACATTGAAAAATAACAAAAACAATGTGTGTGCATGTCACAGCCCTACCATTATACATTCTCTTGCTTTTTGGTGGTGTTTTTTGTTTTGTTTTATTTTGTTTTGTTACTTTCATCCTGTGTATATTTCAACATATTTTATTTTTAAAGGCTATTATGTGATAAGTAATTTTTGGTGTCCTCTTTTTCTTCCACTGTTTTAATAAGTATAGACTCATGGTAAGTTGCAAAAGTAGTACATAGAGGTTCATGTGCCCTTCCCACAGCATTATCTTTCTATTTTGCTATTACATTCATTCATTTGCGTGTATATAGATCAAAGCAAGTTCATTCCTTATATTGATGTAACTACTACCATTATCAAAATATAAAATTGCTATTATTACCTTGTATCTTCCATTTATTTCTAAACTCTTTTCTTTCATAAAGCTTTTCTCATTTGTGTTATGTGGTTCTAATCACTCCATCATTTCCCTTAGCATTTGAAATAAGTATATTTAGATAGTAAATATAGGTATCTGTTTACATGTTTTAACTGGATGCTTTACATGTAATACAGGCATGATTGTTTTTATCCATTTAATTGGAAATCCCTTTAGGAGAAACATCGTGTCCAGTATTTCTTCTCTTTGGGAAACATTCCATTCAGCCAGTAGAGGAAATTAGTTACATATAGTGTCATCAGTATATTTAATATTTATGGAGAGTATTTTAAATAACAGAATATCTGTTTCAAACTATGCAAAAAGAAAGACTTCCTAAGGATGATACAGAGCCTTAAAGTCTTCCAAGGTTACTTTATGGATGTTATCCATGTCAATTACACTGCAAATTTATACCATAACAAAGTTCATTGTATTTTTCCATTCACCATTATGTGACCCACACCTAGCAGATGGTCCAACACATAGTATATGTATTATTACTTATTAAGCTAATGCATGACTAAAGAGAAAACACAGTCCCCAGGATGATTTTACATACATACTTATATTGTGCTAAAACATACATAACATAAAATGTGCTTTTTAACCATTTTTAAGCATGCAATTAAATGGCATTAACTATATTCACAGTGCTATATAGCCATTATCATAATTTATGTCCAAGAATTTTCAGTACCCCAAACAATAACTCTGTACCCACTATGCAGTAATTCCCCATATCTCATTCCTCCAGATTCTGGTACCTCTAATCTACTTTTTATCTCATTGATTTGCCTATTCTTGGTATTTTATATAAGTGGAATTATATTTGTCCTTTTACGTCTAGTTTATTTCACTCAGTGTAATATTTTCAAGGTTCATCCATGTTGTAACAT
Organism: Mustela nigripes; assembly: GCF_022355385.1. Classification (NCBI taxonomy): domain Eukaryota; kingdom Metazoa; phylum Chordata; class Mammalia; order Carnivora; family Mustelidae; genus Mustela; species Mustela nigripes. Next base: position 16,803,369 of record NC_081571.1, read on the forward strand.
GCATCAGAACTTCATTTTTTGATGGTTGAATGATGTTCCATTATGTATAGTACCTACATTTTGATGGACACATGGGTTGTTTCCCCTTCTTACTGTTGTGAATAATGCTGCTGTATTAGCATTGGTGTCCGAGTATCTCTTTGAGTTCCTATTTTCAGTTCTTTTAAACATATACCTCGGAGTAGAATTGCTGAGGTATGTGATAATTCTCTTTCGCTTTTTGAGATACTCCCAGTTTTCCATGATGGCTGCATATTTTATACTTCCATAAGGAATGAACAAGTTTCCAATATCTCCATATCTGCTCCAGCTCTTATTATTTTCTCTTTTTGTTGTTGTTGTTTTAATATGTTGTTTTTGTTTAATTATCGTCATCCTGGTGAGTGGAAAATGGTATTTCATGTAGTTTTGATTTTAATTTCCCTAATGACTAATGATGTTGAGCATCTTTGCATGCATCTATTGGCAAATTTTGTATCCTCTTTGGAGAAATGTCTATTCACATCCATTTCCATTTTCTAATTGAGTTTGTTTGGGTTTTTTTTTTCATTGTTGGGTTTTACGTGTATTTTATTCTGGATATAAAATCTTTATCAAGTCGGTGATTTGCAAATATTTTCTCCTCTTCTCTAGGTTATTTTCATTCTTTTGATAGTGATTTTTGACACACAATTTTTTTTTTATTTCAGTGATGTCCAGTTTGTTTACTTTTGTTGTTATTGTTGCTTATACTTTTGGTATCATATTTTTGAACCCATGGCCAAATCTGAGTTCATACAGACTTTTCATTATATTTTCTTCTAATAGTTTTATTTCCTAGATTTGGGTTTTTGATCCATTTTGAGTTATTTCTTATATATGATCCAAGTAAGGATCTAAATTCATACTTGTGGATGTGGATATCCAATTTTCCCATCACCATTTGTTGAAGAGACCATTCTTTTCTGTTGAATCGTCTTGGTACCCTTGCTGAAAATAATTTAAGTGTATATGCCCAAGATGATATTTTATTCAAGAGTATTTCCTGTACATTAAAGAAAAAACAGTTTTAGAATAGTAGAAGGTTATATAAAATTTGCCCTTACCTCATATTTTCATTACTCAGGAGTAATAACAATTAGTCACTGAATAAATATTTTTTCAAACTACATTTCTACACATAAATGCAAAGTTATTTCTTTTGTTATTAGTATAAGTGGAAATTGTTCTTGTAACAGCAATTGTTTTCCCAATTGGTACTCTACAGCAGTATCGTTTGAAAAAATGAAATGTGAGTCATGTACAATTTAGAATTTTCTAATCACCACATTTAGAAAGGTAAAAAAGACACAGATGAGATTAATTTTCATATATTTTATTTAACCTAAGTATCATTTCAACATGTCATGAATATAAAAATAGTTAAGATTTTATATCCTTGTTTTTTATAATAAGTCTTTCAAATCAGATAGATGTGTGTGTGTGAACACACACACATGCACACTTGTGGACACTTTTTTGTTGTTTTTATTTTTTATTTTATTTTTTTGAAGATTTTATTTATTTATTTATTAGAAATAGAATGAGAATAGAGAGAGAGGTAGAGGGAGAAGGAGGCTCCGCATTGAACAGGGAACCTGATGCAGGACTCCATCCCAGAACCCCAGGACCATAACCTGAGCAAAAGCAGATGCTTAACCATCTGAGCCACCACCCATGTGCTTTTTTTTATTGTTTTTAAATTGTTACTAGCTTGTGTTAATTATAATGACAAACACAATTTTACTCACAAGTAACAGTTCCTTGAGGGAGCCAACTTTACAAGTCATTGTTCAGAAGTCAAAACACCACACAAGTTTATCAATTATTTAAAATTAACCAGGTATATACTTTTTAATAGAACTCATATCAGTTCCTACTAGCTGCATTTCACATACTTGTAATAGCCACATGTGAGTAATAGATGCTGGTAGGTAGTAAAGGCCTAGGTGGTAGTCTCAAAACATGACTAAGTACAAAGGTCTTAGGATGCTCTCTCTTTCATATATGAATATCTGTGCTTTTTGTTGTTTAATATTAGTATAGTCCAAAAGTAGAATAAGCTTTTCCAGAATCCCAGAATATTATAGGTGTCCAAGCAAAAATCAGCTAATTGTATGTCAAAGATTCTTGCAGTGGGTTAAAAATAATGAGATCTAAGTTTCTACAACACTAACATTCTTATACTCGCTTATACACCTATTGCTACGTGATTATTCATGAATAAATATAAAATATTTAATGTAACTGTACATAATTCTGCTTTATGCCAGTGACGCATGACAGGATCTTAGCATTCAGGATTTAACACTGAAAGTTCCTTCTGTTCCTAAGTGGTACATAGATGACTGGAATAGTGTGATTTATTATTTTACCAAGGCATGAATTGAGACTGTGTGTGCTACAAATTTAGTATGTGGGAATGAATTAGCCAAGCAGCAACAAAGCATCAACAGCTCAAAGCAACATGGTTATTTTCTATTTATTCTTGAAAATAAGGCAGTTTTTATAATGATCTTTTATTGTGGGTTATAGTATAGGCCTAGGTGGTAGTCTCAAAACATGACTAAGTACAAAGGTCTTAGGATGTGCATTTTGAGAAATATCAAATGTCTGTTGTATCATTAGGTTATATATGAACAGTTTTTGAGAAGTTAAACTTGCATAGTAGCTTAATAATACCCAGCATTTTTATGCCATAGTTAAATACAGTCTGGAGCTCTTAAGCTAATGGTATAATTTCCTTTATATTTATATTTTACTATATACTTTTCTTAAGTTATTGTGTTTTGAGAATCAATCTACTGATACACTAATTCTCAGCCCTAGAAAAATATGACACTCAAAGATCATCAAAAGAGTAATATTAACAAAACAGTGCAACTTAAGATAAAATAGTTGTATATCAGTCATGACTCAAACATGTGATATGCTCTTCAGAAACGAATTTTGTTGAACAGAAGTAAATACCTTTTCCATGATAAATCTTGGAAATTAGAGAAATATAGTCCTGTTTTTCATTGATTACAGACCAGTACAGGATTTGTTTTATTTCCAAGTTTTAGAAGTTATTGTTCTAGCAAACTGAAGTCCTTTAAAACCACATTAGCATTAAATCTTAAACTGCATATTTGAATGAGATAAACCCTAATATTTTAAATGTTGCATATTTGTTTTTAGTTTTTAATTTAAATTTATAATTTTTTAATTAAAAAGGCACAAATTTTAAAGTTTTTTTTTTTTAATCCTGTTCTTGGGGCGCCTGGGTGGCTCAGTTGGTTAGGCGTTTGCCTTTGGCTCAGATCATGATCTCAGGGTCCTAAGAACAAGTCCCACATGGTGGAGGGTGGTCCCTGCTCAGCAGGGAGCCTGCTTCTCCCTCTCCCTCTGAAGCTCCCCTGCTTGTGCTCTCTCGCTCTCTCTCTGTCAAATAAAGAAATAAAATCTTTAAAAAAAAATTTTTTTTAAATCCTATCCTAGCTTTTACTGTTTTTCTATCTAAATAGAAAATATTAAAAATTGCCACTATTTTTATATTTAATAAAGTTATTTCTTAAATAGCTTTGATCTTTTTCTGATCATTTCTAGTAGCAGATGTTTTCTCACCAAGGAAGAAGTATCCTCAACAACTTAGCATATAATAGGCTTGTTTATTGTATGTATTCACAGTTATAGAAAAAAAGCTGTTTAAAAGTACCTTGTAAAATAACCTAGATTATTTTTCATTAGAAAAACAAGTACAAGTATATGTTTATGTGTATATGTATATGTACATATACACACACATATGAATATTTGTAATAAAAAGTGTTAAATATATTTATATAATTTAGTGATCTGTTAGGATCCAGGGAAACCTGTTTATATGATACACCAATTTTAGTAACCCACTAGATGTATTTCTATATTACCTAATGATTTTTCTGTGGTTGACCTTCATATTAATCTCTTTGCTATTGATTATTCATTTTTTAAAATTTATTTTTTATTTATTTTTAGCATAACAGTATTCATTATTTTTTCACCACACCCAGTGCTCCGTGCAATCCGTGCCCTCTATATTACCCACCACCTGGTACCCCAACCTCCCACCCCCACCCCCCGCCACTTCAAACCCCTCAGATTGTTTTTTAGAGTCCATAGTCTCTCATGGTTCATCTCCCCTTCCAATTTCCCCCAACTTCCTTCTCCTCTCTAACTCCCCATATCCTCCACACTTATTTGTGGAGCATATACTGTTTCTTTCTTCTTTTTTTTTTAATTTTTTATTTTTTATAAACATATATTTTTATCCCCAGGGGTACAGGTCTGTGAATCACCACATACCCTCCCCAATGTCCATAATCCCACCCCCTTCTCCCAAACCCCCTTCCCCCCAGTAACCCTCAGTTTGTTTTGTGAGATTAAGAGTCACTTATGGTTTGTCTCCCTCCCAATCTCATCTTGTTCATTTTTTATATCCAATTTTACCTATAATGCTTTTAGTAAGATGTTCACAAAAATAAACAATGAAGGGGTGTCTGGGTGGCTCAGTGGGTTAAAGCCTCTGCCTTCAGCTCAGGTCATGATCCCAGGGTTCTGGGATTGAGCCCTGCGTCAGGCTCTCTGCTCAGCAGGGAGCCTGTCTCCTCGTGTCTCTCTCTCTGCCTGCCTCTCTGCCTACTTGTCTGTCAAATAAATAAATAAAATCTTAAACAAAAAAACAAAAGCAATGAAAATGAGAACAGATGATATGTTGAATACTTGAATATTTATTTTCATATACATTGAACACATGACATAAATCTAGTTTTCTCTCTATATAGTACATTTTTACTTTGATCCTTGTACTTATTAATTTCTCTTACTGCAGAGAATTAATAAGCATGCCAGTTATAATGAACATTCACTAGAAAAATTTTTGAGGCATTTACCAACCTCTTTTAATGGCCGTAAATGATAAATAGACATTAAGGGTATAGAAAGTAAAAAATCAGATCTGGAGTTCCTGAAGACAAGATTCCAATTTAACCTCCCTTTTTAACCTTGAAATATTTTCTATATTTTCAAAGATTTTGAGATGAATTGAGTCTTGAAGGACATTAAGTTGGTTTACTTAATTGTATACAAAGCTAAAGGGAAAGAGAAATATGCATTGAGCTGACGTAGATGAGGAAAAACTGGTGGGAAAAAATATTATGTCCTGTGTCTGAGGTTTGTCCTAGGTCATCTAACTACCATGAAGTGATTGTTGAAGAGAACATAGGGATTTCATTGTCATCCTTCTGGAACCTATTTGTCTTCAAAGTGTTTAGTTTCAAAGGATCCTTAACTTGATATCCATTTCTCTGAAAAAGTCCTTCATCTTGAGGAAATTTTATGCATCCATACAGAAGAGTTAAAAAATTATGACAAAGCTGTCTAAAGACTTGGCAGCTCTCTGCAGGCATTCAAACCCAGTTTAGTATGTTTCCCATGAAGACAAAAATTTGATGCCTATATTTAATTTACACCTTTTCTTATAGATGTTCTTTTTTTTTTTTTTTTTTCAGGAGTTGAATGAGTGTGTGTGTGTGTGTGCTTTCTTAAATGTCAGAAGATTTTCTGGAATCCTATGTAGACACAATTTTAAAGTACACTTTTTTCCTGACATTGTCAAAAAATTGTCTTTGTTGAAATGACAATAAGTTATTATCCTTCTGTGTACATTCTCATGTATCCATTTCCCTTGTTTTAAGTAATTTCTCTAAATCTACCTGTCAGAGGGAATGGTTAGAAAGCTAAGACAGTGATTAAAGTGTCTTCCCTGTCCAGCCATATCCCGTTTATCAACTCTCAATGTAGTTCATACGTTAGCAACTACAACACTTAGTTCCTTTCTATATGCAAGTACTTTTCTTGTCATCCTTTCAATATTTTACCTAATTTTTCTTTTGAAACTCCTAGAATCCCAGTTTCATGGTAGTGTACATTTAAGAAACACTTTTTGGGGTGTCTGGGTGGCTGAATCACTTAAGTGTCCAACTCTTGGTTTTGGCTCAGGTCATGATCTCAGGGTCATGAGATTGAGCCCCATATCAGGCTTCTTGCTCAGCATGGAGTCTGCTTGGGATTCTCTCACTCTACCTCTGCCCCTTGCACTTGGACACACTCTGTCTCTTTCTCTCGCTCTCTCTCTGTCTCTCAATAAATAAATCTTTTTTAAAAACCCACTTTTTGAAATACAAAATCAAATGTGCACCAACATAAAAGAATATGATGATCGCCTAGCCTCATTCGTTACTCACATTTCTTTTTTTTTTCTTTTTTTTTTTTATTTTATAAACATATATTTTTATCCCCAGGGGTACAGGTCTGTGAATCACCAGGTTTACACATTTCACAGCACTCACCAAAGCACATACCCTCCCCAATGTCCATAATCCCACCCCCCTTCTCCCAAACCCCCTCCCCCCAGCAACCCTCAGTTTGTTTTGTGAGATTAAGAGTCACTTATGGTTTTACACAGTCAAAATAAGTTAACACTTTCAATCTTACAAAAATACCACTCATGGGAATGAAATGCCGTGTCAGAGCTGAAAAGGACCTTCATAATGATGTTAGTTTAGAGATGTGGATACTTCAATGATTATGGTGTAAATTATGTAATTATGATGCAGTAATACACTAATTTAGAAAGGAAACTTAAATAATCGATCAACTTGAAAGAAAATATATACATCACCTCATGACTAAATTATTCTCTGCCTGGGCCCTATCCTTAGAGATTATTCTGTTATGATTAGTACTTTTTAAGAATTCCCCTGTTGATTCTTTTCTTCAGGCAAATTGAGAACCATAGATTTAAGTGATGCCCTTGATTTGGGAGGATTAAATTTAGTTCAATAACAAAAATACATTACGTCTATACAGTATGCCAGACACTTGCTGCTTAGTAGGTATGTATAGTTAAATAAAATAAGATCCTTCCTTTCAATAACCAATTTATGATCTAGTGGGGAGAAATATGTATGAGCAAATCACTACAAAATATAAAGAATTATATTTCAGATGGACTATTTTCTGACTAATGAAAGTATTAGGCATTGAGAAAATAATGATTTAGGATTGATCCCATTTCCAAAGTTTTAAAATAATCATTTCTTTTTAAACACTCGAAGATTTATTGCCTTGTCAGGGTGCCTAGGTGACGCATTTGATTAAGGTTCTGCCTCCAGCTCAGGTCATGATCCCAAGGTCCTGGGACAGAGCTCCACATCAGGCTCTCTGCTCAGCCGAGAGTTTGCTTCTCCCTCTCCCTCTGCTCCTCACCCTGCTACCTGCTTAGAAAAAAAGATTTATTGTCTTGCCAACATAAACGGTTGTTACAAGTTATAGTTTTCCTATAGGACACTTTTCCCTTCACAGTCCAGGTTTTTTCTTTGCACGCCTGTGTTTTTATTTACTATTCTGTACTCAGGACCATATTTTTCTGAGTTTGGAATTTTCAGATAAAGATGCCTAAATAATTTGTGCTTTTACAATTGTCACTCAGAAATCATTATGTAAGTTTTAAAAACACATTTGATCCTGACATTTTCTGAGAGGGAAAATACACTTCATCTTGTGAGGAATATTTGTTATCCCCTTTTCTCTCTCTCATTTAGTTTTTCTAAGTAGTTGGAAGAAAAAAATTCCATGTTTTCTTCATTGCCTTATGAAATGTTTGTTTAAAATTCACCAAAACCAGGAGAGACTGAATTCTCTAAATCCCAGACAACTGGTGATGCAAACATACTTCAAATCTCTAGGTCTGGTGCAATTTCTATGGCGTAGGTCGTTACTTTCCCAACTCTTCTATTGAAGCAGCCCCTTGGAATGCAGCATAGTTGGAAGGAGGGGAAGGGGACCTAACTGTACCCCATGCAGCCCACTGTAAGCATGAACATGATTTGTTCTTTGGTTTTAAAACTCGTATTTTAAATTTTACTGTATCATTCCTATATTACTCATAATTTTGAATTCAATTACTCGACTTTTTTTTCCCTCAGATGCCAGAGAGATTACTGTGAATATCCTGGGACTTCGTTTATCTCCTGCCTCGCACTTTTTTTTATCTCATACCACAGTTTGAAAATTGAAAACCTAAGTCCTCTTAAAGAAAGACAATTGGTAGCATTTTTGTGACCTTGGTTGTTAATATGGTTAGCTGAAATTGACTTGATAAATTGAAATTATGCATATTGGTTGTTACAGTTATTTGGGAAATTTGAAAACCTTCAGAACTTGAATTATACTCATTTAACATTAGGTGGAATCCACTTTGACCCTTACTTAAGACAAAGCCTGTAAAATCACTCTATTCTCATTCAGAACATGTTAATGTGCAACCCAGTAGACTTCTATCATAAGGAAGAAAATACTCAAATGTGAATAGCAAATAACTATCAACAAACCCTAGAAAACAGATTACTAGGGAATACAATATTTCTTACATTTTATTCATAGGATTTTTTTTCTTTGTTTTCCATCCAATGTCACTAACCTAATAGAATTGACCTCTTGTTGCCTTAATGCTGTAGTATAGTCATTGTAGAAATTACATCATTTGTTTCTTCTGGCTGTTTAGTTACTAGAGATGAATAAAATGTGGCTTCTCCTTCAAAGATGCATTACCTAAGATCTAATCATATAGTGCATACATAAAACATAAAAAGAGTAAATTGAGGTTTAGAGACATACCGAACAACACTTTTAAGCTAGCGAATGTTGAACTCCATTTTGGAAAATCGGTATTTCAGTTTATGTTGTTTTAAAATTCTGTGTCACTTAACTATTTGATGCCTATTTCTGCCTGAGGAAAGAAAATGAGAGGTGGCAGAAAAACAAGATAGAGCCTCTTTTGTGAGCTCTGATTTAGGTAAGAATTTTGAGAAAAGAACAATTCTTACTTCAGCCTTTCTGAGGAAGAAGTTGAACTCAAATAACAAAGCCTGTCAACAGCATTATATTGTCATCAGCAAACTAAGGAATTATTTTGCCTGCTTACCCAAAAAACAACTCTGAAGTCAAAACTATGTATATGGCTATGATAAATTGTCATTCAAAATTTTTTACTCTCTGTAATCTGATAAAAATTATCTATTTCCACCTTGGCAGCCGACAGCATTCCAGACAGTGGCTGCGTTGTCTGTCTGGCTCCCAGAGTGAGGCTGATGAGGATGTAGAGGGGAACACCCGCAATGGACATGGAGCTTGAGCAAGAAATACATCTTTGTTGTTTAAGCCCCCAAGGTTCAGTAACTGTCACAACATAATCTTGTCTCTCCTGTGGGAGAGACACCCTCGTTTTGGCAGAGTACACCATCACTAGGTTCTGGAAAGAGAATGGATGAAAAGCAAATGTTTATGCATGTCTGAAACTGGTCTATCTTTGGATGTTATTGATAGTTGTGGTGTTGTGTTCTGAGTGTTACGTTCTCCATAACCATGCAAGCAGTGTTTCCTTTTCTTCTCTTTCCTAGCTTTACTGTTGAGAAGTTAAGTTTCATTCTTATTCTTGATTCTTTGTACAAACTTTTTTTCTTGTTAGCCTTTTCCTTGACCCTCATGTTAAGGAGAATTTTATGATAATGTGGTTTGCTAGGGGTTTTAAGTCAGATATTTCATTTCTGGGAACAGTTTTAAATTTATTTGATAATTTCCTCTCTTCCATGTTCCCCATTCTCTCTTCACCATTCACTCTTTCTACAGTTCCTAATCAATGTATATGGTCTTTCTGTTGGAGATCCTCTAATTTTCTTAATTTCTTTATTTTTATTATTGTATTGTTGTTTCATCCCTCTATCTTTTTGTTGGCACCTTATCTTTTCTTCTATACTTTTGGGAGATGCTTGTGACTTTGTCTTTTAAGCTTGCTTGCTTCCTTGCTTGCTTTTTTTCTTTTTCTTTCTTTCTTTCTTTTTTTTTTTTTTTTTTTTTTTTTGATGTTTGCAATATCTTCATGTATCTCAACGGTGTAATTACAGATTTTTTTCCCTGTTGTTTCACTGTCTCTCATTTTCCAGGTTTCCTTTTTTCTTGTGTTGCTGTTGCTGTTCCCAGTATCTCTTCTGTACCTTATCTTGGTCTGTGTCTTTCGTGTCAGGTTGCCAACTCTAGATAATGGCTTCAAAAGTGCTGTTAGTAGCGTAGGCAGCAGCTCTTATGCCAGCTCTGGCACCAGCTGCAGCACCTATAGTTTGGGCCAGCTCTTGAACAAGCTCTAGAGTTTCACACAGCTCTGGGACCTCCTCCATCTCCAGAGCTGAAAGCAGTGCCAGCTCTGGAGCTAGAATCAGCTCCAGACCAGCTACAGAGCAGAGCTAGAGCCAGCTCCAGGGATAGAGGAAGTTCCGTCATTAATTGGCAGTACTTGCTTCAGCAGCACCTGCAAAGCTAGGGCCAAGTCCAGAACTCATCCTACCAGCAACTCTGGAGTTAGAGCCACCTTCTGCACTAGCTCCAGAAATAGTGCTGGGGCTAGCTGCAGAGCTACAGCCAATATCAGCAGGAGCTCTCGTACCAGCTCCAGACTTAGTGGCAGCTCCAGCTCCAGTTCTAGCCTCAGAGACACTATCAGATCCAGACTAGAGTCCTCTCCATCACCAGTTTTCCTATCAGGTCTGGCAACATACATGAAGTCAGCCCAGAACTAGAGTCAGTTCCACAACCACCTCTAGCATTGCAGTCTGAGATACAGCCAGATTCGGCATCATCTCTAGAGCTGATCTAGCTATACATCTAGTGCCAATTCCATTCCCAGATCCACCTCCAGCATCAGAGATGGGCAGCTCAGGCATCAGCTCCTCTGCCAGTTCTGAGCTACAGCTGGTGTGGCTTTAGCTTTCTATCCCCTTCCTTGGAATGGCATCTTTTTGTGTGTGTGTGTGCTTTTCAATGTATGTTTCATGCACTTTGTGCTTTACCATATTTTGTGTTTTATAGTTCACATGCAGTAAAACTTAAATCCTTAATCACTAAAAAAGAGAATGTTAATGATCAAAGGGGTTTTTTTTTTTGTATGTTTTTGTTTTGTTAAGCCTGTGTATTAAGTGAACTATTTTCTTTTAAATGGTACTATAATACTTTGCTGCTATTCTTAAATTTTGTTAGATCTTTTCTTATGCCTATTTTCAGCTTCTTTTCCTAATCTTAAAAGCTTGAATGATTCCCAAAATTCATCCAGACCTAGGTCTTTTCATCCTCCTTGTGTTTCTTCTTTTTTGAACAATTCTTATTTAAATTCAGTTTAGTTAACATATAGTATATTATTAGTTTCAGAGGTAGAATTTAGAGATTCATCAGTTGCCTATAACACCCAGTGCTCATTCCATCTTTAGAGACTTTTGCCTGATGGTTTGCCTTAAACAATATTTTTGTGCAAATAATTCCAAATTCCACATTCCATTTTGATATACCATCATCACTCTAAATCCAACAAATATAAACTTAAGACAACCCTAGGGGTGGGAGGGATGGAGTGGCTGGGTGATGGACAATGGGGAGGGTATGTGCTATGGTGAGTGCTGTGAATTGTGTAAGACTGATGAATCACAGGCCTGTACCCCTGAAACAAATAATACCTTATGTATTAATAAAATAAAAGACAACCCTATGATTTTCCTTAAATGGGTACCCTTATTTGCATAGTAATATTACCATTCTTTCTATCATTCATGCTAAAAACTTAAACTCTATACTGTTCCACTTTTTTACTTTAGCCCTTAAATCCAATTTCTTATCCAGTCCTGACATCTTTTCTTTGTATTGTCTCTTAATTTCCATTTCCCTATTCAAAACACCAGTGCATTATAAGCCCTTACTGTTTCTCTTCTAGAAAGGCATATAAAACGATCTTCTACTGTTTTCTCTGGCTCAAAAATGACAAATCACACTTCTAAAACATATATTCTTGAATGAAGTTTTGCAGTCATATACTTTCATTGGCTTTCCTCATCCTTTAAACTCTAATGTCCTTGACTTGACTCAGAGTTATTTCTGCTGTTCCTTTATCAAAGATTGCAAATTAGTGTCTCATGGGCTGAAGCACCTCACAGGTATCTTTTGTTTGATCTTTGATCTGAACAGAGTTTTTAAAACATTTTACTCTATGATCTTCTAGACATGGTATAATTTGGGATGCATATGTAGTACCTGAATATGTACTTTGAAATATCTTCTTGAAAAATCCTATGCATATTAAAGTTTCTGCTGATAAAAGAGCATTGGTGTACAAACAGTATTATAAAGGAAATCATGTTTAAGAAGTTGTCTGTAAGAATTTATTCTTCAGAGTGTCATGATTCTTTTAAAATAAGAGTCAGTTTTCTCTCGAAGCTAATATCACAATAAATATCAAGTTTTCCTGAGAAATTTGCACATTTTGTGGGATATTGGTTTGCAATAAATATATGGGAATATACAAAATATATAAAACGATGATAATAGAAACCATTTTATTAAAATATAGGAAAAAGTTTGCTGTAATTATTTTCAACAGGAATGATTTTAAAGTTTTAATAAGCACTGTAAAATGCTATAGTGATCTTGTCATTTAGATGAATTTTCATTAAAGATTATATATGATAGCTAAAAGTGGCTTTGCTAAAACCATTTAGCAAACCATAGAAGCATTTAGGCCTTCGTACGATCATTACTGTCCCCAGGCTTCCACATCTCTTTTCCCAAGTTGTTGATTCTCCCTTCTGGGGAAACAGATCATGATGCATTCTTCTGTAATTCTTCACAGATTTACTTCGAGCAGAAAATATTTACAAATCCAAGTACCTACTTTTTGGGACCACATTTATTCCCAGTATATATGCAAAGCTTTAAAAAGGCAATATGATCAAGAGTAGAGGAAAGGGTTGACATAGAGACTGTTTTTTATGAAAGTGAATTTGTGACAAGTCAGCTGACTACCATGGTGTGTAGCAACTTAGCAACTTTTCTCGTGGAGAAAAATTACCTATAGATGAGTGATGTGAGTGATCAATAGGGATCTTGTATAAAATGTATTAAGGAGGCATTTATTTATAGTACTATTGAAAGGGATGTGATTTTTAATCCCAAAAATGCAACTTACCAGGTATATAAAAAAGCAAAAAATTGAAATCACTAAAAGAAACCAATACCCTTTAAAAAGGGCTTAAAAAATGGCTAAGGCATATTCTAAATATGCCATTGGAAGAATACAAAATAAGCAGTATACTTTCCTAATCCAACACTAAAACAATGACAAATTTATAATGATGACACTGTGGAACTGCCAAATGAACAAATATATTCTAAACTAGATTAGCAAAGAGAGGTTTCATTTGGATATAGTTTTTTTTTTTTTGAATTTTTTTTTTTATTTTTTATAAACATATATTTTTATCCCCAGGGGTACAGGTCTGTGAATCACCAGGTTTACACATTTCACAGCACTCACCAAAGCACATACCCTCCCCAATGTCCATAATCCCACCCCCTTCTCCCAAACCCCCTCCCCCCAGCAACCCTCAGTTTGTTTTGTGAGATTAAGAGTCACTTATGGTATATTATTCCCCCCCCCTTTTTTTGCAAATTCAAAAGAATTCATTCGTAACCCTTTTTCCTACGTAGTTTTCAGTCACTTGGAATGCATGTGTAACTAGAACATTTCCAAATCAATTTAATCTCTTGTATATAATTCTGATTTTTGTTTTGCAGCCTCAGTGAAAAATCTCTATATTCAGAGCTAATATTTTCTTTCCCTGATGATTCTAGTGCTTGTATAGTTGCATGACTAGTTATTTTATTTCTTTTGGAAGGAGGCTTTGTGCTGAGAGCCTTCTGTAACCTGTGTCTCACTTTCTCAATCCAGTAAATTTCAAGCCTGAAATTTACTGGGAATTCATATTCATCTTCTGAACTAAGTGATACAGAGCTACTTTTAAAATTTCGATTTCTTACAAAATATTTTAACATATGTTAGAAATAGATTTAAATTTAGAAATGATGTAACATGGAAGTTGTTAACAACATCAATATGATCCTTAAACCAGATGTTACTTTTGTTTACATGCTCATTTTTCTGATATTTGGTTTGGTTTCTCCTTTAGGAATGGCAGAATTCTATTCAGAAGAATGCAGGACTTGCATTTATTGAACTCATCAATGAAGGAAGGTAATTAATTTTACAATTTTTAGACAATTAATCCATGTACATTTTATTCCACTAGGCAACTGCTCTCCTACCATCTGTTCCAAAAATGAGTAAGAAAATATACTTGAGTTAAATAACTTATCACACAGGTAATTAAAAGGAACAAAGTTTAAGATATAAATCATATTTATTTTTAGGGTGGGGAAAAGCATCTATGAACTAAAGGAACGAACTTTATAAGGCTTCTGTAAGATTTGAGCCCCGTCTTACTGGGTAGTAGAGTTGTTTAACACAGATCAAGTGAACCCAGTCTGCAGTCCCATCTGCCACTCCATCTGTTTTCAAAGCCTTGCTCAGTGTTTGCTCCCTCAGCCCATCTCAGTTCATGTGAAGCCGTTTTACCTGAACATATCATGCTCTTGGATATCCCACTGAAAATGTGAAGAATGTTAAATATGGTCAGGTTAGGAATTCATATGCCCCATTGTTAAGATGATGCTGTAAGTAAATTTGTGTTTGGGCCCATTATTATACTTATCACTTTAGGATAAACAGTTGTTCACTGTGGTTTTTCCAGTACTTTATTGGCAGTGGATACATTGAGACAGATGTTAACTGTCACCATTTTGAGATGTATGGCTTCTGTCAGCCAATGTCCTGCATCCACTACAATGTTTTTTCTATGCTATAACGTATTCTCTGGAAAATAACAACTGAATATTTGGCATAATCTACTTACTTCTTATTTGAAACTATATTTAATTAAGTTGATGATAAGGGAATAATGCTTACTGTATATAAAACTTCTCTTTGTCCAGGGAGATGTCATGAAAGAATATTTTACAAGATATTCTCTGAAAATTAGTTTATATATGGTAATGAAACCTATTTTTAAAAAGTTAAATGCTCTTTAGGATTCCTTTTTAGTAATAGTTTTCTCCTATCACTTTATTATAATGCAGAGACATAACCTCTGTTTTTATAATTCATTTTATTGTATATTCCTCACTTAAACATATTCCATGACTGAATTATTTTTAGTCATAATAACACACCTCTAGAAGTTAGAATAAGTTTTACATTCACCACAAAGCAAAAGATGCAGGAAAATAACAGTTTTCTTTTATAATATAAATACGAATTTTACATAATAATAGCATACTATAGTTCTTATAAAACTATTTTGTGATAAAAATTGATCATGATTATTATCCATCTTAAGGGGATGAAAAATAGAAAAAAAAATGTTGCCCAGACTATTCATTTTCATATCAGTTATAGAAATCTCTCAATTCACATACATGCTAATTTTGTCAATTTGTTTCTACTGGGAAGGAAGAAAACAGAAATTATCTTGTCGTCAGTAACTCTCTGAAGAGTTAATATAATTGAATATTCAGCACTTAAGATTATAGCTATTGTCTTAGAAAAGAGAAGGGGGGGAAATTTTGCTGATATCAGAGGTTTTAGTTTTGATCCTATTTTACTGTTCAGTGATAAAGGTTGGAGTTCATTTTATTTTGCTTTCTAGGAAAAAAGTTGGAATTATAGAAACCTTCAAAATGTTCACCATAATGTTATTCGTTCTATTATAGATTTTTGTTTTCACTTTACATACCACTTGTTAAGAAAGATGATTTTGGAACAAAAATTAAAACACGAGTAGTTATAATATGAAAGAATAGATCATGTGTACATCAATACAGCAAATGTCTATTCAGTGTCTACTACATACCAAATACTATTATAGGAGATGGGAATAGAGAAGTCAAGGAGACAAACATGGTTCTGAATTTTTGGGAAAAGGCAAATATTAGAATAACACATACCATATTATAAGGGTGCTGTGATAGAGATGGGATAGGTATTAATACAAGTATAAGAGAGGACACTTAATCTAGACTGAAAAGGGTATATTCTCCAGTGGTAGGAGTATCAGGGTTTTCAAAAAACTTATCTAAGAAAAACCAATACAATAGAACAAAGATAGCATTTTCAGTAAATGGTGCTAGACATCCACGTGCAAAAATATAAATCTAGATAAAGACCTTATAGTCTTCACAAAAATTAACTCAAAATGGATCTGAGATCTGAATGTAAGATACAAAACTAAAGTGTATTGAAGATAACATAGGAGAAAATCTGGATGACCTTGGGTTTGGTGATGACTGTTTAGATATAATACCAAAGACATGATCCATGAAAGAAAGAGTTGGTAGTCTAGAATTAAATAGTTCCATTTTACAAAAGTCAGTGTCAAGAGAATGAAAAGACAAGCCACAGACTGGGAGAAAATATTTGCAAAAGACACTTCTGATAAAGGACTGTTCTCTAAAATATACAAAGAACTCTTAAAATTTAATAATAAGAAAATAACCTGATTAAAAAATGAGGCAAAAACCTTAACAGACACCTCAGCAAAGAAGATCTACATACAGCAGATAAGCTTAGGAAAATATGCCTGTCATCATAAGTCATCAGGGAAATACAAATAAAAACAACGAGATACTACTACGCACCTAATAGAATCACCAAAATCTGGAACGCTGACAACACTGAGTGCTGACCAGGATATAGAGCAGCAGGAACTCTCATTCATTGGTGGTGAGAATACAGAATGGTACAGCCACTTTGCAAAATAGGTTGGTAGATTTTTACAAAACTTAACATACTCTTACTGCAGATCTAGCAGTTATTCTCCCTTATATCTTCTCAGAGGACTTGAAAACTTATGTTCATGTAAAAACCTGCACACAGATGTTTATACCACTTTATTCATAATTGCCAAAACATGGAAGCAACCAAGATGTCCTTCAGTAGATGAATGGATAAGTAGATACTCATTTATTTATTCATAATTGCCAAAACATGGAAGCAACCAAGATGTCCTTCAGTAGATGAATGGATAAGTAGATACTCATTTATT
>NC_081571.1:16820450-16863118 GCF_022355385.1 Mustela nigripes
GATGTGGTATAACCAGATGATGGAATATTTATTATCTAGTGATAGTAAGAAATGAGCTGTCAGAGTACCTGGGTGGCTAAGTCAACTAAGCATCTGCCTTCAGCTCAGGTCATGATCTTAGGGTCCTGGGATCGAGCCCCATATTGGGCTCTCTGCTCAGTGGTAAACTTGCTTCTCCCTCTTCCTCTGCCACTCCCCCTGCTTGTGCTCTCTGGCTCTCTCTCTCTCTTGCTCTCTCTCTGTCAAATAAACAAAATCTTTACCCAAAAAAATATGTATATATGAGCTATCAAAACATGAAAAGACATGGAGAAACCCTAGTTGCATATTACTAAGTAGAAAAAGCCAATCTGAAAACCTACTCTATGATTCCAGCCATATACATTCTTGAAAAGGCAAGACTTATAGAGACAGTAAAAAGATTAGTAGTTGCCAGGGGTTAGAGAGGAGGAAGGCATAAATAGGCAGAACACAGAGGATTTTCAGGCCAGTGAATCTACTCTGTTTGATACTATAATAGTGGATACATGTCATTATACATTTATTGAAACCCATAGAATGTAAAACACCGAAAGTGTTAATACTATATTAAGTGATAATATAGTGATATAGTGAAAGTGATAATACTATATTAAGTTAGGTTCATCATTTGTTACAAATGTACCACTCTGTTAGGGGATGGTGATAATGGGGGAAAGTCTGTGTGTGAGGAGGGGGTATCTGGGAAATCTCTATGTCTTCTCCTCAAGGTTGCTGTGAACCTAAAATTCTCTAAAAATAGTCTATAAAAGTAAAAAAAAAAAAAAAATCCAGGAGGTTCCAAAAAAAAGTGTATACAAATAGAATGCCATCTTCATTGAGAACTGAGAGATGGTTCTCTGTTCTCTGGGCCAAGGGAATGGTGTGATATCAAAGCCTGGAAGCAAGAGACAGCAAGACATGTTGCTGGACATCTCTTTTTAGTCAGCCAAGAGCTATTTAAGTGCCTGTTGTATACCAGCCATGTAAAGGCAATGTCATCCCTTCATGGCAAGGATCGCTGGCAAGAGTCATGCCATGAGGGGGTTTCTAAGCTATGCTAAGGGTGCTGTGATAGAATTGAAGAGAGCTAGGCATAATCCACACTGTGGCAAATGGACTTCAGGGGCTCTAGACTGAATTTAATCAGAGGTTCAGTAATCTCATTTAAGATGATGATGTCATAGACTAACTACTAGTGGTATGAGGAAAGAAGAAGTGGACAGAATTAAAGTATCCTTTAGAAATTAAGTCTAGAGAATTGCTGATAGATTGAAGTATGAGAGGGAAAAGAAGGAATCAAGGAGAACTTGATTTCTGGCTTTAAAGCTGGATAGTTTATACTCTAAGTATAGCTTACTTAGAACAATACAGAAGGAAGGACATGGTCTGGGTGGGAGATGGTTTCACCTTTGGCTACGCTGATTTTGTAGCACCTGTGAAATCTCTGAGTGAAAATGTAGAATACACATCTTGAACGTGGGTCTCTAATTCTGCAAAGAGACAAGGAGAAGGGGGATTTGGATTTAGGCGTCCTCAGCTTCTATGTGTAAATGGTAGATAAGGATACAGATGTGATTCTCGGCAAACCTGTGTAGAGCGAACAGAGAACCTGAGGCCATTTTACTGCTGTTCCTGCTGGGAATCCTCTTTCCCCACAGCTGTACATTATTGGCTGTTTTCTATCATTAGGAATCAGCTTAAATGTCACCCTCTCAGAGAGGCTCCCTTGACCCATCTTATTGAGTTACCACACTTCCATCACATGGCTCTGTTTTAACATTTAGTAAGATCATCTCAGATTATTTTCATTGTCTACATCTATCTTCCCCACCAAAATGTACTTTCCTTAAGAACTTGTATCCTCTTCACTGATCTATTCCTGGTTTCTGGTATAATACCCAACACGTAGTTCACAATCACAAATATTTTTTGGAGGAATGAAGGAAAGAATGGTGACTAGAATGTTTGAGATGAAATGAGCAGTCAGCAAAAGGGTTTTCAAGCTAGGATGAAAGAGACCACCGGATTCAGTGACGAGGCTGTCAGTGTTGATTTCATTCATATGTATGCTGGTGAATTCCTTTGTGCTCAAATGCTGGGTAGAGACCCCGGCCCTGCTGTAAGAGTTTACAGTCTCATGGGGACAACAGTCTTACAATTACTGATACAATAAATGTGCCAAAGTAAAGGGTACAACAGGGAGCAGATGATTCAGGGAATGATTTCTGAGAAGGTGGTGATTTAATGAGAGAACTGGGTTCAGGACCTAGGTTGTTCTGAGCTGAGGAATGTGTGGGAGATGAGTGTTGTTCACACATACAGCAACTCTAAGTAAGGAGTTTGGTCAAGAAGAGGATGGATAAAGTGATTGCTGGAGGTGGGTTTGAGGTAATGGGGTATTTTTTGGAAGAAAGGAAGAACTCGAGTATTTTTTAAATGGTCACTGAATACATCTCATTTAGATAGAGGTGCATGGCTTGGCCCCTTGTGGAAAAGCACTGAGAAAAGAGGCAGACAGTTATGTTGGCGTCAGGTCTCAAAGGGGTTTTTGAGGATACCTTCTGTCTTCTCTATGAAGTGACAGGTAGGACCCTTTACTGAAAATGAAGAAAATTGGGAGAAGTAGGTGTCACATTTGAAAAGAAAGGAGATTGTTGAAAATAACCAGTGTAAAAGAACAGAGAGAGAAAAAATAGGAACCTTGGGCCTCTGGCCCAGATGTTGTGGGGCCAGATGGACACTGCGGTCTTTGATACTGGAATGTTTTCCTCAGCCGTCCACAGTACAGAGAAGATGGGCATTTGCTTTAAGACACTCATTTCTCATACTTCAATGAAAAAACGTCTTCACTGAGTGCCAACCCCTGACCCCATCCCTGTAGGGTTATACAGCTATACCCCACCCCTATTCCAGATGAGGTGCCCTCCTGTGTTCTCATAGCACCTTATAGTTGTCCTGGTGTGTACTTCCATACAGTGTTAGGGCCTGTTTTGTCATCGTGTGTTTTGTAGGGTTCTTTCCACAGTGCCTATTACAGCACGTCACGTATGTGTATCATTTGTATGGCATTCAAATACTAGTTCTTGTATTGATAAACTGTCAGACTCTAGGCATGTAACATAATCTCCCTCTGACATCGTTTCACATCTGTAGAAGGGCGTAACACCTTTCTTGCCCATTTTCTCTGAAGGTTGGAAATAATATATGACATTTATTATAACTGCTACAACACAGACTTTAAAAAAGGAAGTTTTATTGTTGTTGTCATTACTTACAACATATATTCAGAATTTTGCTGACTCTCAACTTTATAGTTTGCTTCCTCTCCTTTCAATTTAGACCTTTCTCTTTCATAAATTTGAACTTGGGAGTTTCAAGTAAAAAAATATCATACGAGATAGTTCAGATGTAGTTATACTAAATACACATTACTCCATTTATCTGGCTTCTATTTGTTGAGGCCTCCTATTTGCTAAACACAAATTAAATTCTTTATACACTCTTATCTCATTTGCACAGACATACAGTCTTTTCCTTAACTCTTTCTAATAATTTAAAATGAAGCATATAAAAAAAAAACACTTTCTCTTGGTCATTAGAATATTAGTTTTTAATTTGTCCTCGTAGGAATGAAGTTAAAAATCTTTAAGTGGAAATTGTTATAAATGTTTATCCTACTTAACAGCTATACTCGTGAATATAATTCATCAATCATAGCTAGAGAAAGCAATTGTGCAGTTGTCTACAATTAACAGGACAAAAACAGTTGATGAATGTGCAGCTAAATTAAAGTACTCCCTAGGACAGGCTGAAATTATAAACTGGATCATTTAAAGGAATCTAACAAAGGATCTTTATAATTAAAACAAAGCAAGGTTAATGGGATGTAAAATTGCCTATAATATCTTGGCAATAATAATTGGAATTTAAATTATTAAAATATGAATTGAACTATAAAGCAAATAAGAAAGACATTTTTAAATTATCAATTTGAGTGATCCTTTGAAATGAATTTATCATTTGCCTAAAATAAACCTTCATCACTCTTTTGAAACCATATAAGATATAATATAAGAGCCAGTGCGTATTTGTGTTTGGTACTGAATTTAATGTAAGATTAGATTCCAATTTTTATTTTGTTCTTTAAAATAGTGAAAAATATATAGCTTGCATTTCTTAGTTTTTGAAAAGGAAAAGGATATTGCATCTTAACATAATTCTTTAGTAATTATATGGCCTTGATTTGAATATCTTCTTTAATTTAACAAATGCTATATAATAATTAAAACAGTAAGTTTTGGTTTGGCTTATTTAATAATCAAAGCAATAAAGTTTGAATTTATCTATTTGTATCTTTGATTTGGCAACATCTGTATTAAAAAATAAATAAATAACTTCCAAAACTGTAAGATAAGAAACTTTTTTTTCTTAGAGTTGAGAGTTGGTTTAATTTTGAATCAAGAACCCCTGAAAACTTCTGGAAAACAGAAGTTCCCAACCCACCTAATCTATACCTTTTCCTTACTATGTGTTACTCATTTTACTCATGTAATAGGTTTTTAAATCATGCTGAATTTTGCAAATGAACGAGAGGGGAAATCTTGTGCTTTTACAAAATTAATTGTATCATTTAAATAGTATTGCTAATTTATAGACTTAATTTTAGACATTGATTATAAATAAAATGTTTACCTACAACTAAGATAAGCAAACTATGTAATAATAGCTAATTTCAAGGAATAAGAAAATAAATTTTAGAATTTAGTCATCATAAACTTTATTTGAATTACATTTTAACCATGTTTAAAATATATCTGCATAAGTGTATATATTGAGATTCTTTATGAGGACAACTTTTTAAATATGCTTTCCTCCTAGGCAACATTATTTTAACTTTGGTAAGAGTTAAGTAACAATTCACAAAACACTCACAGTTCTTTATATTAAAAGACAAACGCCAAGAGTGCTCAATTTTTAGTATATTCATTTATATAATGCCTTATTTCCTGCTTATTCTTATTTCTTAAAGACATTAATTTTTTATTGTTGATCTTAGCTTACTTATTGCAGGAAAATTACTTATGGCAGGAAAATCAAGATTCAGATGACCCATTTCTTTATAGGAAACCTTGATTCAGTTTCTATCCCATTCTGACATAACTTGGCGACAGAGGAACCTAGAATTGACGTTTGTGGGTCATATGTTGATTAAATAACAGGTATGGGCAAACTAACAGGTTGCTGGAGGGACCATGCTAACATGAAGGTACAATGTGTATGGCCATTCCAAGGATATGCTAAAGGTAAAAGCTGAGCTGAAGGAATAGAATGAGCAAGCCTGGTAAGACAAGAGAATAGCCATGGCCTGAACTATAGATTTTAGTCTAGAAGCTCTTCCTAAGGTGCCAGGGGAATTTAAGTGTTGCATATAAGCTGATTATTTTTCTTTTTTCTTTTTTTTTTAATTGTGTTATTTTAGTTACTATAAAATACATCTTTAGTTTTTGTTGCAGTGTTCCAAGATTCATTTTTTATGCACCACACTAGTGCTCCATGCAATACGTGCCCTCCATAATACCCACCACCAGGCTCACCCATCTCCCCACCCCCTCCCCATTAAAACCCTCAGATTGTTTCTCAGAGTCCACAGACCCTCATGGTTCATCTCCCCCTCCGATTTGCCCCAATTCACTTTTCCTTTCCTTCTCTTAATGCCCCCCCCATTATTCCTTATGTTCCACAAGTAAGTGAAACCATATGATAATTGACTTTCTTTGCTTGACTTATTTCACTCAGCATAATCCCCTCCAGTCCCATCCATGTTGATGCAAAAGCTGGGTATTCATCCTTTCTTATGGTTGAGTAATATTCCATTGTATATATATGGACCACGTCTTTATCCATTCATCTGTTAAAGGGCATCTTAGCTCTTTCCACAGTTTGGCTATTGTGGACATTGCTGCTATGAAAATTGAGGTACATATGACCCTTCTTTTCACTACATCTGTATCTTTGGGGTAAATACCCTGTAGTGTAATTGCCAGGTCATAGGGTAGCTGTATTTTTAATTTTCTGAGGAATCTCCACACTGTTTTCCAAAGTGACTACACCAACTTACATTCCCACCAGCAGTGTAAGAGCATTGCAGTTTCTCCACATCCTCTCCAACATTTGTTGTTTCCTGCCTTTTTAATCTTTGCAATTCTAACTGGTGTAGGGTGGTATCTAAATGTGGTTTTGATTTAATTTCCCTGATGGCCAATGATGATGAACATTTTCTCATGTGTATTCTATAGGCTGATTATTTTTTTTATAAATAATTTTTTAAAAGATTTTATTTATTTATTTGACAGATATTACAAGTAGGCAGAGAGGCAAGCAGAGAGAGAGAGGAGGAAGCAGGCTCCCCACGGAGCAGAGAGCCCAATGCGGGGCTCGATTCCAGGACCCTGGGATCATGACCTGAGCCAAAGGCAGAGGCTTTAACCCACTGAGCCACCCAGGTGCCCCATAGGCTGATTATTTTTCATGTTGGTAAAGGGAAAGCCCTTTACCTATTCTTTAGTTATTGTTGTATAGACCAACATCTGACAAACCAGAATACTTCTTTTATGATATGACTGTTATAAAGGGTCACAGTCCAAGCTGGAAGAGGAATAAGAAAAAGTTCATTGTTTATGTTTGCATATATTAAATATTTAGATATTTTTTTAAAAACACTACTTATACTTATGAGCAGACTTCAAAACAGTCCATTATTCATTCAAAGTCTAGTTTTTTTTTCATTCTTAGCACAAAGGAAAACAATAGACTTACTCTTAGGAGTAGATTGATTTTAAAAATTATTTAATCTTTTTTTTTTTTTTAAAGATTTTATTTATTTATTTGACAGAGAGATACCACAAGTACACTGAGAGGCAGGCAGAGAGAGAGAGAGAAGGAAGCAGGCTCCCTGCTGAGCAGAGAGCCCGATGCGGGACTCGATCCCAGGACCCCGAGATCATGACCCGAGCCGAAGGCAGCGGCTTAACCCACTGAGCCACCCAGGCGCCCCGATTTTAAAAATTATTTAATATTTCTACCCAATATTTAAGGAAAAACTAATACCAATTATACTCAGTCTTCCAAAAATAGAAGAGTAAGTAATACTTTACATCTCATTTAGTGTGATTTCATCACCTTGATAATAATAACAATTACAAGAAATAAAATTACAGATCAATATCCATTGTAAACATAAGTGCAATATTACTTGCCCTTATAAAAATTGTCAAATTAAATCTATATGAAAAGAGTTATATCATAAGCAAAAGGTGTTTATTCCAAGGATGCAGAGTTGGTTTCAGATTCAAAAATAGCTATCAATGTAATACACTATATCAACAGATTAAAAAAGAAAAAAGTAAGGGTATTTTAGTAGACATAAGAAAAACATTTGAAAAATTCAACATATATTCATAAAAAAAAACTCTCAGTAAACTAGAAGTTAAACTCCCTCAATGTAATAAATGCTATCTACAAAAAAACATACAGCTAACATCCTACATAATGGTGAAAGACTTACATGATTTCCCATTGGATCAAAAACAAGGCAAAGATGTTCTCACTCACTATTTGTATTCAGTATTGGGCTGGAGGTCATGGCCAGTTAAGTTAGGCCAGTAGAAAGTTCTAAGGTGGCTGATAAAAGGTACTATAATAAGTGAATTTAACAAAGTTGCAAGATGATATGAGGTCAGTATTCAAAAATCAATAATAATAATGTGTATTTATAATATATGTGAAATATTAGAAGCTTAAATAAAGCAAAACCATAATGGTATCAAAAATAAGAACTACTTAGGGTTGTTGTACTTAATAACATTTGTGAAAGATCTATATGATAAAACTACAAAACATTTTTGTAAAAAAAAATTAAAAATAAAGAAATGCAGAAATATGTATCCATGGATCAGAGGACCTAACA
The DNA here is from genome assembly GCF_022355385.1 of Mustela nigripes. Taxonomy (NCBI): domain Eukaryota; kingdom Metazoa; phylum Chordata; class Mammalia; order Carnivora; family Mustelidae; genus Mustela; species Mustela nigripes. Next base: position 16,828,438 of record NC_081571.1, read on the forward strand.
TGGTTAATATGTTAGTGCTCCCCAGACTGGTCTGTAGACTCAAATCTAATCAAAATTCCAGCAGGCAATTTTAGTTTTCTTGGTGGAAATTAGTAAGCTGAGTTTTAAATTTCTGTGACAATACAAAGGACCTGTGATAGCAAAAATAAAAAATGAACAGAATTGAAGGATTGGTATAAAGATAGGTATATCAATGGAAGGGAAGAAAAAAGATCTTACAACTCAGTAATAAAAAGACAAAGTACCCAATATAAATCGGGCAAATGATTTAAACAGACACAGTAACAAACAAGATATACAGGTGGCCAATCAGCGCATGAAACCATGTTCCACATCATTATTCATTTGAAAAATTCAATTTTAAACTTAGTGAGATGGCATTATGCACATACTATAATCGATATAATTCAGTTGACTGACAATACTAAACATTGATGAGACTGTGGAGCCACTGGCTGTACCTTGCTGGTGGGAATCCACTTGAAAACCAGTTTGTCAGTATCTTAAAGGGTTAAACAAACACTTAACCATTTGGCCCAATAATTCTAAGCTTTACATATCTTCCCAAGAGAAATGAAAACATTAGTTCACATTAAGATCTGTATGTGAATGTTCACAGCAGCTTTATTTATAATAGTGAAAGACAGGAAATGGCCCAAATGTCCATCACTAGGTAAGTGAATAAAATAACTATGATCTAGCATTATGGAATACTACTCAGCAGTAAAAGGTATGAGCCACTGAAATGCACCACATACAAGGAACTTAATTTTGTGAAGCTAAAGAAGCCAGACAGCAAAAATATGCTATCTTTGCATTTATGAGATATTATGGAAAACTCAAAATTAGAGGGACAGAGAATAGTTCAGTTCTTGCGATGGCAAGAGAAGAACACAAGGGAACATTTTTGGGTGATGGAAATGTTCTTGTTTGTAGTGGTGGCTTAAAATATGCATTTGTCAAAACTCATGGAAATGTGCATTTAATGAGAATTAATTTTATTATTTGTAAATTAGATCTCAATAAACCTAACTTAAAAAAAAAAAAAAGAAGTACAGTAGTGCTTCACTGCTTGCGAAGTTCTGTAATATGACCTGCAAGGACTTTACTTAATTGGCCTCCCTTACCTTCCACACTGATCCCGGCTCCCTCCATTCACTCCTGTGTCACCCTCATATTTCATGGTCCTTTACTACAACAAAGAAGGTCCTCAATAAATTACTATTGAATGAATGAATGCCTAACTCTGTATCTCACTCTCTGGAACGCCCTGTGAGAAGCCAAACCAAAGTGATTACGTTTCCCAAACAAGTCAAACACAATTGACTGTGCAACTTTGGGCAACTTAGTCAATCTTTCTAAGCCTTAGTTTCTTCATCATTATAATGGGCTAATAATGCTTATCTAATAAGATATCAAAGGAAGTAAGCATCATATGAAATGATACCTATAATGCTCCTAGCCTGATAAGTAATCAATTTGCAATGTTCCTGATGCATAATAGGCACCCAAGAAATGATCATTTGTTTTTATTATTATATATTTAATAAGTGGCATGTGAGCTGGGTTTTGAAGGTTGATGACTCTATAGTACCTTACACATCCTGTCGAGAGCACTAATGGGTTTTTCTGTGTTCTTATTATGATAGTCTCACTACTCCCTTATTGGCTAAATCACATTTTATGCAGAACACTAATATACACATCCAGGTGGTAGGTAGGGTAGTAATAATGACCTTTTCAGAGGCTTCCTAGTGTATTGTGCTACTTAGCAGTCAAAACAGTAAATAAAAGTCATATGTTACTTGTTCTCTCCCTTCTTTCTAAAAGAAATGTATTTTATATTGCATTATTCTCTAGTTCTTCGAGAAGATTATATTTTTAAAAAATAAGAATAAGATATTAAATTTTTAATCAAGGTAAAAGCTCTTATTGGGACTTGGGGTCATAATATTGGGATACTTCTGCAACACTTTTCTTTTGGAAAAGGAACGATATCATTGAGGGAGCACAGGACTTGGGAAATTAACCAAAGAGACTCTCCTGGAGTACACAATTCTTCCTGGCATCATTGTATTATAATGGTGCTGTTATGCCTCATTTGCCTCCAAATTTTTCCCCCAAATTTTCTTTTTTTTTTAATTTATTTTTATTTATTTTCAGCATAACAGTAGTCATTATTTTTGCATCACACCCAGTGCTCCATGCAATCTGTGCCCTCTATAATACCCACCACCTGGTACCCCAACCTCCCACCCCCCCACCACTTCAAACCCCTCAGTTTGTTTTTCAGAGTCCATAGTCTCTCATGGTTCACCTCCCCTTCCAATTTCCCCCAACTTTCTTCTCCTCCCTAACTCCCCATGTCCTCCATGCTATTTGTGTACACACCATCAATCCATGTTTCTCTGCTTCTATTATTAGAAGTTAAGTAGACTAAAATGGCTTGAAGCAAGCCTTCTTTCCTTTAGTCACTGCCACATCCCTGATCTTGAGCTGGTATTTCTCAATTCACCGAGTCCTATTCCATTGCTTTTCAGACTTGTATTCTTGTTAGCATTGACTGTCCTTCTGGACATTGCAATTTGGAGCTGTTTACCTGGAAGCCCAAAATTTAAGCTAGGAGATTGATTATTTGACCCAGGTTTAACCCTAATAGGAATGAGTCTTCTGGTCAGTATTTTTGAAACTATTTTCTTGACCATTAATAGTGCATGAAATCAATTTAATGGGTTACCGCTATCAGCATTTTCCAAAATAGAAAATTGTAAATAATAGAAAAAATAATTGGGTGTATTATATGTTCAGGTAAATATTGTTTGCTAAAGTGTTTGTTGTGTGGGTATATAGGGTTGTGATAAGAAGTATATTTCTCGTATTTTACTTTGAGACACAGTTTAAAAGTCACTCTTCTAAGCTGAATTGACAGTTTTTGTGTCTTAAAACAACCTTAACATACCCTATTCTAATAGCAATGTTTCTAAATCCATATTAAACTATAATCTCAGTAAGTTATACAAATCCTTCATACTGGTATTAGCTTGTTGAGACTGGTTTTACATAGAAGAGTAAATAGCTAAGCAACCTATCACCGAAGAGATTGGAAAGGAGAAAAGTAGGAGGTTTTATATAAATTGACCATTTTGGCCTTTGAACAAATCAAAAGTAACTCCCTTTGCATGTGTACCGTACAAGTTGATTTACTTAATCTAGTGACCAAACTAGTATTAGAATACCTGGGGACTCATCTTAAGAAATGACCCTAACCTACAATGTTAAATACATGTATATATGCTCTTTGTAATCCTTCTAGTGGTGTTATTTCTGAGCTAGTTAACTTGGGGATTGATTTTGGGATTGTGCAAATAAATGAAGTTAACTAAGCAGTGCCATATTCCCCACGTGAAGAGAGAGACATGGAGATTTCTAAGAAATCATATACAGACTTTCCCATCATTTACACTGTGTGAATTCAGTGGTCCTCAAATGTCAATGTGCTTTAGTATCTCAGGGATGTTTATGAAACATGTAGATGCTAGGGTCTCACTTCAGACCTGTGCAGTCAGTATCTCTGGATAGGAGTTATATCACCATTTTTAATATGTTCTGCAAGTGATCAGTACACCAAAATGTACACCAAAATTTGAGAACTATGAGAACTACTACACTTTATTCATTCATCTTAGGAGTCATCTAAAATTATCACCATCTTTACGCATAACTGGAAACATAAATATAATCATAAGCTAAGTGGTTTTTTTTTCCCTATGCTTCACTAAGGAGTATAATAACTATTTAGGTTCATGGCAGATTATAATATAAATTTCTACCTTTTGGTATTTGAAATGATAGACTTACTTGAAGCCTCAAATAGGTGATAAGAAAATGAGTCTTCATCCAACATAATTACTTAATTTCCAGGGCTTTTTTCTTAACAGTTAATTAGGTAGGGGGGTAGGTTTCAACCAGTGCTAATTCCCTCTCCTCACCGCCCTTTCTCTCTTTAATGCCTCCCTTCCATATCCAGTCCTTAGATATCAATCTCAAACTCCAAAATTGTCCTTTAGGTTTTATCTTCCTTCTTTCTACGTTTCCCAAATCAAAACTCCAGTTTTCTAGGGAATCTGAAACAAGGGTAAGTCTGATTATATTTGTATAGAATAGGTTTTCATATAGTAAGTTGATCTAAAAGCATGAATAATTCGTAGATCTTATTCTCTGGGAAAGACTTAGTGTTTTAAAAGAAAAACTTGATACTGTATGTAATATTTTTTTTTCTAACAGCCGTAGAGAGAGAGCGTTTTCAGGTCTCTAATGTCTGTTTTTCTACTTTTCTTTCCTTTGCACCAAAGAAACACTCAGGGTAGCCCACTACAGAGACCCCCTACTATGCCCCAGTTTTCTAATCTTCGTATTTTACCAGTCATATAATTGAGTAAATTGGGTCTTGCCTAAAAAATACAAAGTTTTATGAGTAGTACAGTTCATAACTAATATGCTGACTTACAAATCTAGGTTTGAATATGCAGAATCAGTTTGAGAGTCCCACCACAGCCTGATGTGGGGATTCATAAACAAATGTCAAGATCTGCCATTGTTTTTCCTTCTTAATGAATGTAAAAGAACCAATGTATCAATGTGTACCTTTTAGAAAAGTGAACTACTATGGGGGGGGGGCACATAGTACATATCAGACGCTTCACAAGTGTTCTCTCACTTGTGCTCATCACAACCCTATGAGCTGTTGTCCCTCCTTAAAGAAAATGTACTTTTGGGGAATGTAAGAAAGTTAAAGTCAGAGATACACTTCTCAGGAACAACATGGTATTTATTCTGCTATTTTCATAAGGTGAAGACTTGTTGGCACTAAAATATTTCAAGAACCAGTAGAGCCCAAAGTTTGTAAACATTTTCTAAAATTTTTTAAAATTTAAAATTAAATTATAGGGTTTTTCTAGATTTTTAAACAGTTTATTTTTTTAAAGACTGCCTATTTATTTGACAGAGCACAAGCAGGGAGAACAGTAGAGGGAAAAGCAGGCTCCCCACTGAGCAGGTAACCTGACTTGGAGCTCCATACCGGGACACCTGGGGATCATGACCTGAGCCAAAGGCAGATCCTTAACCAACTGAGCCACCCAGGTATCCCTAAATAGTCTATTAAAGAGTATCATACAGGAAACAATTGAGCTTCTCTGACCCAACCAGACTCTACCTTGCAGTGTCACCAGAATCTCTATGCCAGATTTTGGGGCCAAAGGCAATTGTGCTTCTATGCTGTGTGACCACTTAACTTCCATTTGGAGTCTGTCTTCTTGGCTAAATAAATCAGGATCTAAAAATCTAATCTTAAAGTTTGGACATACATTTTTTCCCACAGTTTATAAGATATCTGAAATAGTACACCCTCATTTTCCAATCAGGAAACTGAAACTCAGACACAAGGAAAATTGCTCAATTCATAATACTGATAAAAGGCAGAACCTAAATATAAACTAGATTTGCTTTTGTCCCCTCATTCATCATAAATAACGGAATACTAATTTTTCTGACCTCTTGTATTGCTTTTTCTATTGATTTTTTTCTTTCATCAAATTACAGAGATTATATTTAAAATTCAGTATCTGTTAATCTCAAGTCAAAGACAAGCAATTAAATTATAACAATACTGCATAAAATTGGATTCTTTCTAGAATATCATATTTTGCCCTACTGATATCTGTTCCATTTAGAATAGATTACTTTGTTTTGTCTCTTGACTTCTTTCTTATATCCATGACAACTCTGTCTGTTTCAAAAGTAGGAATAAATAGGATTGAACAAATTGATGGGGTTTTTTTCTATTTCCTTTGGAAAATAGGCTCACATTAGAAGATAAGGGCTACTTGGAATGCCTGGATGGCCATTGGTTAAGCATCAGACTCTTGATTTTGGCTCAGGTCATGATCTCAAAGTTGTAAGATGGAGCCCTGTGTTGAACTCTGTGTTGGGCATGGAGCCTATTCAAGACTCTCTCCATCCCTCTCCCTCTACCCCACCTCTCTTTTTCTTTAAAAAAAAAAGAAGAAGAAGAAGAAGAAGAAGATGATGAAGATAGTTTCTTTCATTTTCTGTATTGTATAGATACTATGAGGAAGAAAATGTTCTGTAATAGATATTTCTGAGTTACCCAGCATTTTTTATTTACACCATGTGCTAAATGTACCATAGAATTTCATGGTGTTAAAAAATTACCTTAATATTAAAATTCTATTTCTTCTTTGCCCCTCCTTCTCATATAACATATTTGTGTATTCATTCAGTCATTCATCCAATTAGCCATATGTTATTGGTGAGTCCATATTTCATACCAGGTACCTTGCAAATCATGTTGGCCTTAGAGATGAATAGGCACTGTACCTAATTTTATGAATTTCACAGTCTAAGAGAGAGAAAGTTGTTAAAAAGAAAAGAAAAAGTACATAAAACAATGTGATAAATATTATAATGCCAGCACATTTGAGAAATTGGAAGGTCTTTTAGCTTTTTTGGGAGGAGGGTGTGAAAGAGTTACAGGAAGAAACGGCACTTTTTGAAGTCCTGAAAGAGTGTGAGTTTTTAAAAGAGTTCCAAAGATTATTTTCTAGGACATGGAATAAGTATGTTAAAGAGGCAGTAAGATTAGAAAAGTAGACTAATATCTGTATATAGTGACTCTAACTATTATCTTATCTATTGAGTAGACATTTAAGAAATTTAAGTGTAGATAACACTAATGGCAAAGTGAAAAAAAGCTGTATCGATGGAATATTATTTAGCCATCAAAAGGAACAAAGTACTTATACATACAACAACATGGATAAACCTGAAAAACATTATGGTACTAAAGCATCCAGACACAAAAGGCCATATATTATATGATTCCATTTATGTGAAATGTCCAGAATAGGTAATTCCATAGATAAAGAAAGAAAATTAGTTACCAGGGGGTGGAAGGAGTAAGAAAGGGGAAATTGGAACTACCAATAGGTAAAGGGAGTTTTTGTTTTAGTGTTGTTTTTATTGCAAATTTAAGGTATATAACATATTAACACATTTATACATTGTAATGTGATTGCTATATCATATTATATAATTATCCTTTCTTTTTAGTGGTTGGAATCATTAAGTTCTAGTCTCCTAGCACAGTTGATTAAAATAAAATATTGTATGGTCAGTATAATGTGAAATTTTAGATCTCTAGGGCTTATTCATTGCAAGTCTATAATCTTAAACAATATCTGGCCTACACCTCCATCCCCCAACCCCTGGTAACTATCATCTTACTCTCTGCTTTTAGGAGTTTCGGTTTTTTTAGATTCCACATATAAGTTATATTGTACAATACTTGTCTTTCTTTGTCTGGCTTATCTCAATTGTATAAAATGCTCAAGGTCTTGAGCATTTGGCAGGACATCCTTCTTTCTTGTGGCTGAGTGATGTTCCCATTTTGTGGCTGAAAGATGCTCCTTATCTTCTTTATCCATTCATTCATTGATGGACACTTAGGTTGTTTCCATTTCCTGGCTATTCTGAATAATGATGCAGTAAACATGGGAATGCATGTATCTCTTTGATACCCTGTTTTCTTTTTCTTGGGTGTATTCCCAAAAGCGAAATTGCTATATCATCTTGATGTAGAGTTTTTAATTTTGGGGGGAACCTCCATATTGGTTCCATAGTGGTTGAACTAATGTACATTCCTACCAACAGTATACAGGTGTTCCCTTTTCTCCACATCCTTGCCAACCCTTGTTATCTCTTATCTCATTGTGGTTTTGATTTGCATTTCCCTCGTTATTAATGATGTTGAGCATCTTTTCATGTACCTGCTTGATATTTGGATATCTTCTTTGGAAAAAATATCTAATATGGGGTTTTTTGAGGAATGATGGAAATGTTCTAGAATTAGATAGTGCTGATCGTTGTACAACATAGAGAATATACTAAAAACCACTAAAGTATACATTTTTAAATGTCATTAATGTGAAATATATCTGAATTTTTAGAATGCTACACAATTTAAGGTAAAATAAAATTTAGTGATAATCAGAATCTTAGAGTTTACCACTGAGAGAATGGCCACTACTTAATTTATAGTGTGTACATGTCAGATTCAAAGAAATAATCTCAGAAAGACAAAGAGACAAAAAATGTGCAAATAAATTGTATTTATGTAATAAATATGCATATACATTTAAAATAGGGATTGTTTTTTCTTTTTTCTTTTTTTTTAGATTTTATTTATTTACTTGACAGAGAGAGATCACAAGTAGGCAGAAAGGCAGGCAGAGAGAGAGGAAGGGAAGCAGGCTCCCTGCTGAGCAGAGAGCCCAATGCGGGACTCGATCCCAGGACCCTGAGATCATGACATGAGCCGAAGGCAGCGTCTTAACCCACTGAGCCACCCAGGCGCCCTACGGATTGTTTTTTCAAAGTGATAATGATATATAATGTGTGAGTTTGAACTGGACAATATTGGACAATAATGTGTAAGACAAAAATTGTTAGGTCATATTGTTGTAGAAGACAGTTACAGTATTAATTTTATACTTTGTTAACTATACCTGATAAAATTCCAAGAATAACAGTGAAAAGAATTGCATAAACACAATTCCAATTAGTGAAAGGAAAAAAATGAAAATAAAACAAAACATTAAAAAACTGAGACTCACAGAAATATTGTGTTAGAAATAAGTACATTGTATAACAATGTGCACAATTGGGGCAAATGGACAATAATTTCCATAAGGAACAGAATTTGTGAGTTTGAATTAAAAACTTTTTATGTTCTATTTACTAAAGACATTCCTGAAACCTAAGGAATGTTAAAAGTAAAATGATAGACAAGTATATGGTGGACAGTAACCAAAACAAAGCTTACACAGCTATGCTAATATACAAAATAGGTTTTAAGGTACAAATTATTAATATTAATGAATCAGGTCATATAGCTTTTAAAAAATTGATTTTATCAGTAAGGTACTACAGTCTATACTTTTACGTTTCATAAAATAGCATCAAAATATGCAAAGCAAAAATTGATGGAACATCAGGAAGAAAATGACAAATCTTCCACCTTAATGATTTTAGTACTCTGATATCAATCATCAAAATATCTGTCACACAAAAAAATTAACAAAAACATACAGGATTGGGGGCACCTGGGTGGCTCATTTGTTAAGCATCCAACTCTTGGATTTCTGCTTTGGTCATTATTTCAGGGTTGTGGGATCAAGCCCTGCATCAGGCTCCATGCCTACCTTGGAGCTAGCTTGGAGCCTGCTTAAGATTCTTTCTTTCCCTTTCTCTCTCTCCCCTACCTGCCTCCTGCCAAAAAAAATAAAGGAGAAGAAAAAAGAAAGAAAGAAAAGAAATACACAAGATTTGAGTGACATAAGTTAGCGGGTTTGATATTATTGTTAATCAGTGGGAGAGTCTGCATTGTGTGAATTAAGGTCTCCATTCTTGGATTCCCCACAAAAAGATATACTTGAGGATGGGTGCTCCAATAAAGACAGCCAGAAGGAAAGCAGCAAGCACAAAGCAGTTTGAGGATTGGATATTTGTTGGGTCTTTCTGGGCTGGTAGGAGCTGTTTTGTCAAGTAGGGTGATCACTTTCGGACACTACTTCCAGTCATTTGGGGGTTGGGAGGGGTAGTTTTTGACCCTACACAGTTTGTACTGGAATCATCATGGCAACTTTTCTCCATGGGGGGCTGTGCTATAACTGCAAAGCAAATGCATTATAATGAGTTTAGGGGCTACCCTGGGGCAGAGGTAGAAGAGGAGAGGGGCATGCTCCATACCGGAGGCTCTTGGTCTATTAGTCCCAAAGTCTTAGAAGCCTCAAGGTCAAGATGTTGTACCCTTGGGCTTCTAATGTGAGCCCTCTTTATCACCATCCTTGCTTCTACCTCAGGTATCTATCATTCCCCATCAAGGTCTTGGGAGTTTGCCTCCAGGCATTCCTTCCACTGTCATATCTAGCTTTTTCCTAACATTATAGGAACTTTATGCCAACCGTAAAGAATACATACTCACAAATAAATGAGTCACATTAATGGAGTCTGATGACACAGCCAGATCATCTCATCAAAATTTTAAGAGTTAGTGTTACCATGATATCTGATAGCACATTTACATTTAAAGACAAGAAGAAAAATAACAGCCTCATAATTATAGAAAAAATTTAAATATCTAAGTAATTTATATTTTAAAGAAAAATCAGAAGAGAAAAATATTTGAAACTAAAGTAATGAAGATGCTGAATACTAAAATGGATGTAATGCAAGAAAAATGGAATTTGAAGATAAATGTGTAGCTTTAAAAGCTTATATTAGAGAATAAGCCTAAAACTAAGGAGCTGAATCACCAGCTAAAAAAATAATGTCCCAGTTAGAAAAAACAGAATAACAGAATAAGCTGTCACAAAGTAGAAGGAAGTTGATAATAAAGACCAGAAATCACTGAACAGAAAAATAAGTTAAAATAGAGTGGATGAACAAATACAAAGTTTTTTTCTTTAAATAATAATAACACAGGCAAACTATGCCAAGATTGATCAAGAACAAAACAGAAAAATAAACATCAGAAATTTAAAAAAGAAACATAATTGTAGATAAAACAAACTTGGAGGGTCCTCTGGGTGGCTCAGTGGGTTAAAGCCTTGGCCTTCCTCTCAGGTCATGATCCCAGCGTCCTGGGATGAAGTCCCGCATTGGGCTCTCTGCTCAGCAGAGAGCCTGCTTCCCCCTCTCTCTGCCTGCTTCTCTGCCTACTTGTGATCTCTGTCTGTCAAATAAATAAATAAAATCTTAAAAAAAAAAAAACTTGGAAAAGATAATGAGGGTGCTATCAAAATGTTTTACCATTAAAAATAAAAATTTTAATGAAATGGGAAGATTCCTAGAAAATATATAAGTTCTAAAGACTGAGTAACAAGTAGCAAAACCCTAAAATTCTAAGTATGAAGGAAATTTAATCAGTAAAAATTCTTCCTACAGTAATAGTTTAAGTATATGCTACCAAATGTTCAAATAAAACACTGTTCCAACCATATACCAACTGCTCGAGAACACAGAGGGAACGCTCTTAATTCATTCTTTGAGGACTGTTTAATCCTGACTACAAAAGCAAACAAGATGTGTGGGAGAAAGGAAAATCACAAGCCAGTCTCCATTATTAATGTAGATGTGTGAATCCTAATTAAAATATTTGCAGAACTCAGTCCAGCCATGTATAAAGATATACTATGTCTGTGGGAGTGGAGAACTGGGGAAGGGAGAAGGGGGAAAGTTAACCCAGGAAGGCCAAAGTTGTTCATTATTGTAAAATTCCTAAAAATGTGTTTGATTTATCCTATTAAATCCTTATTATCCTCTCAGTCTGTTCAGACGCACCCAATAAAATTCAACATTCGTGATTTTTTAAAAAATAGTCTTAGCAAACGAGAAACAGAAAAGGATTTTCTTAATCTGAAGAGTGCAGAAAACATGCCACTTTATTTCTAAAACTTCAAAACAAGTTAATCTGGGCAACATATTTTGCAATATACATAGATTAGATTAAACGATGGAGAGGCAAAAGAATGATAAACATGAAGTGCAGCAGAGTGGTTAATAAATGTGTGTGTTTATGTGTTAAATACATATCCAAATCACTACAAACATACCTTCGAGTAAAGACAGTATTTTTTTAAATAAAGAAAAAATTTAAGTGAATAAAGTTAGAACACTAAAGACATTTCTGTGGACTCTCAAAACATGAGTAAAAGAAATTGGCTGTGAAAAAGAAATAGAAATTTCATCTTCAATGAAATTTGGTTTTGTGAGTTTCCTCAACAGTCCAGATATAGGACAGAGGAGCGAGACCAATGTCTTAATCTAGGGATGCCTGAGCAATTGTAGCAGGTAGATAAGAATTGAGTGACAGTGCCAGCAAGAAAGTAGTTACAACATGGAACTACGGGATGGCAAGTTCAATGGGAAAAGAAGTGAATCTGAGCGGTGGAAGAAGGATTAAGGGAAAATAGAGGGATTAAACAAGTGCAGTTAGAAGAATTCAGAGCTTGTTTTTGCCTGGATCCAGGGGAGGGACAAATAAAGGCAAGAGAGAACAGTAAGTGTAGGGAGGTTGTAGCCAGAAAGTAGATTGTTGGAGTTTAAAGATTTAGGAAGTGAAGACAATTAGGGCCAGTAGAGTGATTTCCTGAAGTGAAGTAGAATTGAAGTTTCTAAAGGAATCATAGATTTAGGTATTTTTAGATCCTGTTAAAAAGGGACAAGGAGGGACGCCTGGGTGGCTCAGTTGGTTAAGCAGCTGCCTTCGGCTCAGGTCATGATCCCAGCGTCCTGGGATCGAGTCCCATATCGGGCTCCTTGCTCTGCAGGGAGCCTGCTTCTCCGTCTGACTCTGCCTTCCACTCTGTCTGCCTGTGCTCGCTTTCGCTCGCTCTCTCTGACAAATAAATAAAATCTTTAATAAATAAATAAATAAATAAATAAATAAATAAATAAATAAATAAAAAGGGACAAGGAGGGGCGCCTGGGTGGCTCAGTGGGTTAAAGCCTCTGCTTTCGGCTCAGGTCATGATCCCAGGATCCTGGGATCGAGCCCCACATCGGGCTCTCTGCTCAGCGGGGAGCCTGCTTCCCCCTCTCTCTCTGCCTGCCTCTCTGCCTACTTGTGATCTCTGTCAAATAAATAAATAAAATATTAAAAAAATAAAAGGGACAAGGAATTGTGATATAATCTGGGGAATGGTTTTCCCTGTGGATAATGAAGTTACCCAGAATGATTAAGTCAACTAAAGATTCCTTCTCTCCATGGAAGTAAAACAACCTAAGTTAGTTATGAAGTAAAACATCATAAGTATGTTCATTGATGCAGAACTCATTAGTGTCAGAGCAGAGCTAGGAGGACAGACTGACTTTCAGATAATTGATACAGTTTCTCTGGTGTTTCTGAGGTAAGAGTCTTCCCCACCCCTGCCCCTCTCTGCCACCATGCCTCTTTGCTTTACCAATCCACTGTTTTGCTCCTGGGGAGTCCTACCTATTAACTGCCAGACCCAGGGCCTCTCCTTCCCTGCTGTCTTCTGTTAATCTATTTAAGTTTTGTAATCCACACTAATTTGCACATATTAGATTTCCTCCTGGCTTTCTTCAGCTTTCATGCACTAGACAAAGCCATTGAACAGAATATTCCTGTATTTCACATCTCTTTTCTCTTTTGAAGCCAGCCTAACAAATATAGACCAATTATTTCATCAAAAGTTAATATTCAGAGTTTAAGTTACAGTCTTTTTTTAACTTCTTTTCTTTTTCTACCTCCATCAGTGAATTGAAGATTATCTGTATGATTGTTTGCCTTCCAACATTATAGAGAAGTCTGAGCCTTTTTTCCAAGTATTGTGGTTTCTAACAGATTCCCCTAACCTTTTCGTTCTTCAAATGATTTATATTATCATTAACTTTTGTTCTAAAAATTAAGAAAATATTCCCATTGGAATATGCCTGTGTTCCTCTTAAGTAACTGGAGAGATTATTGCTGCATGCTTCCAGGTGATATTTCCACTTACTCTGCTGCTATGCAAGATTTTAGTTGTGCCTGTGTCATAAGGTGGGAAGTGCCTGCTGGTCTGAGAGTGACAGCCATTATTTACCTTAAATCTCCCCATGGAGTGATGATGTCAGACCACATACAGACTTTGGGGGAATAGGTTTTTACTGAGAACTATCTTGAATTCAGTATCTACATTACTGCCTTACGAAACATAGAGATCATTCACCTGCTGATTTTTATAGAAGATGCTACACAGTTATCGCACATAATTTGGTGAAAAGATAGTAAAACTTACTGCTATGTAATTCAACCTTAATATACTTCAAAGATGAAATAAATTCAGTACAGACTCACTTCCAAGACATGTTATAGAGCTTTTACAAATTATATTTAGGCAATAATTTAGAAATATCAGGGTACTCAGTAATGGTTTTTTGTTTGCTTATTCATATTTATCAGTGAAAAAGAGGAGTTTGCCTTGGGTAGACAATGTAGTGAACAATATAGGAATAGTTACTAGGAGTTGCTCTTTAGTAAATACAAAAGTTAAAATGAGGTTCAATCTTTCCCATTCTGATTAAAATTTTCAACAACTTGAGCAAGAAAAAAATGATAATTCATTTCATTAATGAGCAGTGGAAATAAAGAACAACAGTCTTAAAAAGAGCACTCTTGTTAAAAATCTAAGTAGAGAAAAAACTGGACCATGAATGGAGGTAAGTATTTGAATTGAATCTTGAAAAGACATAGGTAAAAGAATAGATATTATTTTGTAAGTTTGCCCTTAAAGAAAAACCCAGAAAGACTTAAGGGTAACTTCAAATGTCCTTCGATTATTATTATATTTTTTTTGTTTTCCTTTATTGTTATGTAACTTCCTTACTCTCTTTCTTTTATGTAATGTAAGTCACCATACAATACTTCATTAGTTTTTGATGTAGTGTTCCATGATTCATTGTTTACATATAACACCCAGTGATCATTGCAATACATGCCCTTAATACCCATCACCAGGCTAACCCATGCCCCCACTCCCTCCCCTCTGAAACCCTCAGTATGTGTCCCAGAGTCCATAGTCTCTCGTAGTTCATCTCCCCCTCTGATTCCCCACCTTCATTTTTCCCTTCCTTGTCCTGATGTCCTCCATGCTATCATTCAAGAAAAAAAAAAAGTTTTTTAATCCCTCCTACATGTTCTGTGTATATGCTAATGTATTTCACATCTTTTCTTTGTATTTTTTAAAAGATTTTATTTATTTATTTATTTATTTATTTATTTTATTTATTTTTCAGCATAACAGTATTCATTATTTTTGCACCACACCCAGTGCTCCATGCAATCCGTGCCCTCTCTAATACCCACCACCTGGTACCCCAACCTCCCACCCTCCGCCCCTTCAAAACCCTCAGATTGTTTTTCAGAGTCCATAGTCTCTCATGGTTCACCTCCCCTTCCAATTTCCCCCACCTCCCTTCTCCTCTCTAACTCCCTATGTCCTCCATGCTATTTGTTATGCTCCACAAATAGGTGAAACCATATGATAATTGACCCTCTCTGCTTGACTTATTTCACTTAGCATAATCTCTTCCAGTCCCGTCCATGTTGCTACAAAAGTTGGGTATTCATCCTTTCTGATGGAGGCATAATACTCCATAGTATATGGACCACATCTTCCTTATCCATTCGTCCGTTGAAGGGCATCTTGGTTCTTTCCACAGTTTGGCGACCGTGGCCATTGCTGCTATAAACATTGGGGTACAGATGGCCCTTCTTTTCACTACATCTGTATCTTCGGGATAAATACTCAGTAGTGCAATGGCAGGGTCATAGGGAAGCTCTATTTTTAATTTCTTGAGGAATCTCCACACTGTTCTCCAAAGAGGCTGCACCAACTTGCATTCCCACCAACAGTGTAAGAGGGTTCCCCTTTCTCCACATCCTCTCCAACACATGTTGTTTCCTGTCTTGCTAATTTTGGCCATTCTAACTGGTGTAAGGTGGTATCTCAATGTGGTTTTAATTTGAATCTCCCTGATGGCTAGTGATGATGAACATTTTTTCATGTGTCTGATAGCCATTTGTATGTCTTTAACACAGTAATCGCTTATTGCAGAAGAAAACATTTTAAAAGATGCAAAGGGCCAAATCACTGTTTATAATTGACAAAATGACAAGAATTAATGTTAGAATGCCCACAACGGAGGAGAGTAGTAGTTAACATGAAAGGTTTTACTTCAAAAAATACTGTTGGCTAATGAAAATGCAATGCCAAATATATAGAATTTTGAGAATTTTTTAAAAATTATAATCTGAGGCAAAGAACTTAATTTTTCTGAGCCTTAGTTTCTTATGTATAAAAATGAAAATAATATATATGTCTGAGGATTCTTGTGAGGATTAAATATTTTGTGTAAACTACATATTTTATTATCTATCTCTCAATAAGTGATTTGGTGACAGTTATGATTGATTTCTTATCCTTCTCCTCCTCCTCCTTCATCATCATCATCATCATCATGTGGTTTAAACCTGTCTTTATTCACATAACTGGGCTCAGCTCAGCAATTCCTTTGTTCCCTGTGATGTTGTCTGGCATTTCATTCACCTGGGAGGCTGGCTCTGGGCTAGGAGCTCATGTAGGCCTGGGATCCTGAGATCCTCTATTCTCCTCCTTGGATTGGCCACATAATTTGAGTTTCTCTCAGCAGGGCAGCAGATTCTAGAAGACAAAGTTCCAAGAAAGGAAGGCAAAATGTGCAAGACATCTTATGGCCTGGACTCAGAAGTCACAAAGCATCACCTCTGTTATATTCTGTTGGTCACAAGAAGTCACAGGCAGACCTAAGAGCTGCAGAAAATGACTCCTCTTTTTGATGGAGCAATAACACTCTCACACTTCAAAAGAGCATGTGGGATCGGAGATACTGTTGCAGCCATCTTTGAATAACCTCTGCCCTTTGCTATAAAAGAAATATGAAGAAGCTCCCTGTGTGTACATAAGAAAAGGTCTTCAAGGGGTGCCTGGGTGGCTCAGTGGGTTAAAGCCTCTGCCTTCAGCTCAGGTCATGATCCCAGGGTTCTGGGATCGCACCCCCCACATGGGGCCCGCTGCTCAGCAGGGAGCCTGCTCCCCTCCCCCCGGCCTGCCTCTCTGCCTACTTGTGATCTCTGCCTGTCAAATAAATAAATAAAATCTTTAAAAAACAGAGAGAGAAAAGAAAAGGTCTTCAAAGGATATTGCTAAGTGAGAAAAGCTAGGTATAGAAAAGACTGTATAATACACTAACAATAGTGTAAGGAAGTTGGGGGGGGAGAATGTATTTGTATTATGTATTTTTAAAAGTCTCTGAAAACATGCAAGAAACTAATAACAAACGGTGCCTGATGTGTTTGGAAATCATGTGTCTAGGTGATAAAGGGAGGCTTTTCACTATATGGCTACATACTTTTTCAAAACAATTTGAATATTCAAATAAGTTCTATTGTTTAAAAATGAAATTTATAGATTTCCTAATATATGGCCATCTAGATTTTGTGTGAAAATTTACTTCTATGATAGTGAATTCTGTTGTTTTAACCATTTACTTCAAAGGTGGTGAATTCTGTTTTAACCATTTAAAACACTGTCAAAAAGCCTTGATTCTTTTGCATTAACTACATCAAATTAAGTGAATCATTCTTTCACAAGACACACAGTACTTACCACATAGAGGCATTGTTGTAACATTTTTACGGTATATTTCTGTATTTCAAATGTCTTTGAATTATAATTTCATCTATCTTAATTTCATAATGTAACTTTAAACTTTATGCATAATTAATATTTCAAATACTGAAACTTGATTATTAAAAAGTAGTATTAACTGAAGCTATTAAGAATAATAATTCCAAAGGTATCTTCCTTTTTAGATTACTATGCCATGCTATGAAGGACCATATAGTTCGTGTTGCAAATGAAGCTGAGTTTATTTTGAACAGACAGCGAGCTGAGGATGTACATAAACATGCAGAGTTTGAGGTAAGGTTTTTATAAAGAAGGTTTTTTATAAACCGTTTTAAAGCAGTTCTTTTTTTTTTTTTTTAAAGCTTTCGTAAATGCCAAACACAGAGCACTAATTTTTACCTCATTTACAACATTCAGAAATTCTTCTTACAATATGCCTAACCCTTTGGTAGACTGAAGTTGTTCTGATATACTCTTTTTTTTTTTTTTTTTGAGTTTTTAAATTTTTTATTTTTTATAAATGCAAATAAAATTTTATGATGCAATTACTTTAGTAATTTTTAAACTAGTTTTATACATCACTTAGAGATGGGCATAATAAGTTGTTATATGAAGAACCTCAGTTTTACCAAATATTCCATAATTTATTATTTATCAATATATCCATCTTTAGAGTGACTGAAGATCATTTCAGTTGTCTCATTATTATAATCGATATTTCACTGACAACTTAAGCTTTGCTATTATATGGTATACATGTAGATCTATACATATATTGGGAATAGAATAATTTTAAAATCCTCATAAGTACCTTGGCTAAAGAAAAATTATCATTTCTATTTCACGTGCAAAAACTAAAGTGTATTGAGATATTGTATATTCTATACTAATAGGTTTTATAAAAATATTTTTATATTTCCAGCATGTTAATAATTATTTGCCATTATTTGAATTGCCTCAATTCAATATCTTGATTTCAGTGTTTTAAATTATAGTGATTACTTAATTCACTCAATTTTTGACAAAACTTGGTTTCAGAAATATTCAGGTGACCTGCCATTTGGCTTAGGTTGAACTGTCAGTGGCCCTGAAAATACTCTTCTTCTTTTTTTTTTTTTTTTGTTTAATTTAATTTTATTTTTCCAGTGTTCCAAGATTCATTATTTATGCAGCACACCCAGTGCTCCATGCAATACGTGCCCTCCTACATACCCACCACCAGGCTCACCCATCCCCCCACCCCAACCCTTCCAAAACCCTTTTTGTTTCTCAGAACCCACAGTCTCATACTTCATCTCCCTCTCCGTTTTCCCCCAATTCACTTTTCCTTTCCTTCTCCTAATGTCCTCAGTGTTATTCCTTATGCTCCACAAGTAACTGAAACCATATCATTGACTTTCTCTGCTTGACTTATTTCACTCAACGTGAGGCAGGAATCTATAAAAATCTTAGAGGAGAACATAGGCCTTGAAAATAATAAATAACCATCAATTTATTTTCCTGATGCAACATGCAAACAAGTGGGGCACGGCTGGAAATCAGAGTCCAAGATTTCAGTTTTGATGAGGTTTTTATCTCAGTAAGCCAGCTCTCTTAGTCATGCAAGTTGATGCCCTCGGTCTAGTAATCTCTGACCTTGCTAGCTGAAAAGCACAAGACAGAGAAATAACTGTTGTCACTCTCATACCCAACCTCTGCTTCATTTGTCAGAGGAGACAGCACACATTTGTCACATGAGATTGCAACAACCTTATTTTGAAAAAAAAAAAAATAATAACAAATATTTTAAACTTTGATAAAAATACATTGACAATTGGGTGTTTATCAAAGTATCATATCCCTTAAAGAGTAAATACTATTGGATATTTATCAAGATATCCTGCTATAATCTGGGTGTCAAGAAAATTTTGACTTATCTGTTCTTTGAAGAATATGTTTAGATATGAGATATGTCAGGAGTTGAAACAAAATAAGGATATTCAATTAACTTCTGTTAGTAAATAAGATTTAGAATATTAGCTGAATCCCCTGCAGGATGAGTTTTGAATCATTCATATATCTACTAAGAAAATCAAGAAATTTTGTGGGGATATAAAACAGTTAATATTTATTATATGAAAGCATTTAAAATAGATTTTTAAGCAGCTAGATATTAGTGACAAGTTTTAACACATATTTAGCCAAAATGGAATTAAACTGAGGACAGTGGTTCTCGGCCTTTTTTTCATTAGTGCCCCCTAAGGAATCTTTTCTAATCTCCCTCTCCCAGTAAAATTTTATTTCTATAATATGCTGCATATCTGTTTGTGTACTATATATGCATCTGTGCTTTATACGTAGAAAGGATATGGTTTTTTCTCATCCTCAATACCACTTTTTATGCCCTGGGCATGAGTTCATTCCTGTTGAGGATGCATGTCAAAGAGTGATAAGAGACTATGAAGTGGACATGAAGACTCAGGGCTTTTTAGATTATGTAAATAGAAAATAAAATTACATAAATCAAATTTTGAGAGTATCATCATTGCTATTTAATGGATGTATTTTTTTAACAGAAATGTTTAAATTTGTTCTTTTTAGGTTAGAGCTGTATTGCTAAATGCATTGACTTTGAGTGTGTGTGTGCATGTGCACGCTTAAGTGGTTTACCAAACACTTAACACTTTTAAATTGTAAAAGATTTTATAAAAGCCATGATATTTTATTAGGACTTGTTGGGAATTTCTCTGTCTCCCATATAAGCCTGTGATTAAGAGATAAAGTATATTTAATTTGAGATGGGTACTTCACAGTTTTTTTAGTTAACCATTGTAATTGTTAAGGAAGAAAAATGAAAATTTCATTTTGCTCTCAATGAGCTAATGAAATATTAACCTCATTATGGAGGCAGATCATTGTACTAATTGGTGATTCCCTGTACAAAAAGATAAATTGGAAAATGAATTAATCCTTCTTAGAGTACTGTAAGGTTATTTCTCTGAAAGAGATGACTTGTGGTAATAGTCTGCATCAATAGATAGACTGAAGGGATATGTTCAAATTCCTTCCATGAAACAAATTTTTACGTAGTAAAGATGAATGTGAACCAATTATATGTATTTTTAGATGTGAGGCTTTTTTTTCCTCTAGTTATATGACTCATATTATATGCTTGGTAAAGTTAGAATTTACGATCAGTCCACCCTATATAAAAATTACTATACAAAAAAACAAACCTAATTAAAGAGATGTTCATCTTCATGTTCATATTGAACCTGTCTGATACATAGTGAGATGGATACTGATTAGCTATGTCACTGATACTGGTGAGCATGAATGCGGACAGTGGACAGAACAACTGATTATTAGAAAAGATGAGAATAAGAGGGTTGTTATCATGGGAACCTTTGAACACATTAAATTCTAGAGTTGGGAGAGATTATAGAGAAAACTTTAGCTTCTCATTCTTTAAATATGAAACTGGGGAAAGAAAAGAATTTTCACAAAGTATGGAATAAATCCAAATCTAAATTCCTAAGTCATTCCTTTTCCTTGTATACCACATTGCCATTCATGAAATTGGAAAACTAGAAATAAAATGGCAAGTTTTGGATCTCTATATTAATTTTCAAGAATGTAATTCTCATTTTAAGTGTGGCATATACCATATTGGTTAAAATAGTAATTAGATTTATATTTTTAATAAACCATTCTTCTAAAATTATTACTTTGGGAACATATTAAAATCAGACTCAGAATTTTAGGAGCCTTAAAGATCATTAATTGCTTAATATAATACCATCCAAATTATCTTCTATATACTTCATGAATAATCACATAGCACACATCTTTACATCTATAATCACTTTGAAAAGTGATTGTAGTGACCATATTCTTTCTGTTTTACTTTCCTTAAATTAAATTTTCACAAGATTGTGTTATTACCCTTCAATTTAAGGTCAGATATCCTTCCTTACTTGGACACCGCAGAAGTTATACATTGTTAAACATTATGAATTGTTCATTTTTTTGTAGTCTCAGTGTGCCCAGTATGCTGCTGATAGAAGAGAGGAGGAAAAGATGTGTGATCATCTCATAAGTGCTGCTAAACATCGAGACCACGTTACAGCAAACCAACTGAAACAGAAGATCCTTAATATTCTCACAAATAAGCATGGTGCTTGGGGAGCAGTTTCCCATAGGTGAGTTTCACAAATTTACAAGTAAATAATAACTCACAGGTTATTTATAATAGTTAGAAGTTAAAGATTAGAAACTTTAAAATTATGCAGAAAAAATTATTTAAAGCATACAAAATTGCTTGAATTTTTCCCTGATATCTTTAGTAATTCCTTGTTAGAATCCTTCAGTTAGAAAATCTAAACTTTTAGCAGAAGCTCCAGTGCAAGCCATTTCTAATTTAACAGTAATATGTAATATAAAAAAATTAGGCAAGTATTTTAGATTACTATCTCTTATATGATGTGTGTTAATTATAAGAAGTGGCTTTTTTTCAACTTTGAAGAGTCAACTTTACCTAGTAATTAAATTTATATCATTCTTAATTTTTCTTAAAAACAGGTAATAATAGAAACATTTACTGTGTAGAGGTAACACATTTTTTAAAACTTTTCTTCCATATTTTTCTATTCAGTCTTTCTTAGGAAAGATTTTCATTTATGATATCATAGTAAAAGTATTTATAATTAGGGCATTTATGATATCATAGGAAAAGTAAAACCAAAATTGGTTGTTTATGAATTACAGATGTTCTCGCAGAAGTTTTGTGGGCATAAATTTTTTTTTATTTCCTCTACACAATGAAGTTTTCTAGAAAAATAATAGTGAGGCAGGTCACAATATTTCGATTGCTAATGTTCTTCATTTTTAGATCTTCATTATATTTGATCCTATTAAATATGTGCTTTGGTGAGTGCTGTGAAGTGTGTATACCTGGCGATTTACAGACCTGTACCCCTGGGGATAAAAATATATGTTTATAAAAAATAAAATAAAAAAAATATTTTCTGGAAAAAAAAAATGCTTTTAAGTCTCTGGCAGAGTTTAGGGCTTGGTTAACTGTGACCAGCACACTACTAAGAAGACTCCTGATAGAACTTACTCTCTTAGTTGGGGAAGAACATCTAGAATATGACCATGATACTGTTTGATCATCTGGCCTGGTATTTCAAATATAAGATACACTTGGTAAATCTTTATAATTTTTGTATTTAAGGCAAAATTATAACTTAATGACCTTAAAAATAATCAACACTCAGTATTTCTTTCTTATAATAATAGTGATACTGTGACACCTAGATTTACTGAATGCTTATTGTGTGCCAAGCATCATATTAAGAATTTTACATGAATTATTTCATTTAACCTTTAGAACATCTCTATTTAGTTTGGTACTCAAATGTTTTCCGTATTATATTGAGGAAACTGGAGCTTTCAGAAGTTAAATAAAAATGTACATAGTATCACACAAGGAGAGACAGTGTTTTAGTCAGAGTTCTCCAGAAAAACATAAAAACAGAACCAATGGGATATATTTGAGACATAGAGATATAGGTATAAATATAAATATAGAAATACAAATAGATTTATTTTAAAGAATTGACTCACATGATTATGAGGGCTGGTACGTCTGAAATCTGTAGGATAGACTGGCAGGGTAGAAACTAAGGCATGAGTTTTGCTATAGTCCTAACAGAGGATTTCTTCTTCTCCAATGAACCTCAAGGTTTATTTTGTTTTGTTCTTATTTTTGTTTTTTTAAGGCCTTCAACTAATTGGATGAGGTCCACCCACATTTTATCTTTTATTTAAAGTCCAGTGATTATAAATGTTAATTAACTACATTTAGGAAATACCTTCGCAGCAACATCTAGACTGTTATTTGACAAAACAACTGAGCACCATAGCCTAGTCAACGTGACACATAAAGTATAACATCATACCTGGTAACAATAATATGGGCCTTTTGCCCAGCTCTAGACCTTGTCTCTCGTTTTTGTGTTTTCTGAATTGGATTTATCTCCTTAGTTATATACAATCAAGATTGTAATATAATATTGCTAATAATTCAGGTGATATGACTCAGGATATTGCCTTCAGTGTTTAAAGATGCATGAGAACTTGAGGTCTTAATTATTTCATCATCTAATTAGGATATAGTTAACAGAGAATCACCTCCATGGATGCAGTCATGAGTCAAGTGCATCCTCTGTTCAGCTAATCCTTTACTGGGTTTCATTAGACTGATAGAAAGACTGGAAGTAGGACCCCTTAGATATAAAGGTAGATTCTCTTCTTTCCTGCACATTAATTCCCAGTGATTAACAAAAAACACACACAATCTTTCTGTTAATCATCCTTTCCTAAGTAAGTCACTGAACGCTAAATATTTAAGAATAGGTTTTGTTCTCTATAATCTTACTTAGTATTTGACTAATTAATAAGACTCAGCCATTAGATTGCTTCTCTTTTTTGTTTTATTCACTCTTTATTGTAGCTTTTACAAATCTCATGGCTTAAAAACACAACCACTACGTTGATAACTCCCTAGTTTATTATCCCAACTCCAGATCTCTCACTCACCTCCAGACTTGTTTATCCATCTACCTATTTGGCATCTTCTACTTAGATACCATACTTCAGGTGATGAAACAGCTCCTAAGACTTTCTCCCAAACCATCTCTACCTCAGCCGAGGGCAGCTCCATTCTTAAATTTGCCCAGGCCGTAAATGTGCTCCTAACACATCACATATTGAACCCTGAGGCACATCTTACTGACTCTGTCACAGAATATGTCTAGCACATTACTCTTGCGGTCCCCTTGATCTAAAATGATGCCATCATTTCTCACTTGCCTTGTCCCAGCAGCGTTTTCAATAGTCTTCCTGCTTCTGCCTTGATCCTCCTAAAGGCCATTCTCAAAACAACAGCCTGGGCGAATTTTATTAAAATGTGTATCCTTTTGCTCCTCTGCTCAGACGTGCTGCGCAAGATGGTAACCATTAGTCACATGTGGCTATTGAAATTTAATAAAAATTAAATTTAATTAAAAATGTAGGGCCACCTTTCAGGTACTCAGTAGCCACATGTGGGTGGCAGCTAGCATATTAGACAGCACAGAACGTTTCCATTATTGCACAAAGTTGCACTGAACGGTGTTGCTCCAGAAGTTTCCTGTGCCACTGAAAGTTAATATCCTTACAATGACCTACAAGGACAGAATGCGCTATTTTTGATAGAGTGTTCAGAGAAATCCATTCTAATAAAGAACCACTTGGGCAAAGAACTCTCTGAGCATTTTAAACAGAGGGAACAGCCTGCAAAAGAAGGAGGTGCTTGGCCTGTTCCAAGAGCAGGCAGAGACCAGTATGGCTGCCGTGGAGTGAGCCATGGATGAGAGGTTATGATCTTTGTTAACTCTTTGACCTCTCCTGCTACTCTCCCCTGGCTCATTTTATTCCAGTCACTGTGGCTTTTTGCTGTTTTTCTGGCTTTTAGGACATGCTTATTCTATTTGGAATATTTTCTCCCAATCTATGCAGCTCCCTCTCCCACTTTCTTCCAGTTTTAATTCAAATAGTACTTTCTCAGAAAAGCCATTATCTGTAGCCACTTCTTCCCACCCATGTGTTTTGTATTGTATTTCTCTGCTTTATTTTTCCTTTTCCAACATTTATTACTATCTTACATATTATGTACTTATTTATTAGTTGTATTGTTTTGTCTCCCATGAGAATACAAGCTCCATAATGGAAGGGATTTTTCTCTCTTTTGTCCATAGAATACCTCACACCTAGAATAATGCCTGATACATGGTGCTAAATAAATATCCACTGAATAAATTAATACATGAACACTTGATGTATACCTTTTTTACAGTGATACTGGTAATGGAATGGAAAATAAATTAGTCTGTTGTCTGGGACGATTTTATATTTTGAATGAAATCGTATTATTAAATGACAAAATGTACTTAGCCTTGCATAAAACCAAAGCTTGGGTTCATCTGGAAAGTGAGAGGAGCAATTCTCATTTCATTGGATTATTTAAATGGTAAACTGAAGTATTATAATGCAAAATGCTTAATACAGTAGCTGACACAGAGTAGACTTTTTATATTTGTTAGTCTCTTTTCTTTTTTGTTAGCTCTTTGAAAAAAAGCCTTTTTAAAAAGCCTTTTTTTAGAGCAGCTTTAGGTTCACAACAGATTTTCCTTATACCCTCTCCCAACACACATGTATACCCTCTCCCATAATCATGGTCATTCTCCCAAATGGTACATTTTTTACCGGGACTGAACCCACATTGACACAGTATAGCATAGTCACCCGAACTCCATAGTCCACCTGACGGCTCACTCTTGGTGTTGGTTTTGTGGGTTGGGACAAATTATCCCATATATCCAGCATTATAATATCATATGGAGTATTTTAATTGCTCTAAAATTTCTCTGTGTTCTGCTTATTCATTTCTCTCCTCCCCCCCCCCCCCACCCTGGGCAACCACTGGTTTTTTTGTTTTGTTTTGTTTTGTTTTTAAATCTATAGTTTTGCCTTTTCCAGAATGTTATATAGTTGAAGTCGTACAGTATGTAACCTTTTCAGATTTGGTTCTTTTACTCAGTGACATGCAATTAAGGTTCCTCCATATCTTTTCATGGCTTGATGGCTGATTTTCTTTTAGTGCTGAATAATATTTCATTGTCTGGATATACCACAGTTTATTTATCCATTTACCTACTGGAGAGTGTCTTGGTTGCTTCCAAGTTTTGGCAGTTATGAATAAATATTTGTGGGCAGGTTTTTGTATGGACATTGGTTTTCAGCTCCTTTGGGTAAACACTAAAAACCATGATTGCTGAATGGTATGATAAGAATATGTTTAGTTCTGTATGAAACCACCAGAGTGTCTTCAAAGAGGCTATAACATTTTGCATTCTCACTACCAATGTATGAGAATTTCTGTTGTTCTGCCTCCTCACCAGCTTTAACTATTGTCAGTGTACCAGATTTGGACCATCCAATAGGTGTATGTAGTAGTGGTATCTCATTGTTTTGATTTGAATATTCCTGATGACATATGATGTGGAGCATCTTGTCATGTGCTTATTTTCCATATGTACATCTTCTTTGGTGAGGTGTCTGTTAAGTCTTTGGTCCATTTTTTAACCAAGCTCTTTGCTTTCTTATTATTGAGTTTTAAGAATTCTTTCTATGTTTTGCATAACCATCCTTTATCAGATATGTCTTTTGCAAATATTTTCTCCCAGTCTGTGGCTTGTCTTTTCATTCTCTTGATGGTGTCCTTTGTAGTGCAGAAGTTACTAATTTTAATAAAGTCTGGCTTCTGTTGTTTCTTTCATGGGTAATATCTTTGGTGTTGTATCTAAAAAGACACCACCCATCTATACCCAAAGTCATCTAGGTTTTCTCTTCTAGAAGTTTTATGGTTTTGCATTTTATATTTAGGTCTGTGATCTGTTTTTAGCTAATTTTTTTTGAAGGATGTGAAGTCTGTATTGTATTTCTGGGTTCTGTGTCCCATTGACCTATTCGTCTGTTCTTCCAGCAATACCATATTGTCTTGGTTAATGCGGCTTTATGGTAGTTTTGAATCAAGTAGCATCAATCCTCCCACTTTATTCTTCTCCTTCCAAAGACCTTTTTAAAGTAATTTCCCATCAGCCATCAATTCATGAAAAGAGATTTCCCAGAACCCTCTAACCCTCTAATATATAGCTATAATTTATTGATCTTATTAATTTAATGGACAGATAACTCGCATTAGCATAGTGGTAAAGAAGACTTACTCCCTGTCCTCATTTAATTCACAATAGTCAAATAGAAGTGACTGATATTAAACAAAACAAATGATTATAGAAATAAAAAATGTAAATACAAACTCTGGCAATTACTAGGAAAGAAAAGTACAGGGTAATCTAAAGGAGAGGATATAACGAATGATCTTCATGTTAGATCAGGGAAAGAGAAGATTTTTTAAATAAGTTCTGTTTGAGCTAAAGAATGAACAGGGAATCATCACAACAGGTGAGGTATAGAACATTCAAGAGAGAGAAATATCAAACAGAGACTCAGCTTAGAAATAATAAAATGAACGGAAAGGAGGCTCATATTTCTAGAGCTTAGTGAGCAGTGGGGATAGTGGCTTGAGATAAGGCTGGAGAGTAACATATGAGCCGGATGATTTAAAGTCTTATAGATCATGTTAAGAATTTGTGACTTTATCCTAAGTGGCATAAACAGCAGTGAAAGGTTTTGAGCAGAAGAGTAACGTGATCTGATTAATGTTTTAAAAGATCAGTCTGACTGCTTTTTAAAGACATATTGGAAGTAATAGGGAAGTATGGTCTCTCTATTTATATCTGAGTTCAAATATCACCCCTCCTGTAGCATTCCCTGACTTTCCCTATTTTTCTTAACCCTACCTCCTCCTATTTTGTTATTATCTGTATTGCAATTATCTTTGCTACACCACTTAATGTTTTATAGCTGTGCGGATACACATATCTTCCAATAGACTTGTAGCTTCCTAAGAGGAAGGATTAAATGGTACAATTACATCCCTGTTATTAAATATATGTTAAATCTGAAGGAATTTCATTCCTATAATGTTATACTTGCTATCTTACCCAAGAAAATATTGAATTTTAACTTAAAATTCCTTTTATCTTTTGACTCAGTGGTTATGCTGGCTCTAACATACTTCAGCATTTGAATTAATATTATTGCTCTTTATTTTTTTCCTGAGGAGGAACTAGAATCTGACAGCCCTTTAAAAATGCATATTCAAGAATTAATGTTTTAAAATAATCCTTAGTATGTATGAATAGTTTTTCTTTATCTTATATTTTTGGATCATATTTTCAGTTTCTTAAACTATATCGCTTACTTAAAAACTGGGCAAAGGACTTGATAGGCATTTTTCCAAAGACGATATAAGAATTGCCAACAGGTACATGAAAAGATGCTCAACATTACCAATGATTAGGGAAACACAAATCAAAACCACGGTGAGATATCACCTCACACCTGTTAGAATGGCTATCATCAAGAAGACAAGAGAGAACAAATGTGGTAAGAATGTAGAGAAAAAGGTGCCCTTGAGCAACTGTTGGCAAGAATGTAAGTTGGTGCAGCCACTATGGGCAGTAGTATGGAGGTTCCTCAAAAAATTAAAAATAGAAATACCATATGAAAAAAAAAAAAAGAAATACCATATGATTCAGCAATTCCTATTCTAGAATATATTCGAAGGAAATGAAAACATTATATTGAAAAGATATCTGGACCCGCATGATCATAGCAGCATTATTTACAATAGCTGAGACATGGAAACAATTTAAGTGTCCATCAATCTGTGAATGGATCCAGTTTTGTGTCATATCTATAGGAATGTGTGTGTGTGTGTGTGTGTGTGTGTGTGTGTGATGGAATGTTACTCAGCCATAAAGAAAAACAAAACAAAACAAGGGAGTCCTGCCATGTGCAACAACATGGATGAACCTCACATTATGCTAAGTGAAATAAATCAGACAGAGAAGGACAAATATTATATGATCTCACATGTGGAACCAAAAAGAAAGAAAGAAAGAAAGAAAGAAAGAAAGAAAGAAAGTCATAGAAAAAGAGATCAGACTTGTGGTTACCAGCTATAGGTGGTTGGTGGAGGGTGAATTGGAGGAAGGTGGTCAAAATGTACCAACTTTCAGTAGTAAGATAAATAAGTACTGGGGATATAATGTACAACATGATGACTAGCTCACTGCTAGATGGCACATATGAAAGTTAAGACACTAGATACTAAGCATTCTTATCACAAAGGAAAAAACCATTTTTTCCCTCTTTTTTCATGTCTCTGTGAGATGATGGATGTTGACTAATCTTACTATGGTAATCATTTCACAATACACATAAGTCAAATTATTTTGCTTTATACCTTAAACTTATATCATGCTGGATTTCAACTATATCTTAGTAAAACTGGGGGAAAAACTGCATAAGCCATAACAACCTAAATTAAACTCGAGATTTTAATAGGCTCTTGAGTAAAAATGCACATAAACACACACACACACACACACACACAATCCCAATTTTTAGTGTACATTTTCATATAGGCATTACTATTGAGTTTTTTATAGTAGAAGATTTTATTGAGGGCAGCTTTGTAATGGGAGTCTCTCAGTTGATACTTCCATCTAATATCTTATTTTTATTCTAATAACTTTATAAGGTAGGTATTATTTTTTCCAATTTGCATGTAAGAAATGTGAGTCTTGGGGCACCTGGGTGGCTCAGTGAGTAAAAGCTGCTGCCTTCAGCTCAGGACATGATCCCAGGGTCCTGGGACTAAGCCCCATGTCTGGTTCTCTGCTCAGTGGGGAGCCTGCTCCCTGCCCCCTCTCCCCATCTCTCTGCCTACTTGTGATCCCTGTCTCTCAAATAAATAAATAAAATCTTAAAAAAAAAAAAGAAATGTGAGTCTCAGAGAAGTGGAGTAGCTGGCCCAGTGTTATACAACTAAGTAATAGGAATAGGATTTGAATCCAGATCCATGTAACCCTAAAGCCCATGGTCATTTCAATAATGAAATTAATTTTTGTATTTATTGTAAAAATTATTGATTGGAATAATGAGACAAAAACACTAAACTGAATAAGACTAAAAAGTCTGGGGCTTTAGAAGGTATTTTTAAAGTTTTTACAAGTCCAAGATAATGGTCTAAATGGACAATAGAACTACTGCCCACAGAAGGCAAGATAGAACTTGCAATCTGTGGTAGATTGACTGCTCAAACAAAAATAAACACATACATATTCTTAATAGGTGGCTAACAGGGTCCAGTGTCCAACAGCATAATATTTAAGATATCCAAGATATAATCCAAAATTACCTAATATACAAAGAACCTGTGAAATCTTATCATTTCTCAAGAAAAGAAAATTAATAAATACCAATCCAAGATAACCCAGATATTAGAAGTATGAGAAAAGTACTTTAAAGCAGCTGTTAGAACTACCTTCCATGAAGTCAAGTTAACATTTTTTAAATGAATGGAATGACAGAAGATCTCAGAAGAGAAATAGAAAGTATATGAAAGAGTCAAATGAAAATAAATAATGTAGTATCTGAAATAAAAAATGATTTAATGAGCTTAATAGTAGAATGAAGATTCTGACAGAAGAGAGAGTCCGTGAGCTTGAAGATAGATCGCCAAAATTATACAAGTGAAGAACACAGAGAAACAGAGTGGGGAAAATAAGGGAAAGAGCTCCAGTTACCTGTGGGACAATATTAAAAGGTCTAAAATTCATATCATTGATGTCTCATAGAAGGAGGAGAAAGAGATTCATGCAGAACAATTACTAAAAGAAAAAAATGGCTGAACATTTAACAAATTTGGTGAAAGATGTCAAGTTAGATATTGAAGAAGCTCAGGATAAGCTCAGTAAAAACTATACCCAGACACATCATAATCCATCTCCTAAAAACTAAAGATTAAAAAGAAAATCTTAACAGAATCCAGAGCATATAAACATTATGTATAAAGGAAAAACAATTCAAATAATTATCGCATTTCATCAGAAATCATGGAGTCCAGCAATTGCCAAACCAAAATTCTTAATTTAACAAAAATACCCTCTAGAAATACAAACAAACTAAATACATTGTCAAATGGTGGAAATCTAAGAGAATTCCTCTCTGCCAGACATGTTCTCAAAGAAATGCTGAAGGATGTTCTTCAGGCATAAGGAGAAAGAAACATAAGGGAACTTGGAAATCAGGAATGAAGAAAGAGTTGTTTTGTTTTGTTACGGTTTTTCCCACAAAGATGCAAAGACAAGTTAGTGGAGACATTACAGTCTGTCTTTTCAACAAATAATGCTGGAACAATCAAATATTCAAATGCAAAAATTAGACCCTGAACTATGACTTGCGTCTTATGCAAAATTTAACTTTAAATTGATGTAGACATATATATACAATGTAAATTCTAAAATTTCTGGAAGAAAATATAGGAGGAAATCTTTGCAGCCTTGTTCATGTTGGACAGAGTTATTAAATACAGCACTAAATGAATAAATGAAAGAGATAAATGAAAGAGAAAGTGCTACAGTGGACTTCATCTTAGTCTGCTTGGGCTACTATAACAAAAACACCATATGGTAGCTTATAAACAACAGAAATTTTTGTATCTAACAATTCTGGAGGCTGATAAGTCCAAGATAGAAGCACTGGCAAATTTAGTGTCAGGTGAGCCCACATCCCCGTTCATGTAGATGGGTGCCTTCATGCTGTATTTTCACAAGATGAAAGAGTTGAGGGATCTTCATAAGGTTCCTTTTATAAGGGCATTAATCCCATTGAGGAGGACTCCACCATCATTACCTAATCACTTTCCAAAGACCTCACTTCCAGTACTACCACACTGGGGATTGGGTTTCAACATAAAATTGGGGTGGGGGCGGTATGGGCTGCTGGGAGGACACAAAAACATTCAATCCATGGCAGGCTTTATCAAATTAAAAACTTTTTTGTGTGAAAGAAACTGTTGAGAATGCCACATTCTCTCAGATTGGGAAAACTACAGACTACAAATCACATAATCTTGCAAAGGTCTTACAAATATAAATGGATGGAAATATTAGTATATATATTTACCCAAGTATAATTGTATACAAGGGACTTATAAGTGTGTGTGTGGGGGGTGTGTGCATATACAAATATATACGTATATTTGTATATATGTGATATGTATGTATAAAGAACTTTTCAAACTTAACAGTAAGAAAAACATTACAATAAAAAAGCAAGCAAAATATTTGGACACTTCAGCACAGACTATATAGATGACTAATACCTACATGAAAAGATACTATCCTTGGCTATTAAGAAAGTTCAAAGTAAAACAACAGTCAGATGCTAATACTTATCTATTCATATGACTAAAGTTAAAACAAAAACCTTACAATCAAGAGCTGGCAAACAGGTGAAGTAGCTGGAACTCACGTACATTGCCACTGGAAATACAAAATGGTGTATCCTATTTGGAAAGCTGTTTGGTGCTTTTCTTATACAATCAAACATCTACTTACCATGTGACACAACAATCCTACTCCTAGGTATTTACTCCAAGAGAAATGAAGACTTAACATCCACACAGAAAACTTTCACATGAATGCTCATAGCGGCTCTATTAATAAATGCCCCCCAATTGAAAGTAGCCCAAATGTTCTTCAGCTGGTGAATGGATAAATAAATAGTACATCCATATAATGGAATAGTACTCAGCAATATAAAGGAATCAGCTCTTGACACCTGCAACAACCTGAATGAATCTCAGGTGTATTCTACAAAAATGAAAGAATCCAGACTCAAAAGAACACAATTGTTTAATTCCATTTATGTGACATTTGGAAAAAGCAAAACTGTAGGCAAATAAAACATATTGGTTGTTTCTAGGAGTTAAGAGTAGAAAGAGAATTTGACGAGTAAGGGATAATGTGAGCGAGTTTTAGGGGAGGATTGAACTGTTCTATATCTTAACTACAGTAGGTATCATGGCTATGCTTTTATCAGGATTCATAGAACTGTACACCAAAAAAATGAATTTTACTGTATATAAATTAATAAATATTCAGAAAGTTAAAAAATCAAAGGCCCAGAAAAGTTTTATAGATGACTCTTGAGCTGTGAATACTAATATTTATCAAAGTATATTCAATTTTTAATATTGAGAATTATAATAAAATATTATTAATCTACTGTTTTAAAGTTAAATAAATTACAACTTAGATTATCTCAATTATTTTCATGCCACCGCAGGTGTATTTGTCATATAATTTTAAGAATGTAAGTTAGATTTTTCAGTACCTAATACCTATAAATGAATTGATTTTCACTATATGTCCTTTTTTAATTATATAGTTTTTAAAATCCTAAAGTAAATGTAGTAAATGTATTATTCTTTAATAAAGATTATTAAATGTTCAAAGGGAGGAAAAAAGAACTTTCTCACAGCAATTTCTAAGTAGTTTAAAGTGTCAGGATTTAAATTAAGAATGTGCTCTATGCTCAGTGAATACAGTTGTTACAAACTGTGCTGCCAGGTGTATTGACTGTTAAGGGTTATACTAAATCTACTAATTATGATCTCCATAACAATGTGAGATATAAGATGGGGAAAAAAACCTGCTTAGAAATAAAATATATTTATATCACAGTCCACATTTGTTTAATGGCTATGAAGTTTCATAGAATGCTTATTCCTTAGCTTCCTAAGAGCTATGCAAATGAACGTTTTCAAGTGGGAAAATGACATACTTACTGGATTTCAACCTGATATTCTACACCTTCAAAACAAGAGTTCCCATACTCACTGTATCATGAATTTAAAATCATAAAGAATGAGCAAGTAGTGCTGTGGAGTGAAGACTGGAAATAAATTTTGGCTTTAGAATATTCTGAACTAATCCCATTAACTTTCACTTCCTGGTTTCACTTCTATTTCCCTTCTCTTTAAACATTCTCTGTTGCCATCTCTAATGGGTAAAAACTACAGCCACTGCTCAGGTATTTATTTAATTCAAAACTAATTTGCTGTGAGTCCCCTCCATGGGACTGTTTGAAAATTCAATCTCAGTTATTAATAAGTCCCTATATATACATCCCTGGATTATGCAGAGATTCTAGTAATCTTATTAATATAAAGTCCTAGGATCCTCATTTCACTCTGGGCTCTAGAGATATGCTTAATTTATGCTTGAAGGGAGGTCTGTTTCTGGACAGAATGAGAGATGAGGTTCTATATTAATGCAAGGAGCTGTGGCACCTAAGGTACAGCCTTGTATGTTCCTGCTATTTCACTGGGAGTAGATGTCCCCCAAACAATTTTCAGGACCCTCTTCATATATCATC
Organism: Mustela nigripes; assembly: GCF_022355385.1. Taxonomy (NCBI): domain Eukaryota; kingdom Metazoa; phylum Chordata; class Mammalia; order Carnivora; family Mustelidae; genus Mustela; species Mustela nigripes. The sequence goes on from NC_081571.1 coordinate 16,862,685, forward strand.
TTCTTAGTCTTGGAATAAACTCAAACCTTGGGTACTTCAGTCTCTTCGCCACTCAAGCCTCTATGGTCTATCATCTCTTTAGAGATAGTTGAACTACTTTTTAAAAGGAGTATCTCTTAGGGATCCTAAGAAGGTAAAGGTAGCCTCAGGTCTCCTAGATTCAAATCTTTATTGTTTTGGAGGGGTTGGCATACAGTGAAGTAGAGATTTTGCTTATTTTTCTGATCCATGTAGATTCCCTAGCCCAAACCTTTCTACAACTATCCTGGGACATCTGTTTGGAGCAAAGGTTCTGTAATCATGGAACATATTTTATTTTTCATTGGTAATTTGACCCTTTGACTTCAACTCACTGTTTTAATTGAGATTACTAATTCTTTTTTTTTAAATTTTTTATTTTTTATAAACATATATTTTTATCCCCAGGGGTACAG
>NC_081571.1:16868118-17028498 GCF_022355385.1 Mustela nigripes
CGCTTTGGATTCACTTCTCCGCCGGTCCTACCTTTCAGAAAGTGGTTGTTTTTCTGTTTCCAGAATTGCTGTTCTTCTTCTCTTCGATCGGCAGATGGATTTTCAGGTTTTGCAATCTTTAGATAAGCTATCTAGCTGATCTCAGGCTAGCTGATGTAGTCTCAGCCTGCTACTTCTCCGCCATCTTGACTCCTCCTCAGAGATTACTAATTATTACTGCTCTAATAGAAAACATACATCTAAGAGTTGTGATGACTTAGTAATTAACTAGATAGGAAAGAACCAAGGATGTTGTCCATGTTACTTTCATGATTCTGTGGGTAAATGGTGGGCCATTATTAGAATTGAAAAACACTCAAAGAACTGGTATAGATGGGAAAATGAATACTGAGTTTGCCTTGCCTGTGGCATATTCTAGTATAAATGTCCACCACAAGATTGAAACTAGAGCTCCATTTGACATTAGGTCACTAGTTATGCATGTGATAACTTTCTCAGGCATGGCCAAAACTTTTTCCAGGACAAATTTCATCTCTCTTTTTCACCCAGCGAAGGACATGTAGGAGACATCCTTGATTTACTTCTTTCTTTCAGTCCTCCCTTCCCCATACAGCACACATACACAGATTTTCCATCAACAGGTGCTGTCAGCAATATATATATGCTTTCTTCTTCCAAGCACTGAAAATAGTAGATTCTTCCAGGGTTGTGTTTTGCTGGGTAGGTTCATCAAGGGAAAGGAGCAAAGATATTAAGATACAAGTAAGAAAATGGTTGTAATGATAGATTGTGTACTTAGTCTAAGGTAGTTCAGGAGGGAAAGAAGGAGATTGGTAGGCAGATAATAAGTCAAGAAAACAAGGTTGATAAGCTGAAAGAATGGGAAGTTTTAGGATGTTTTAATATAAGATTTCAGAGCAACAGCAGTACAAGATTAACAAATCCAGAATGGGGTCCTGAAAGTGGTTAAGTGAAATCAATTGAAGATAATGGTAATGAGGAGGTCAATAAACTGAAAAAAAGATGGGACCTTGTATTTGGCACTTCTATTGAATTACCCAAGATAATTTCACTACTTGGGATGGAAAGGATGATTGTCAGCATCTTTTAAAACTTCAGCAAATAAAAGGAATGACAGAGGATGTTGGTATAGGACTCCAGGTGGAGAGAGGAATAGATGGTATTGCCAGATTCAGCAAGAGCCTTAAAGGAGTCTCAAAGTTCACCTTTCCTAAAGTTCAAAGTTCACCTCTCCTAAATATAAATAAATGAATAAATAAATAAATAAATAATATATAGCTATAACTATAAATATAATTATATATAACTCCCTGTGATAGTTCAATTTTATACACACACACATATATATGTGTATATATATACACATATATATATATAATATATATAAATATTTGGCAACTCCAAATAAGAATAGAAAATATACTATAGGATGGATGGCAGAACTTTAAAAAGTCTATCAGATCATTTTCTCTGATAGAAATCTAATGCAGATCACATAGGCAAGAGCAATGATTTGAAATGATGAGGTGATATAAACCGATAGTGGTTGCACAGGGCAAGACCAAAAATGTCTATAATTTGAATATGAAGATGATTACACTAAAACCTTTATGAACCAGTTGATTGCCAGCCAATTATTTCTGTTGCTTTTTTCCCTAACATATATAGGCTTTTTAAAAATTAAAATGATTATTTTAATAAGTCTCAGAAATAAAACACTCTATAAAATGCTTAATACATGGAGTTAGAGTTGTATAAAATACACAAATGAAGAAAATAATAAATAGATTATAAAATTAAAAATCTCACAAAGTCTCACTTTCTTAGCATGGAAGTCATTAGGTCTAAAACAAAAAATAAAGTTTTGGATTTTCACATAAATGAAACTTCTCCTTGATTTGGAGATGGCATAAAGTTTGAAATTTTTGACCATTTGCAACAAGTGCCTGGAATTAAAGGGAGATGATCACAATCCCTCAGTCATTTATTGGGCTCCTAATTACCATATGCATTTGTGAAACTGTAGGAAATATTTCTCAAGCAGTAACATCTGCTGTCTTGGCAGATGGTGTTTTTGCTGGGATCATTGAAGATGATACCTTACTAGGCTGTTGAGAAAAATCTCTGGACTCATTTAATGTGATTTTTTTTAATAAGCCTGTATGTTAGACATTTTTAGTTAAATACCACTATATTCCCTAATATAGTATGTTCAACCCATTGACTTTTTGAAAATCATAAAGAGACATACAAAAATGTTTAATTTGAATTCAAACAGTATTTTTCTCTTCAAAGATCTTCTTTTTATAATCGCATATCAGATACCACATATCATATATATTTTTGTTTATATAAATGAAATGAGTAAATTAATTTCCAGTGGCATTTCTGTATATTATATTCATGCTACAGTTTTATGCATTAGATTGTGAAGTGTTTTTTGCTGCTTGTGTTCACAAGTACTTTACTGTCTTTTGTCAATAATAAGACTTGCCTTTTTAGTTGGAAAGTGCCATTGCCCTAGAGTGCTATATTTTGAAGTCATCTGTCATGGATACATTGTAGAGAGAAGACTATTTATGTTTATGGCATTTTAAGTAACTGAGTTAAACCCTTTGGAATATAGAGAAATGGCTTGTTTACTGTCATCACTATTCACTTAATCTTGTGACCCTGACATGATAGCATTCCCATAAATCTCCCTGTGGGTAGTTCAATAAAACAGATGAACATCAAAATGTAATGATTGTTTCAGCTTTAGGAATTAACTATGTGATGGAATAAATATGGCCTGCATAGTACTATTACAGAAGGATTTTACCACTCCCTTTGTCTAACAAGCAATACTAGAAAATAATCATGTATTATAGTTTGTATTCCATTCTTAGATAATATTTGCTGTATCTAGTAGTCATATCATTAAAAGAAAAAATAGATAAAAATCATGTATATTATGACATTATTAAGGCAGTTCAAATTTGTTGGTGTATTTAAGATTAAAAATTTAAAACTTGTTTTCTGCAAGGATATTTTAATATAGCTTTCTATTGTGTTTTCAATGTATTACATTGTTATTTTTTCTATATTCACTTTTTAAAAATATTTGCAATTATTTAATTTTTCAAATGTAAATTTTTTACTTCAGTAGTTTCTTACCCCACTCATTTTTGTAAGCAACTATTAAGGCATTGAGGGAAAAAAATTGAGGACATTGATACATTCAAGAAAAAAAACTAACATTTCATAGCACTTAGGTACATTAATGGAAGAAACTAAAAGAACTTAACACCCAGTTCTCACTCAACCATATTCCAGGGATCATGTCCACAAATTGGAAGAAAATAAATTTTGCTTCAACATCCTTTGAAAAAGCAAATGCTGTTAATACTCTTATTGCTTAGATAATAGATCTATAGGATGAAACAATCTTAAAGATGAAATGATCTTAAAGCAAGTTACATTTGTCTCCCAATTTCCATATGTAAAAAACTTTTTGTCAGTTTGGTATGGTAAAACCTCTAATCCTCTTTTCCAATAGGATTTTGTACTTTGGCTACTATTAATCCAACTTTTGCTACTTTTAACATCATGACTAGGATGCAGTTTGTCAGGAACTAACCTAAGGGGGGTGGGGTGTATAAGCATAAACCTGTCATTGTTGTTGTTTTTATTATCTTTTTCTTAATTCCTTTTTTTTTTTAACTCTTGTTTTTGGTCAAGAATAGGGAAAGAAAAATGACTCATTATTTCCATGATCTAAAGGTTTTACCACAGCAGCTGAGCAGCTCACTTTTATTCAACACAACATTAACTTTTCCATTAAGGGCCCTGTTGTAAAGTACAGAGCCCTTAAGCATTATGAAGTTGCTGTCTGGTGTTCGTTCGTTGAGATGGCTGCTATATTTGAATGCTGGAATCATTTCAGAGTGAAAGTCTCCATTACTTTTTAAGAATGTTTCTTTCATCTTAAATTTGGTTAAATTTAATTTCACTGCTGTGGATGAAATGTCTGTAAATAATTTTATAAGACTAAATTTTTTTCCTTATTTACAATTTCTGTCACATAAACTACAATATAATTATGATGTTACTATTATTCATAAAGCCCAGATTAGTATGTGTCAGATCCTACTTGAGGAAAAAAACAGATACTTTGGTGTCACACATGGCCTAAGTTTAGTTCATTTTTCTTCTTTTCTTCCTTTTCATTCATTCTAGCAATTATCCCGGTTGTCTATAGAGTTGTGCAAGACCTGAGGACTAGGTCTCCAGGAGGCTGGAGTCTTCAGGTGACACTGAGGGTGGAAGAAATAGGTTGTCCTCCCCATGGATGGGTTAAGCTGTTGAAGAAGAGGGGGATTTAGAGTCGCAGAGCAATTAGGAAAAGGGGGTGTGAAGTTGTGGGCACATGCTTTAATAAAGGGAGACCACAGAAGAGTTGTTACAATCCTGGTTAGGGTGGACAGTGCAGTACCCCACTGAGAAGTTGGGAGGCTCATACACAGAGCAGTATGTACAATGTCTCTTCCTGGCAGATTTTCAGACCTTGTTCATCTTAGTAAGAGGATAAATTCTATGGTGAGGAAAAGGCCATGGGAATCCAGTACCCTTTGTTTTCAGGTTTAAAGAGCTAAGAAATAGCGAAAACACGGGTAAGAACCAAGTTTATGTTTCGAGAGATTTTGTTTGTTGACAGGTTGGTTTCTGTGTTTGGGGATTTTATTTTATTTCACTTTATCTTATTTTGCATTTTTACCACACAGAGATTAAGAGACAGACAGACATCCCTACCAACTGTGGGAGTGAGCTACCCTGGTAGCAGGCTTATTGATGTTGATCAAAAGCCCTATCAGGCTAATGGGTAGGAAGGACCAGCAGCAGAGATGGTGAAACACTAGGTAGAGGAAAAAGCTGATTTAAACACTGACCAGTGATTGTGGACAGAAACACAAGGCAGAATCCATTCCCCTGCCAAGGTAGGACTAAACTGTTGAGTCTGGCAGTAAGAAAGAACTATACTTTGGGGATTAGGGTTTGATAGGATATCCCCTTCCCGTATAGCAATAATCTCTATTCTGTATGGTTTGTTTGGGTGGTTAATTTCCCCCAAATGCAAATGTGTCCAAACTTGTACATTTGAAACACATCATGAAGCGACAAGGTGCTGCCTCTCATTCCATAACCTTGTTAAAATTTACCTCTTTTAATAAATAAGCCTCAGGGCGCCTGGGTGCCTCAGTGGGTTAAGCCTCTGCCTTCGGCTCAGGTCATGATCCCAGGGTCCTGGGATCAAGCCCCCACATCAGGCTCTCTGCTCAGTGGGAAGCCTGCCTCCCCCTCTCTCTCTCCCTCCCCCTCTCTCTCTGCCTGCCTCTCTGTCTACTCGTGATTTCTGTCTGTCAAATAAATAAATAAAATCTTAAAAAAAAAAAAAAAGGAAAACTCTCTCTTTAAAATAAATAAATAAATAAATAAATAAATAAATAAATAAATAAGCGAGCCTCTAGCTCAGATCCCAATTGTCTTTACTAATCCATCCAGATATTTAGCCTTTGGACTTCAGTTCTTTTCTCGGCCAGGGCTTTACCATATCATATTGCCTTGGAAGCTACCTGACACATGCCTTTACAGTAACTTCATGATAAATTACGATACTTCCAGCCCTGACTTTATGACCTCTGTCATGCCTATATGTCATTTATGCTATCAAAATACATAAGTAACCACAAACATACATACAAGTACACAGACTCACTCCCTGCCAAAAACAAGAATACACAATTGGGTCTTTTCATTGAAATTCCTTATTCTTATTCTGATCTTCATAAGCTCTTTACTAATCACTCTAAGAGAGCGGCTTAGAGGACAGAGTGTCATCCTATCATTTATCTTTCTAAAAACCATCATAGTTACTCTGATTTCAGTGTAGCTTTAGGATTAGAACAAAATTAAAAGAACAAAATAATAATTCTGATAATGATCTATCAAAATTGAATTGATATGTCACTGAATCTTACTGTCTTGGGGAAAAAATAAGTTTAGATCTACAAAATGATGAGTAAGCTTCTGTGTATATATATGTGTGTGTATGTGTGTGAATCTAGGAGTAGGCCTACATAAACTAAGTTAAATCTATTTTTCTTTCATTTTGTTTTGTGTTTCAGAGTCTCTCTTTCCAGAAGTTTCTCTGGCCCTGTTGGCTGGCATGGCCTCTGAAAAATAAAACCCTAAATAAAGTGTTTCTCCCCCATAAGCATAAATCTGTTTTTCTAGTGGAAGCTAAAAGAGACAGGTTTCTAACTCACAGGAATGAATGTTTGTGGTCAAACTCTAGAAAATACAACTGGTCATTGTAAACATATTTTAGAGGTTTCCTGGTATATTTAAATATATCATGACTTTGGCTGGCTATTTAACATCGTTTGCTTATTAAGTTGGTTTTGTAGTTTTTCTTCATGTGCTGGTAAAGAATGCAAGTAAAATCAGGGTTTGGGGCATCTTTAATAGATTTTATTTTATAAGTAACTCAGATTGATAGATATGGATTTCAAATAAGCAGCAAAATAGACTACAGATTATCACAGAGTGAAAAAAGGCAAACATAGACAGTTTGTGCATATATCACGAAACAGACCAGTGAATTTTCAAAAACTGAAAACATGTAGTTATCCTAGATAAAGAAACAGAACATTACCAAACCTTAGAAGTCTTATTTGTACTTCTACCCAGCCAACTACCAATAACCAGTATCCTATATTCTAAGACAATATATTTCTTTTACCTACTTCTGTATTTATGTGAATGAATCATAGAGTATGAACTCTTTTGTCTGGTACCTTCTACTCAGTATAACATTTGTGAGATTCATCCCTGTTGCATAGATAGTATTTCATTTTGTGAATATACTTGAACTTATTATACAGATTTTGACTAGTATGAGTCATATTGTTGTGAACATTTTAGTATGTGTTTGTTTTCATTTTTGTTACTTCTTTGATGAAAAATCAACATATTTCTATTACGCATGTATCTAGGATTGGTTGTTAAGTCATAGTATAGCTTATGTTTAGCTTTACAGTGTAAGTTTTCCAAAGTGTTCACTTAGTCATTCTATATCCTCTATATCCTCTCTAACACTTGGCATTTTTGGTCTTTTTCATTTTAACCGTTCAGGCCAAAGTTAAATATATTACATTATAGTCTTAATCTGAATTTTCCCAATAACTAATCAATTTGAGCACCTTTTATAATGACCACTTAAAGGTTTCCCCATCCACTTTTGTCAAACGTCAGTATAAGTCTTCTGTCTGTTGTTCTCTTGGCTATCTTTTTATTCTTATTGATTTTTAAGACTTCATTAAGTTTTCTGGATCTATGGCCTTTTTGTTGGATGTATATATTGCAGAAATCTCCCACTCTGTGGGTTGCCTTTTGCTTTCCTATATCTTGTCCAGATTGTCCATTTTTTCTTTTATGGTTAGTGATTTCTGTTTCTTGTTTAAGATATCTTTGCCTGCTCCAGCATCACAGAGATATTCTCCTAGGTTTTCTTCTAAAAGCCTTATTGCTTTGCCTTTTCACATTTAGAGTTGAAACCCATCTGGAATCGTGTATGGCAAGTGGTAGAAGTCAAGATTAATGTTTTACCATATGGATATTCATTTGACACAGCCCTATTTATTGAAAAGATCATTCTTTCCCTCCACTGTACTAAAATGTCAATTTCTGGGCCTGTCTCTGGACTTTCTGGACTTTCTCTTCAATACTGTTGATCACTTTGTCTATTCCTGCACCAGTCCCACACTGCCTTACTTACTGCTGCTCTGTAAATAGGTCTTGGCACCTGCTTGAGCAAGTCCTTCAGCTTTGTGGTTCTCACAGCTTCACTTGATCATTCCTGGTCTTTTCATTTCCACTGTAGTTTTTTGTTGTGTGTTTTGTTTTTTTTTTTTAATTTGCTTTGCCACTTTCTGCAAGAAAAAAAAATGTGTTGGAATTTTGATTAGGAGTGCATTGACTCTTTGGAACAAGCTGAAGAGAATTGACATCTTTAAAATACTGAAATATAAATGTTATCATTTAGATGACCTTACTACTCTATTCATGTAGGTCTTCTTTAATTTCTCTCAGTAGTAATTTGGGGTTTTAATGTGGAGGTATAAATCTTTCCTAGGATTTATTCTTGGGTATTTTTTTTTGTGAAACTGCTGCAAATGTTTTAAAAATTTAACTGTGAGCTTGAGACTGACACATGAAATATAGTTGTTTCCTTGCATAGACTTTTACCCACTTCCAAATTCAGTTCTTAATTATAATAATTTGTATATTTATTAGACTTCTTGTGGACACATCATATCATCTGCAAATACTGAATTTTACTTCCTTTTTAATCTGCATAATTTTTTCTTGGTTGTTTTTCTTACTTTATTCTAATGGCTAGAACCCCCAGTATAATATTGAAGTATGGCACCACTTGTCTTGTTCCTAATGGCAAGGAGAAAGTTTCACGTATTTTGTAGTGATTGTGGTATTTGCCAGAGGATTGTTTGTTGCTTGGTAAGTATTCTTTATTAGGTAAAAGAAAGGTCGCTTCCCCTTTCCGTTTTGGTTTGTTTAAAGTTTTTATCCTAAATAAATTTGTAACTGTGTTGTATGTTTTTTTCTTCATCGCAGTATTCATATGATTTTTCTCCTCTTCTATGGAAGTAGTGAGTCGGTTGATTGGTGTTATAATATTAAGCTATCAATGGGTGATTATTAAAATAGAAAACAACTTTTTAGATTGAAAACTTCTCAAAAGTTCAAGTGCCTAACCTCTAGCGATGTGTTTAGCACATAGATTGCTGTGTTTGTTAGCTAACTGGTAATTCAAATAATATGTCATTTGGGACAATATGCCTTCTTCCATCCAAGTTAATATATATTAGACAACAATTCTGTGAAGTGACACATAGCAAGCCATTGTGCTGTGCACTGCATAAAATACAAAGATGTGTAAAAATTAGTCTCAGCCTCAAGTATGCTACCTCAAGTAGTTTAGTTTATAAGATCATCTCAAACAGTATTTAGTTATATTTAAGTGACCTATTAACTAGACTGTATGCTTTATAAAGACATAGATGAATACTCAGATTTTTCAGTTCCAAGGAATAGCACAGTGTTGAAACAGCCAGGCTTATCTCATTACATTAAATTATTCAGAATAAAGTATGAGAATGGTAGTAGTTACAGATAAGACTGCAAAACAGAGTTCAAATTCAATCAAGGAAGATCTTGAATGCCCAGCTAAAGATTAGACCCGGTTGTGTAGGCAACTCAATTTTATAGATAAGGAAATAAGTCTTGAGAGGTCATGACCTGCTTTTGGTGATACTAAATCAGAACTGGGAGTGCATTTAAAAAAAAGAGCACAATCTTCTTGATTCTTAATGAAATTTTCTACCCCCTCCAAACAAGTTCATTTAACTAATTTTTATAATGGTATTACTTTATATTCATAAAAATAGTTTGTTTCTTGTCATTTTAAAATTTTTTTGTATTCTTCTATGTCTAATTATATTTAATACCCAGTTATAAAAGTAAATGGAACCCTTGAAACAAATAATGCATTATATGTTAATGTAAAGCCTGGCAGGGATAAAAAAAAAATTAAAAAAATAAAAACAATTCTGTAATGATGAAAATACATTTTAATGTAATAAGTCACCAATAAATAAATAATAAAATAATAATTAACATTCACACAAACACAGACAAAAGTAAATGGATGAGGAGCAGGGGGGGAAAAAAAACAATTATTCTTTAGCCATGACAGATATAATAGGCATTCATGTCATATGATACTGAATGTTAAAATGAGGTCACAGGGCACTAGAGAAAAGGAAACAAGCAATATAGTACCTCAGGGTGATGAATGTGAGGGGAAACATCTTATATAGGGTACTAGCCAGGATATTTATCATGTAGGGCTGAAACTCTGATGACATGATAACAAGGTTTTTCTATGGTAGTCATGATACCAGAATCCCATAGAATCTCTTGATGATGGCTTCTTTATCCCATTAGCTCAGTGCTTTCTTAAATAAGAAGCAAATGGCTATGAGAGTCATTGGGAATGATGAAAGTGTCATTACTTATTACTTTTTGGTACTGTCCTTGTTGTCTTAATATTCAGAACAGATCATTTAGTTCTATTCTATTTTATTTAGCATATATTTAAGTACCACAAAGTTACTTAGCTTTTACCTTTTAGTCAAAAGTACAGCAAACAACATGGGGGTTTAACTGGGTAGGAGAAGAATCAATGAAACAAGATGGGATTGGGAGGGAGACAAACCATAAGTGAATTTTTATTTATTTATTTATTTATTTATTTATTTATTTGACAGAGAGATTACATGTAGGCAGAGAGGCAGGCAGAGAGAGAGAGGAGGAAGCAGGCTCCCCGCTGAGCAGAGAACCCGATGTGGGACTCGATCCCAGGACTCCGGGATCATGACCTGAGCCGAAGGCAGCGGCTTAAACCACTGAGCCACCCAGGCACCCCCATAAGTGACTCTTAATCTCACAAAACAAACTGAGGGTTGCTGGGGGGAGGGGGTGGGAGAAGGGGGGTGGGATTATGGACATTGGGGAGGGTATGTGCTTTGGTGAGTGCTGTGAAGTGTGTAAACCTGGTGATTCACAGACCTGTACCCCTGGGGATAAAAATATATTTTTATAAAAAATAAAAAATTTTTAAAAAATGTACAGCAAACATGAAAGGAGAAAGTACTAAATGGATTTGGAGTAAATAATTAGTTGTTATTTTTATGTAGTATAATGCCTTATGGGTATTAAGTTGTATATTTCAGAAAACATTAATGCATCTGAAAACGGTCAATTAGATAATTATAAAATGAATGAATTAATGAAGAAAATAACTGAATTGTTACTAGTATTCCTGCACAAACCTGGGAGGAAGGAAGGCATGATTCCTTTATTATTCACTCTTCTTTTATCTTAACTTTACAATAGGTTTACATTTCCAAAAAGTGTTATAGTTATTTATAATAATACCCACATTAATAATAACAAAAATATCTACATTTTGTAACAGCAACTAAAAACTTGTAAGCTAAGTTGAACTAAAAATGAAAATGGCTTAACTTTAACAACAAAGAAAACCTCAGTCAGGTTTACAAACACCCCTAGTTTAGACTACTGTGGGCATTCTCGTGGCTCAGAGGCCACAGTTGGTACACAGGATATATTTTACACAGCTCTTTTGCTTGAAAAGACATGGAAAGGAATAAGAAAGCTATCAAAGTTGAGAAAGCAAGGCCGTCTAGGTGGCTTGGTTGGTTAAGCCTCCAACTCTTCATCTCAGCTCAGGTCTTGATCGCAGGGTCTTAGGTTCAAACCCTGCATTGAGCTCCACACTAAGCATGGAGCCTACTTTAAAAAAAAAAAAAAGTTGGGAAAGCAGAAAATTAAATTATTCTTAAAAATTGACCTTGATGACAAGAATAATGTTGGTAAAATTTCTGTTGGTATTTTAAAAGAGGAAAAGGGAAAAGAATATCAGGAAAAGAGTCAAATCAGTATGTGTATATGTTCAAACATTTTTCTATGTTGGAGGTGAATGGGTATTTTCCTCTATGTTTGGAAGAGTGCTGAAGCAGCCAAGCAGATAAGTATTGGGCTGTGATGTGATGGGCTGGACTTATGAGAGTCCCATCTGGAAAGATAAATCTAACACAAGGCCCAGGTGGTTTTTAGAACTAAGATAAAGATTGAAAAGAAAAGAGATTCTAGGGGCACCTGGGTGGCTCAGTGGGTTAAGCCGCTGCCTTCGGCTCAGGTCATGATCTCAGGGTCCTGGGAGCCTGCTTCCCTCTCTCTCTCACCCTGCCTGCCTCTCTGCCTACTTGTGATCTCTCTCTGTCAAATAAATAAATAAAAATCTTAAAAAAAAAAAAAAAAAGAAAAGAGATTCTAATATCCGGACCCCCAAAATACACGGATTTGGGACATAACTAAGACACCAAAGATAAGGTCAGCGAATAAAAAGAAAAACTGTGAACATTATGAGTATCAATTTTTTTTTTAAATTGTATTTATTTTGGGGTGCCTGAGTGGCTCAGTGGGTTGAAGCCTCTGCCTTCGGCTCAGGTCATGATCTCAGGGTCCTGGGATTGAGCCCTGCATTGGCTCTCTGCTCAGCAGGGAGCCTCCTTCCCTCCCCCTTTCTCTGCCTGCCTCTCTGCCTACTTGTGATCTCTGTCTGTCAAATAAATAAAATCTTAAAAAAAAATATTTATTTATTATATGAGCCACCAGGTGCCCCATGAGTATCAATTTTAAATATTAATGTTAGTACCTTGTTACTGAATCATTTTCATGTTCTAGAGAGCCTTTACTTATCCTAAACGTTTATAACTAAATAGATTCTTTCTATCTTTAGTAAAAATCGCTAAGTACAAATTACATCTCTTAGGCATTAACCCTTGACGTCTCCAAAAGTGCCTGATATATAATTAAAAGAGACATAATTTCATCACACAGTAGGTTATATTCTAGTTTTTATCAAGGCTCCCTACTTATGCTTCTTTACAAATCAGAGTATGTTAGCACCTACACTACAATTTTAAAATGGTTTTTTAAGAAATTACTGATACACTTTCAATCATGCCCTTATGCAAATGGACTACCTTTTTTAGAGAGATAAGACTATAATATTGTGCCATTCCCAAAGTTAATTATGAGCTCACTTGGGGATCACCAAACAATTCAGTCTGAAGATTTTATCTACTTTTTCATGTAACTTTTTCTTTCAAAAATACACTCCAGCCACTGTTGCCTCAGATACTTTATGTTTGAAACTCTGCATTGATGGCATACATTTTCTTCTAGCATTATTTTTGTTCTTCAGGTAAACCTTTTTGACTCTTTATTATGTTAAAAATTTTAGGGAGTTTTGGGGCACCTGGGTGGCTCAATGTGTTAAAGCCTCTGCCTTCGGCTCAAGTCATGATCCCAGAGTCCTGGGATGGAGACCCACATGGGGCTTTCTGCTTGGTAGGGAGCCTGCTTCCCCCTCTCTCTCTGCATGCTTCTCTGCCTACTTGTGATTTCTGTCTGTCAAATAAATAAATCTTAAAAAAAAAATTTTAGGGAGTTCTAATTTTGGTAAATTTGATAAATTAAGGTTGGCATGAGTATATACATGTATTGTCTACAGAGTACTTCTTTTTGATTATTTACATTGTAAATTTTAAATATTTTTTGTTTTAACTTTACAGTTTTTCATAGTAACTGATTTTTTTTTGTTTTGCTTTTCTATTGTTTTGATCATTTTACTTCTGCCAGTTAAAGAATACAAATCATATGTTCTAGGTTTGTAAATTTAAGAAATTAATATTTTCTTTTACTTAACATGTTAGTTGGAAATGTTTTATCTGTAATATGTGCCTAGTACAATAAAATCTCTTTTGATGTTATCTGCTTCATACTGAATGGACAGGGACTGAATCCATTTATCTGGCTTTGTATAACCTTTACCATAATGCCGTGCACACATGGAAAGGGAATCTTAATAAATAATGGCTAACGTGTATGATTTACTTCATTTCCTCATCCCTTCCATTTTCTCATAATGTTTTATATAATTTTCTTTAGAGATCCATAGCAAATGAGATAGTATTTCATGTATAATTATTTTAATGTGACAGATTTTTAACATAAGTATATATTTAACAAATATATAATAGAAAACATAATGTTTCTAAATGTAAAACAAATATACTTATTTAACATATATGATATAACTTGAATGCTTTCATTTTGGAAAAATTTTTAAAGGCAGGATTATTCCATAGTAGTATTTCCTTCTGTTCATTTCTTGTAGATTCTTAATACCACTTATAATAAAATGCTAATTGTGCCACAACAAATACTTAAACTTTGTTTGCAAAGCATATTGATTTTTACTTTTTCTACTTTGAATCTTCCAGAACATGACAGATAATTTTGAGCAAAATTCCTATATTTTTAAGTTAGCAGGATTTTCATCTCTGTAGTTGTGAATTCAGAAATATTTAAGTCCTCTGTGCCCCCAAAATATTTCTACTGTGCAGTCTAAAATTCTTTCAAAATGTCTGTCATTCTGTGTTGTCAGTTTTAGCTGTTGATTAGCAAATGAAGCATTTTGTGTATTAAGTAGTAATTCACTCTATAATTTTTATCACTGCTTATGTAAATATTTAGAGTAACTTAGAGTAACTCTAGGATAATCTGAAACTAGAATTAATAACTGGGAAACCCAGGAGATAATGTTGGACTAGTTAAAATTGAGAACAAAGTGAAAAGTAATAGTTATATTAAAAAGTTATATAAAAAAAGTTGAACTCAGTTTCTCAATTAACTATATTAAACCATTCTTGGTAAAATGATTAACCAACAAGGCAAGTAAACCTGAATTTCATCTGATCATTTTATTTTCTGAACATTTGTTTAAAAATAGATTGAGCTTTTTTTTATGATTGTTGATAAATGTGGCTGTACTCAGCTTATAGCAGAAGATCAATGTTTTAAAAATTGAAACAGTATAGGTTTGTATTGATTAATGTGGCTAAATCAAAATGAGAGGTTTTGTAACGGCTTTCTTAGACAGGCTACTCCCCAGTAATGGCAACCTATCAATTTTAACTTTCTACTGATAAATCAGCTTGAAAATTGGATGTCAAAATTTTTTTCACCAAAGGAGTGATTTTTCCATGCCCTTTAACCTTTTCTGATATATTAGATTGGTTTATAAGACTAAGCTCTATCTCACAAAAAGCAGTTGTCAAATTGACATTGGATAGATTTTCAAATGATTGTGACACCTATTTTTTTATCCATGTTTACAAAATAGGCATATGTACAATTATCTACGATCACCTCCACAACTGCAGGTCTCTCATTTTTTCCTGAGAAAACTTCAATCGCACATGACAAAATTGTGCATTTTTCTGTTAAGGGATCTTAGCAGTTCAAAGGTCAGAGCCTCAACTGGAAGATTAGGAAGCAGGCTTCCAGAAGTACTTACTTTTCACTGAGTTAGAGACATTGATGGTTTTCATTTTGTGAAATGATTTTTTTCTTTTCATTTTTTTCTTTTTATTTCCTTCTAACATACTAATGGGCTAATTAAAGGCAGTTCTCCTATGTTGTTATATGGTCAATAGAAACTTGGTATGTTTTAGTGACAAAAAAACAAACACAAAACCTGACAACATTTTATTTCTAAGGAACCAATATTGAGGACTTGAAATAATACTGGTAAAGATTTGATTAACAGCACAGGATAACAGGCTTAATTTGGATTTAATGGGGTAGACTTCAGTGACAGCTGACAGTACCATACCTTCATGCCTATATAGCTGACTTTAAGTTAGCCTGAGAAGGTATTGATTGTGAAGTTTCTGTTGTATAATTACTTTTTGCTAAGGGGGAAAAAAAACCCATGGTGTATTGATCTAGATGGGAGCATTTGAGTAGCAGTTTCCCTTGGCTAACAGTGAGTGTCATCTTTCAGCCATGATAAATTGTAACGTTCTGGCTCAGCATAATTGCTTTGTGGTGAAATGAACCTCCTCTACCCTTCTCCTTTTCCCATCAAGGAGATACAGTAATCATCTTTATCTCAAAGCCATGATTTACTGAACTAATCATCCTCTTAATAGAGGAAAATCTTTCCCCCAGAGCACATCCAGTTTTTGCTAACTGAAACAAATGCATTATGAAACAATGGAAATTTTTTTTTGAAAAATTCAGATTCCACAATTATACATCTTTTTAAATCAATTATCAATGATTCCTCACCTATGCTTTTACCCATCTCTCCATTCCCAGACCAGTAGTTAGACTTTCATCTTCCATTGAATCTAAATTAAAAAGGAAAACAGAAATAGTCAAATTTTTATGTGCTTATCTTGGCAATAGAATCAATAAGTCCAGTTTTCTGAAATTTACTACATTTGACAAACATAAAAATTTAGTTTATTTAGTTTAAAACTGTTTTGGAAAGTCTTTCTCTTGGCATAACACTTTTGTTTTTTTACAGTTTTAAGCAGTAAACATTTCTTGGATTTCTTTTCTTGTGCCATTTATCTCCATTCAAAAGTAAATAAGATGCCTTGAATGTGAAAACCACCATGCATTTCCTACCAGTTCTGGAAAACTCAAATAATTTGTATTATTCGTTAGCTTTTCAACAAAGATGTTTTATGTGCTATCAATTTTTCATTAAGCCTATGTTATATTTTGCTGAAAATAGATCTGTAAATACTTGCCAGTACTTTAATATTGCCCCTGGGTAATGACTTTTAGTTAAGTAATGTTATTTAAAGAATATCTGGCAGTCATTTTAGATCATTTTAAGACTGCTGTGAAGGGTTTGGATAAAGGTCATTTTCAATGATTGCGCTTAGTTAAATAAATGTGAAAGGTTTCACAAAGGAAATCTTGCTTTTCAGTGTGCTGTCATAAATTTCCTCTTAGCACATCTGGGAATACCAAGTAAAATGTAGTTGTTTCTGCCTTGAAGGCAGTATATTTTATATTTTCCTTCTCTTTGTTTATTTTCTCCCTATAATTCTGTTTATTCCCATAACTGAGCACAAAGCTTTCATTTTGTCATAAATTAGATTCACCACTCTTGACAGTTTGTGGAAACCCTTATATGTATTTCTCCAAATGTTTACAAAGAGTAGTTTTTTACCAAGGCTTATTAAAAAGCATTACCTTTTCTTTTCTTTTCTTTTCTTTTTTTTTTTTCAACAATCCCCCTCTAATGTAACCCTGGTTCACAGTTTGCTCCCACTCTGGCCACAGCTGGGCTCTCGCTGTTCACAGCTGAAAAGTGAAATCAATGCTGGGTCTAACAAAATGCAGATGAAAGCCATTCTGATCGTATATAGTCATTTCCCGTAACTTTATCAGCCTTCAGTTACTTATGTGATCTCTGGAAATCATTGTTTGTTCAAGTAAATACAGTCCTAACTTCTGTGTTGAGATGTGCTGTCCTCTAGGAAAATAATACTTCCTTAATGCCATAAACACTGTGAATAGCTCATCATTATAGGTTTCTAAAATAACTATTACTTTTGTTCTCCTGAAAGAAATATTACAAATCTAATCAAATCATTTATCATTTGAATTCTGGACATTTTAACTCTGAGCAGAGATGTCTCTTTATTCTTAATGTTAACACAATTTAAAATTCTGAAACAAAAAATACTAAAATAGCCCAACCCCAACCATCATTGATCTAGCATTTTCTTGCATATTTATTTGAACACGATTGGGTGGAAAGCTGTATTTGTAGCTGAATGCTTCAGAGGTCACGGAACTACAATGAGTTTGATGGAAAACAGCCTTTCTCCTTCCTATTTTAAATGGTTCCTACTTTGATTACAAGCATTTATTATAATTATCAAGAGATTAGGCTGTTGTTATAGAATCCTTGTAATGGAACCATTTAGAAAGAATATAATGGCAGTTTATTGGATTCTGCCAAAGAAAAGAGCACAGATAAAGTGGTCCTTTTTTGCAAATGGTTCAACTGCTAGCTAAGTATACTAATTTTATTATTCTATCTTAGTTCATTTGCTTTGGTAGTTTATGTGACTATTTTTTTCTAATAAAGAACATTTTTTTCTAATAAAGAACCTGTCCTTTAGTCTCTTCTATGGTTTATTTCTTTTGTAGGGTTTCTATATATATTTATATATATTATATATTCTATATAGAATATAGATATATATTCTATATATATCTATATTCTATCTATATCTATATTCTATCTATATCTATATTCTATATATATCTATATATCTATATTCTATATATATCTATATATATATTTATATTCTATATATTCTATATATATCTATATTCTATATAGAATATAAATATATATATATTTCTATATACATATATAGAAATATATATATTTCTATATATATTTTCTATATATATTTGTGTGTGTTTTCTGAAATAAGGAAGGTCCACAAACACATAGCACTCAATACTCTCTAATATGTAATCTTTGTTTTGGAATTTTCATTTGTACACTTATTTTTCCTAAGATGGCTTTTTAGTATTAACCTATATATTTTTTTAATTTATTGGTGTATAAGAGGAGTCCATTCATTTATCACCTCTAATTCTTCTTCTTCAAGCTTAAGTAAAATGGGCCCAATGAAATAAATATGGGAAAACAGTTTGCAGACTTCAGACATATTCAGTGCTAATATCTTTTCTATCAAAATCTTTGTATTTGACACTCAGGTTAAATATATACTGGATCTTTCCTCATTCTTCAAAAACAAGGATTTGGAGCATAACAGCACTTTTTCCTTTGAGACTTTATCCATTTGGAGGCAGACACAAGAAAATTCAAGATACAGTACTTTGAAAAATACTTAATTCAATTAAGTAGATTTTTGAATTTTTTTCCCCCAGACTGGTGACTGGTGAATCTACAATGTTTGCTCAACTACTAAAGTAAACCAACTGTTAGGGAATCCATGCCTATAGAGAAAAGAAACGATGGCATTAAATATTATCTGTCCTGTCAGAGGTGCCAGGGTGGGTAGCAGACTGAAGTTCAGGAAAAATGGTTCTTGTGAAGTAGGTGACTTGATGGGGGATGATAATGCTATTTTTAGAGATTATAAACTTCCTGAAATCAAAGATCACCTAGTTAGGTACTTTGTGCTATTAGGTATCTTGAGCTATTAGGTATCTCAGAAAAAAAAATTTTTTTATCTAAGTCATGATTTTAAAAGTAGCAAAAGAAATACCACTTTTTTTTAATAGATTTTATTTTTCTTCTTTTAAATTATACTCATTAAAAATAAATCTGTGATTTAAAAAGTGGTGCTTCTTTTGGTGTTTCTTTAAAAAAGAAAACAATTTTCTAAAAAATATTCTTGAAGACCTATTATGCTCAAGATACCTGTCAGCACAAAGTACTTATTTACTAGGTAATCTTTGTTTTCAGAAAGTTTTTGTTTTTGTTTTGTTTTTTATTATGTTCTGTTAGTCACTATACAGCACATCATTTGTTTTTGATGTAGCGTTCCATGGTTCATTATTTGCATATAACATCCAGTGCTCCAGGCAATATGTGCCCTCTTTAATACCCATCACCAGGTTAACCCATCCCCCTAATCCCCTCCCCTCTGAAAGCCTCAGTTTCTTTCCCGAAGTCCATAGTCTCTCATGGTTCGTCTCCCCTTCATTTTTCCCTTCCTTCTTTTAATGCCCCCCATGCTGCTATTCTTTATGTTCCACATATAAGTGAAACCATATGATAATTGTCTTTTCTGCTTGACTTACTTCACTAAGCATAATCTCCTCAGTTCCATCCTTGTCAATGCAAATGGTGGGTATTCATCCTTTCTGATGGCTAAGTAGTATTCCATTATATATATAGACCACATCTTCTTTATCCGTTCATCTGTTGAAGGGCATCTCAGCTCCTTCCACCGTTTGGCTATTGTGGACATTGCTGCTATGAACATTGGGGTGCACATGCCCGTTCTTTTCACTACATCTGAATCTTTGGGGTAAACACCTAGTAGTGCAAATGCTGGATTGTAAGGTAGCTCTATTCTTAACGTCTTGAGGAACCTCCATACTGTTTTCCAGAGTGGCCATACCAGCTTGCATTCCCACCAAACAGTGTCAGAGTGTTCCCCTTTTTTCACATCCTCGCCAACACTTGTTTCCTGTTTTATTAATTTTTGCCATTCTAATTGATGTAAGGTGATATCTCATTGTGGTTTTGATTTATATTTCCCTGATGACTAAGTGATGTTGAGCATTTTCTCATGTGTGTGTTAGCCATTGGCTTGTCTTCTTTGGAGAATTGTCTGTTTATGTCTTCAGCCTGTTTTTTGTCTGGCTTATTAGTTTTTTGAGTGTTGAGTTTGAGAAGTTAGAAATGGACCCTCAACTGTATGGTCTACTAATCTTTGACAAATCAGAAAAAAATAACCAGTGGAAAAAAGACAGTCTCTTCTATAAGTGGTGCTGGGAAAATTGAACAGCTACATAAAGAAGAGTGAAACTGGACCATTCCCTTACCCCATACACAAAGATAAACTCAAATGGATGAAAGACTTCAAAGTGAGACAGGAATCCATCAAAATCCTAGAGGAGAACACTGGCCACAGTAACTTCTTTCAAGATACATCTCCAAAAGCAAGTGAAACAAAAGCAAAAATGAACTTTCATCAAAACAAAAAACTTCTGCACAGCAAAGGAAACAATCAACAAAACTAAGAGACAGCCCACAGAATGGGAGAGGATATTTGCAAATGACATTACAGATAAAGGCTGATATTCAAGAGCGATTTTCAGGAAGTTTATAATCTCTAAAATAGCATTACCATCCCGCACCCCAGTCACCTGCTTCACAAGAACCATTTTTCCTGAATTTCAGGCTGTTACCTATACTGGCACCTCTGACAGGACAGATAATATTTAATACCTCAGTTCCAAGCAAAACAGATGAACATAGGATAGAAAAATAAAATAAGATAAAAACAGAAAGGAAAGTAAACCATAAGAAACTCTTAAACATAAGGAACAAACAGGACTGCTAGAGGGGAGGTGAGAGAGGAGTTGGGGTAAATAGGTAATGGGCATTAGGAGGACACTTGTCATAAACACTGGGTTTATGCGCAACTGATGAATCACTAAATTCTACCCCGGAAATTAATAATATATTATATGTTATCTAACTTGAATTTAAATAAAATATTTTTTAAAGGGCAAAAAATAAATAAATCATAGATTTTATATATACTTGAAGAGTGTCGAATTGTATTATCTCCACTTCTACCTATCCCATGTCATCAGTGTTCACATTATTGTTTTGTTGATATTGTTGATATATAGTAAGAGCAATGGTTTTATTCCTGCAACTTACCTGAAGTCTTAAATCACTTTTCATATGCCAAAAGGAAGCTTTACATGTAATTTAAATGTTTCTCGATAAAACAGCTCAGTGTAAGGGTGTGCCGAGCCTTCTCATTAATGAATTTCATGTACATTATACACACCGGAGAATTTGAAATTGCAGTTATATGCCAGTTAACATAGATATGGAGTGATAATACAACAGAAAAACATAATTTAGAAAGACTTGGTGAATAATGAGGATAGTTAAAAGTGTACAAAATCAGGGACTCAGTTGGTTAAGCCCCCAGCTCTTGATTTCGGCTCAGGTCATGATCGCAGGGTTGTGGAATCAAGCAATGCCTCTCCCCTAAAAAAAATTTACAAAATCTTTATGCATTATACAGATTTATCCTGATTTGTTATTTAATTCCATATTAATTTAATACTAAACTTTGCTTAAAAATACATAATATGTATGTATATGTGTGTATATATGCCAGTGGTTTTCATAGATGTCTATTTAGAATTGTAGGTCCCATGGGTGTGTGTGTAGATAAATAAGAATTATGGAAATGTGGAATGTGTAGGGATTTCAAAAGGAAAATTTCTGTTCTCATCATAATGCTTTTAAGAACTACACCTAAAACATTAAAAAAAGTGAAATCAGTGGGGCACCTGGGTGGTTCAGTCGGTTAAGGGTATGCCTTTGGCTCTGGTCATGATCCTAGGGTCCTAGCAACAAGCCCCGCATGGGTTCTTTGCTCTCCCAGGGAGTCTCTTCTTCCTCTCCTTCTGCCTGCTCCTTCTCCTGTGTGTTTGCTTTCTCTCTCTCAGTCAAATAAATACAATTTCAAAAAAAAGTGAAATCAACAAATTTACACATATGAGTTGAAGACTATCTCTGTCTTGGCTCATCAGACTAGGTTATCAAGAAAGTATTTCTTAATACTAACATATATAATATTTGAAGATGTAACTGAATTCTAACTGAATTACATCTTCAAATATTATATATGTTAGTTTCATAAATTAATTATTATATGCAACTGAATTTAGTTTTTCTTTAGATCTCAGGTGTATGCATAATGTATATAATTCTGCTTTCATATTAATTTGACTGTAGACATTGCTGGTATTAGAATCTGTATGTAAGAGAGATGTAAGAACAATAGCAAGTAGGAGACATCACAAACCCACTGTTTCTTTGGGATGTTATATAACAAATCAATGAAAATGAACTTTTCCACAAATGCATTACTCATATTTTATATGCAGTATGTTTTATTAATTTTATTTAGAGGAACCCAAGAAGGCTAATAAGATTATGATTTCATCATTTATGGAAATGAAAGCAAAATAACTTTAAATTTAGGGTGCCTGGGTGGCTCAACAGATTAAGCCTCTGCCTTCAGCTAGGGTCACAATCTCAGCGTCCTGGGATTAAGCTCTGCATCTGGCTCTCTGCTCAGCAGGGAGCCTGCTTCCCATCCTCTCTCTCTTGCCTGCCTCTCTGCCTACTTGTGATCTCTGTCTGTCAAATAAATAAATAAAATCTAAAAAAAAAAAAAGGTTTACGTTTACTTACTAGGACTCTAATATGGTGACAGAGTAATACTATTGGAAAATAAAATAAACTTTGTATCCATTTAGCATTTGGGCCAAATGAGAATAAAAGTTTCACTTCTAGGATTTGTTATAGATCTAATCCTTTTAAAGCTCTGAAAACTGTAAATTTTTTTATATGTTTGTGGACAATATATTGGGTGATAAAACAGTGTTAGCCAATATATGTGGCTATTTGTTGTCTCTATCTCATTTAGTAAAGTTTTTGTACATTTCTTTGCAGAAATATTAATTTATTTGATCAGGAAATACTAACCCAAATGAAATGCTACCAGGAGTCATCCATAATACAAAGAGCCACAACATACTGTTTTTCTAACATCTGAAAAATTATGGCTTGCAAAACATAATCTATCCCAGGGGTTTCAGATAAAAGCCATCCTAACGATAGAAATAGCAGATCAAAGTTGCCATGAGACCTGGAGATATCTGAAAATAAATAAAGTCAGGTATTTAAATACATGGGATTTTCTTTATCGTACATAATTTCATATTAAGAATGGTAATCTTGCCCAGAACCAATGGCATTTTGAGACACAGAGTTAAAGACTCAGTAGAGTCAACAGCATTCAGAAGAGAAGTTCAGGTAGAATACATTGTGATTGTAAATGACCTTCTAGGTCACAGCTGAACATTCCACTGCTTGTTTCCTGTTATAGTTGTATTGGTTGACTCTCCAGAGCTAGCACTTGTAGCTAGCTGGGACCTCAGGCTGAGTCCAAATTCAGTAAGAATCCACATTCTTTCTGAGCAGCTGTTTCTTTACAACCTCACTAAACTATCCCAACCACTATGACTAGGTTCCAATTGTACTTAGTCAGTGTAAGTTGTCCAGTTATCCTAACACTGAAAGATAGCAATTTTAATAGATAATTGCCTGCTGTAGTACCTTAGAGAGTTAGCCTAAAGCAGAAGAAGCAGCTTCCTCTCAATACACATTCTTAGCACATTTAAAAAAAAAATAGATTTTGAAAATTCTGATAGACTCCTAAACTTAAAATTGAAGAATTCCCACTGAATTTTGCTTTCCTCCTATCTGAAATGAACTATAAATGCAGTGCTCCAAAATTAGTAATTATGTAAATCATAGAATAAGAAATAAGTGATAACAGGTTTCATTATCAAGCTTTTAATTAAAATCCTATGGTATGCTTTTTTCTTTGAAAGTTTGTGTTTGGTAAAAGTTGATATTCAAAGCATCATTGAAAGACTTGTTTTAGTATATGTGCTGCCGAAGCGAGCACAAAAGACTTGTTTGTTTTAAAAAGTTTTCCAATTATCATATTTAGGTAATTTAAATTTAGAGGCCTCTTTTATTTGGTTAGTTTCAAGCATTTATGGAAAGTTAAGGAAACTCTAAAATGTCCTTATTTAAAATTTTTGTATGAATACGACCATTGATATCCTGATTTGAAGCTAAGAAGTTCCTAGAACACTGAAATAATTGGAAATACAATTTTAATTTCTCTGCTTTCAAATGAAAGGAAACAGCAGCAAATCCCTTGTCTATCCTTGCATTCTGCCTCCCATCCATTTAGATTTGTTTTTTATTAGACATAGCAAACCTCGACTCAAGTTCTATCCTTTTAGGAGAAATCTCTCTAACTGGCTTATTTTATCTGTGGATATTTGCTAAGCAGTGCAACTACCGCTCTTACTGCCAAGAGTTTTATCTTAGAGACCAGAAGTCCATTGTAGGTATTCTATTCTAAACTTTTTTTTTTTTTTTTTTTTAAAGACTTTATTTATTTGAGAAAGAGCAAGAGAGAGAAAGAGCATGACCGGGAGTGGGGGGGTGGAAATGGCAGAGGCAGAGGGAGAAGCAGATTCTGAGCAGGGAGCCTGATGCAGGACTTGATCCCAGGACCCTGGGACCATGACCTGAGTTAAAGGCAGACACTTAACCAACTGAGGCACCCAGGCACCCTGTAGGTGTTCTATTCTCATATGCAGCATATCGAGGTAACAAAGGCTTACCTTCTATTTGAACTATATTATATCATCATACTTAAGCAGATATATTAGGAAAATAGCTCATCTTCCACTTCCAAAAAGGACAAGGTCATTACTTCTTTATAAAGCCAAGGACTGGAAGACTGAAACCAAAAATGTTCTAGTAATTTTCTCTCTTGCTCCTTATCATTGATGGATTGGTCTGTCTCCACCATACGAAGGAATACTTCAGTGGAGCATTATAAGATCTGAAAGCACTGCTCCTAGGAACAGAAATTTAGGTATTTCTTTATCTTTGAAGAAAATGATTATCTCCTCAAGATACAAAGGGGACATAATTCTCTCCTTTCATCCTTTCATCCTTTCTTCTCTCTCTGTTTCCTTTTTTATAATCTGACATTGGAGCTTGAAGTATATATATGATCACTGATGAAAATCTATGTCACAGTAAAGCTAATATTATAAAACAGATTTTCTTTGGTTGTTATAAAGATTTTCCAAATCAAATGAAAAGTAGCGCAATACCAATTTACCAAAAAATTCTAAGAATTAACAAATTTATTTTTCTTGCTATAAAAGCAAGAAGGAGCTCCAGTTACCCAAATTCATTATAAAATTGGCCATTTTCTTTGTGCGAATGGTTCTAGATCTTGATATCTCCTCCACATAACATATGCATACACATAAACATAGAACATAAGCACATTCTTGGGAGATTTCCAAATGTATGCTAAACCTGGGCCTTGCTAGTTTAACAAATTCTCTGCCAAATAACAATTTGTGATTTCTGCTCTTACCTTTATTGTTTTCCTTTTTCTACTTATGTTAAGTTTACTTTGCTCTTATTTTTCTAGTATTCTGGGGGTGCAATCTTAGGTTACTGGTTTTCTAATGTATCTTCTCTTTCTTTTCTCATGTAAGTATTTAAAGCTGTAAATTTCTATGATTGCATTAGCTGCATCTCACATTCATTGTACTTTCATCATTAAGTTTGAAATCTCTTGTATAACATGTATACGTGTGTTGTTTCATTTACGAATATTTGGAGTGTTCATAGATCTTACCATTATTTATTCCATTGTAGTCAAAGAACATATTTATTCCATTGTAATCAAAGAACAATAATTTCAATTATTCTAAATTTAAAGGTTGTTTTATGGACCTGTAAGCATGGCATATTTTGGTAGACATACCATGTGCACTTGGAGATAATATGCATTCTTTAGTCATTGAGCATAGTGTCCTATAAATTTAAACTAGGCCAAAGTGGCTGATACTATAGTTCAGATGGTCTGTGCCTTTACTGATATTTTTTGTTTACTAATTCTGTCGACTGAAAGAGAGGTATTAAAATCTCCTAACAGTATAATGGGATTATCTCTTTCTCCCTTTAATTCTGTCACTTTTGCTTCACATGAGGCATACTTCATTTTATTGTGTTTTGCTTTATTGTGTTTCATAGATACGCAGTTTTTTGTTTTGGTTTGTTTTTTTGTGGGGTTTTTTGTGTTTTGTTTTGTTTTTTACAAATTGTAGGTTTGTAGAAACCCTGCACCGGGGAACTCCATTGGCACCGTTTTTCCAGCATTTGCTCGCATAGTGTCACATTTTGGTAATTCACACAATATTTCAAACTTTTTCATCATTATTATTGTTGTTTTGGTGATCTGTGATCAGTGGTTATGACTCGCTCAAAGCTCAGATGATGGTGAGCGTTTTTTAGCAATAAGACATCTTA
Organism: Mustela nigripes; assembly: GCF_022355385.1. Lineage (NCBI taxonomy): Eukaryota > Metazoa > Chordata > Mammalia > Carnivora > Mustelidae > Mustela > Mustela nigripes. Next base: position 16,894,391 of record NC_081571.1, read on the forward strand.
TAATTAATGTATCTTGTTTTTTAGACATAATGCCATTGCATACTGAATAAACTACAGTATAGGGTAACATAACTTACATGCACTGGGAAGCCAAAAAATGCACTTTACTTACTTTTTTGTAATACTCACTTTATTGAGGTGGTGAGTCTCCAAGCTATGCCTCTATTATGAGGTTCTAATATTAGCTAAATACACATGAATATTATGTATTCTTGAAGAATTGACCCCTTTACTAAGGATGCCTTGTACACAGCATATAGTTGGGTATTGCTTTTAATCCATTTTGGTCTCCATTTTCCAATTGGAATAGTGTGTTAATATTTATATGATTAGATTTAGTTTATAATTTTAATGTTTGTTTTTCATGTGTCTTCTCTGCTTTTGATATGTTTCTCCTCTCTGTCTTCTTTTGGATTATTTGAATATCTTATATAATTTCATTTTAACTTATATGTCAGCTTTTTAGCTGTACTTCTTTGCATTATATTTTTTTTAGTGGTTGATCTGGAGATTATTTTATACATCTTAATTTTCAGTCTACCTCGATTTAATTGTCTACCACTTTGTGTAAAATATAAAAACTTTACATCCATAAATATCCATTTATCTTCCCCATCCCTCATCCAAAATACTTTGTGCTCTATTTCTTGTATAATGCATAACACCTGCATACATTAGGAATTCCACGAGAGCATATCATAATTTTTGCTTTGATAGCATATATATATTGGAGAAATTAAGGGATAAAATAGTTATGTATATTATCCAAGCATTTACTATTTCTAGCACTCTTTGGTCATTTCAGAAGATTTAAGTTTCCATCTGGGTATCTTCCTTCAGACTGAAGAATTTTCTTTATCACATCTAATAGTGCACATCTGATGTCAGTGGACACTCATACTTTTCCTTTTGCCAAAAAGTCAATTATTTCATCTTTATTCTTGAAGGATATTTTTCCTGGATATAGAATTCTAGGCTGGTAGTTTATTACTTTCTTTATGTATCGTAAAGATGTTTCCGCTCTGTTTCCTGCCTTCCATATTTTCCCATTTGTAATTTGTAGTTTGTTCTTTTTCTCCAGCCACTTTCACGATTTTATCTTTATCTTTAGTTTTGAACAACCTGACTAGGATGTTCTTATGTGTGGTTTTCTTGATCTTTATGTTCTAGGAGATCACTCAACTTCTTAAATCTCTGTATTTATATCATTCTGAATGTGGGAAGTTTTAGGTCATTCTTTCCTCAAGTATCTTTGTATTTGGGGGACTCCCAATTGTAAGTTTGATAGACCTTCTGATATTGTACGACAGAAACCCAAGGCTCTGTTGATTTTTTTTCAATTTTCTTTTCAGGTTGGATAAATTCTATTGATCTATCTTCAAGTTCACTTTCTCTGTATTTCCATTCAACTCTTAAATCTACCCAGAGAATATTATTTCAGACATTTGACTTCTGCATTCTGAAATTTACATTTGATTCTCTTTTACATTTCTATTACTGAGATTTCCTATCTTTCATTAATCATGTATTTTTCTTTACTTTATTATACTGTTTTAAAGCCCTTTGTCTAGTAATTCCTAGACTTGAATTATCTTGAGGTTGACATTCACTGATTACCTTTTTTCTTGAGAATGGGTCATACTTTTTCTGACTCTTTGTAGCTTTTTGCTGTATCCCAGAAATTGCAAATGTTATGTGATGAGAACTGTGGGTTCTGGTACATTCCTTCAAAGAATGTTGAGATTATTGTTTTAGCTTGCAGTTAGCTAGGTTAGACTCAAACTATAAACTCTGTCATATAAACAGTGGGTTGTGGCTCACATCTTAGTTCAGATTGCTTTTGTCTGTCCTACACATGCAGTTCAAGAGTTAGCAAGGGTCTTGAACAGAACTTAAACATAGAATTGGCGTTCTACTTCACAGGAACTCTCCTTTTCATGGTTCCCACCTTATTTTTCAGCATCTCTGTTTACCTCAAGGTCCTTCCCCCTGGTCCCATGTCTAGAAGCAGACTTTCTATTAGAGTTCAAGTCACCTTGCACCATTTTCCTGACTGTAGCTATCCTTCTGACAAAAATACCTCAAAAATACCCTCAAAATATTTAAAATAAACCTGGTGATTCACAGACCTGTACCCCTGGGGATAAAAATATATGTTTATAAAAAAATAAAAAATTAAGAAAAAAAAATATTTAAAATATTTTGAGGGTATTTTTTAAAATATTTTAAATAAAAAATATTTTACACTCAAAAATAAAGAACTCTTCCTTTTCAGAACTAGATGATCAGAAAGATGATCACTTCCTCATTTTAACTCCCCTTCCAAAATCATACTGTTTCATTTATCCTCCACAGCTCTCAGGTCATTGTTATATCTAATTTCTCAAATTTTATAGGTGTGATCTGTGGGACATCCAATTTGTTAGTACTCTTCCAAATTAGAGGCAGAACTCCGATTAAGAATGATTTTTCATTCCCTTTTTTTTCTCACCACTCTCACCACTCCTTCCCTGCCTCTGCCTTCGCCTTTGTATTAACTCATCCTATTGGCTCTAGCTGTAAAATATATTTCAAATGTGCCCTCCTTTCCTGTCTCCATCTTGACTCCTTCAACATCCTCCTTACCTCTTTTTCAGGTTTCACTTAACCTTAAACCATTTTTTCCTCACACAGAAGCCAGAGTAAGAGAAGTATAAATAAAATCTTATTATTCCTTCTATAGATTCCTTCAAGACCCCAAATGATCCTGTCCCTGCCTAATATCAGAACATATTTGATGCTATTTTCTAAGCTTGAACTTCACTAGCGTTCCTTTTGTTACTCAGACGTGCGATGCTCATTTCCAATGCAATGCCTTCTGAGCTAGCTCCCTCTATAGTCTAGAACCTTTCATTATTGGGTGGCTGCTGGGTCTTTCTCATCAATGAGATACTAGCTCACATGTTAACTTCTCATAGAGGCGTTCCCTAAGCGTATTGTATAGAGTATACCCACTCACCCTCTATTCCACAATGAAGCTGTATTTTCTTTGTATGTATTACCATTATCCAAAGTGAGGTTTTGTTACTTTTTTACATACTTATTGTCTATTTCACCATATGCGAATGTAAACTTCATGACAACAGAGACCTTTTCAATCTGGTCACTGTTGAATCCCTAGTTCCTAGAAATAATGCCTATTTTAGAATAGGCATTAAGTATGTATTTATTGAATATTGAACCTGCAAGTTGGACTGGTATATAACTTCTTGAGCCTCCTTTTCCATCTATAAATTAGAGGTTGAAATACATATTTCATAGAACTGTTGTAAGGCTTAAATGTTATGTTTAAAGAATGTAATGTGGTTCCTGGTTCATATTTGTTGCTCAAAAAACAGCACAATGAGAGTCACAAAAAAGAAAAGAGAGACATCTGTTATAACCTATTTTTTCAGAACTAGAAAAATTATATATTTTTAAAGGATTATAACAACCTTGAAAAGGACTTTGAAGAGAATGAACTTTGGAGTTGAGAATATTAAAGATGATCAAAAAACTTCATGCAGGCCTGTAATCTGGCTCAATACTTCCTTTTACCATTCAACCCACACTAATCTTTCTTTTTCTGTATTTTACCATTTCTAGTCTGAATTTCTAGTCTAGAAGTTTCCTGGGAATGTTTGAATGAGATTCAAGCTATGAGATAATTGAGACAATCAAATGAAGATAAAATTTATTTATCTCTTCACTCAGTTATGGAACACTCCAATATAGGAAAAGAGGAGAAAACCATGAAGAAACCATTGTTATTAGAGTTGGAAACTTTAGGATTATTCTTTTTCAGTGTAGCTGTATTAAAGGGTCAATATATCTCCTTTCCTTGTCCACCCAGTAATCCCTCTTTATCATTTAAAGGTTTATTCCTAGCTTCCATCTCTTTGATCTCACCAGTGGAGTTCATAAGTCCTTCACATATGCCCTCAAAGTGCTTTATTGAAACATCAATTTCCACATTATATTGTAATTGTTTCTATCTTTGTCCTCCTCTCATAAGACCATAAGCTTCTTAAGCAGAAAATGCTCCTAACTAATCTTTCTTCCTTTGTTCCCAAACACAGTTACTAGAGCATGGTAGTTATAGAGCAAGGCACTATAACAAGCACCATTTCTAAACACTTGCCATATAGCAGTGATCAAAATAGCAAAGGTCTCTGCCTTCATCAGCAAGGGGGAGGTTGCATGAATCAGCTATCATAGCCACCAGCCATTGGCTCATAGTACATAGTGTTTTTAAATGAGGAATCACGGACAACATTCCAAAGTATGATGCGAGGGCTGTCAGTGTTAACTTGAGTCAAGTATTATATGGTCAAATGAGCTTGGGATGTTGAGTTGGGATCTTGAGTTAAAATTAAACAGTTTTGTTTAATGTAGACTTCCACTTCTGCAGAAAACTCATCACCAGAGCCCCCAAACATCTCAGTTAATTGAATCTTTCTGTATGGAACTGTATTGTGAAACATTTGTTACTGGCCTCTATCTCTATCTTGAGACAGCTGTAAGAGAAAAGTTTCTTGGTATTTTGCTAAGAGTTATTGCTGTCTTTAAATAATTACTTTGGAAAGAATACGCTTTTAGGTAAGATAGAGGCCATTTTTTATCAGCTAAATTGTACATTTTATCCTTATTTTTATATTTATATTCAAAAATACTTCTGTTGGAGGTCAAATTAGTTGATATGGATTGGTGAATTGTGAACTGTGTGCTGCGTTTTCTAGTCACTTTTTTTTGCGTCACGTTTTCAGCATATATGCTGCTCTTATGTAAAGGAAGAAATGTAAATTGAGTAAAACTGAGTAGCAGCTGTCCATCTGTAATTATAGGATGTGAATATGTGTATAGCAAATCTTATTTTTTAAGTGTACAAATTATTAAATTTACATGAACTATTTAAATTTTGAAAATTGAGTCAAAATAAATAAAAGTAAAATGTCATGCAAGAAGGTTATCTGAATTTGGGGCACCTGGTTCCTCAGTTGAGCGTGCAACTCTTGATCTCAGGGTTGTGAATTCAAGCCCCACATTAGGTGTAGAGATTACTTAAAATAAAATCTAAGAAGAAAGAAAGAAAAAAAAAGAAACTTATCTAAATTAAGAAAATAATTTAAAACTATCCCAAAAGTAAGAAAAAATTTCAGTTATTCCATTTTGATTAAAATATTACTTTGAATATAATTATAATAACTGAGCCACAAGTATTGAGGTGAATATTTAAATATATGTAAGTTATGTAAGTGTACAAGTTATGCTACCCTTTAGAAAAATATGTTCTACCAGAACACTAAAAATGAATTCAAAATTAAATGTTATATTTAAACACCAGTTTGTTTTTTTTTTTAAGATTTTATTTATTTATTTGACAGACAGAAATCATAAGTAGGCAGAGAGAGGGGGGGAGAAGCAGGCTCCCCGCCAAGCAAAGAGCCCAATATGGGGCTCTATCCTAGGACCCGGGATTCATGACCTGAGCCGAAGGCAGAGGCTTTAACCCACTGAGCCACCCAAGCGCCCCTAAATACCAGTTTAAAAATGATTTGAAAAGTATTCCTCTATTGTGAATATAGTTCTTCAAAATATTATCTACATTAGTGAGAGGTAAAGATATAATGAAAAGTTTGCTGTATGAAATGTTTGCTCAGCTAGTGGGGTGCTTTTCTGTTTTGTCTATTTTTATAAGACTGTTAGTATAACAAATAAAAATCAGGGAGATAAAATTACTTTTTAAAATATTTTTAAAGATGAATATTTATAGGGAAAAAATCAAAGGGAAGGGTGCATAGGATTCGGTTGTTTTCTGAATGGGCAAAATTAAAAGCATCAACAAAGTTGAGAGCTTTTGAAAATAGAAAGTTAATTATAAAACTCATAAACTTTTTCAATTAGTTTTAAAATAAATGTGTTAGATAACTTTTTTTGGATGTTAACATTTTTCTTTGGTGGGCCTCATAAATACCAGAAAGAATCAAATATAAATGCTCCAGCTTGCATTTGATTACTGAAATAATTGTATAGCCTAAAGCAAATTCACAGAGGCAAACTAAATTGTCACTGTGTTCTTAGTTTACTATGTTTTCCTATTTGGGTTAAATATGTTACTGGCAAATCATTTCCCCCTACAATGTGATGATAAGCTATTACTAAGAAAGTGATCTCTTAAGTGCCAGTATTATTATTATAAAAATATCACTTACAAGGTGATATTTTTAGTGCCAAACATGTTTAAGAATTAGTAGTTTTGCTCTGCCTTTGAAGATTTCTCTCTGTCAAAATTTGTTTTTAAAAAGTTAAATCTAATTTTTAGCACTAGAAAACACCATGAGAGAACAAATTACAAATATTATTGCACAGCTGTTATTTGCAAACACTGTTTGAAGTTTGTCTTTCTTCATTTAAAGTAGTCTATTATTGGGGCACCTAGGGGGCTTAGTCCTTAAGCGTCTGCCTTCAGCTCAGGTCATAATCCCTGGGTCCTGGGATGGAGCCCTGGGTTGAGCTCCCTGCTCACTGGGGAGCCTGCTTCTCCCTGTCCCACTTCCCCTGCTTGTATTCCCTCTCCCTCTGACTCTCTCTCTCTATGTCAAATAAATAAATAAAATCTTAAAAAAAAAAAAAAAAGGAAAGGAAAAGGTACTGTGGCATTACCAATCTGCCTAAGACAAATACCTTGATCCTTGATCTCTTGTTTATAGTCTGAGAGAGTGAAGGTGTACATGTATGAGATAGCAAATGAAAAGTTCTTGAGATTCACCAAAGTACAATAGAATGTTTAATTACCAAATTTATAAGCAAGAATATTTTTCAAGAGAAGAATGGCATGTGATACAAAATAAACATAGAAACATAGCATACAGAATAATACACAATTAACTGCTAATTGGATAAGCATGAACTTTTTTTTTTTAAACGTGAACATTTTAATGAGAGGAACAGCAAAAGTCTGAAGAGAATAGAGATTCTAAATAATGTGATAGGGGTGATGAAATTGGAAAGAAGGTCACTCTGTGACCCGGCAAAGCAAGATTAAAGAATTCATTTCCATATATCTGTCACCTCAATTAAATGTTACATTAAAAAATATTAGACCTTAAAAACATATCTGAATTTCTGGAAACTTATTGTTTTAGCTTAATAGAAATGAAAAACTAAATGCACTTTTGTGTACCTAGTGATATAATTACTGTTTATTGGTAGACTTTTAACAAGTAGTGGGTGAAAACATTAATTAATATTACCCCCATATAGATAAGAAAAGTAATACTCAAACAAGTTGTCATTCTTGTGACAAGTGACAGGGCTGGGATTTGAACCTAATTCTTACCATTTTTCCTCCTATTCCTGCCTCTTGCTTATATGTACTGTGCACTGAGTTGAATACTTCACATGCATTCCTTATGACAATTCCATGAAGTAAGTTTTATTTACCCCCTTTTATAAATGAAGAGAATGCAGTAATGAAAATCACAAACTTAAATGATTTTAAATAATACCAGACTTGTAACTGTTATATAACCAAAGGAACCCCTTTTATATAAAATTTTTGTAGCATTTAGAAAACATTTATTTAGTGGTAATAGATACAATTTTAAAGAACATCGAAATTTATACAATTTAGTATGATGATATCCTTCAAACTTAAGTAAATCCTTTTCTGTGTGATTTCTTATAATGATCAATTCCTGAAGTCTTACAGGGAAGAATTTTTAATTATAATTTCTAAAAATACTTAAGCCTATTCACCATAGCAGTAATTATCAGGATCAAAGAATATCTATTTTCTTCAAGTGCGATGATTGCTGTACAGAATTAGATGTTTCACAAGTAATTTTACAATTTTCTCAATTAAGATTAAGGTAATTATTTCTGTCCTAAGATTGCTTTAAATTGAAAGTCTAGAAGAGAGAAAGAAAAGGAGTGTTTATAAGCTCTAAAAAGCTTGGAATGTTATTGCTCCTTTTTCCCCCCCAAAAAGGCTGAGTCAGAAGGATAGTTGGTTCAAGGTGCAGAAAGAAAGAATGAAAATGCAATTAAACATTTGTGCATCATGTGGGTAATTGAGACCACATTGAATGAAGTTCTTTTTTTTCCTTCTTCCTTTTTTTGGAGATGACTTCCCTGCTCTACTCTCCAGCCCTGCCTCCTTGTTTAATTGCTCATAACACTGGAGCCACTTTTTCCCCCCACAAGCCTTAATAAAATAAAAGTTGTATATCACACTGTCCCTTAAACTATTTCACTGTTAAAACCTTTCCATTTATTCCAACCAAATCTTTTATGAAGGGTCACACCTAGTGACCTCCTTAAGAAACCACACTTACTGGAATTGAGATTGCGGTGCCCTGCTGGGGTTGTGCTTCCTCTTTAGCTATAGATCAAGGGCACTCAGAAACCAACTCCACTGCTCTGTGGGGCTACTTGACCCATAATTTCATTTCTCTTCTTTTAGTTGAGACTTAACAATTTACAAGTATTGTAAATAAGTATTCTGTGAGAATCGAGCCCAGTTTCCTGGACAACACACTTAAAATAGCTGCTCTTCCATCTTACGACAATGTACGGAACCTGACCAGATGCTGCTGGGCTTTTTTTCCTCATCTGTCATTTTCACACTGAAAACTATCACTTAAAGTCTATAAAACCACTTTATTCCTTATGATACCAGAAAACCAGGCTCATAGGGAGTAATGGTGCACCCACAAGGCGAAAGTAATCATCTGAATTTTTTTTTATCTTCAGAAAACTGCTGTCCCTGAAGAAAAGAAAGAAAAAAAATTAAAAATCAAATAAAACATCTAGTACTCTATCAAAAGACTTCTCTTTCTGCAACATTATAAAAAGTAATATAAGCTTTCTGATATGATTAATTATTTTGAGGACAGAATGAAGATTTTTTTCTTGAATGATTTGCTCAGCCCTTTATCAAATAGGCAAGTAGCCCTTTATCAAATAGGCATGCATCTATCTTCAAACTTACAATAGAAAATATCCTCCTTCAGTATGACCAGGTAATATTAACATGGCTTTTCAAAGCTCATTGTGAGTAAATTAAGAGGGGTTTTTTTTTTTTTTTTTGGTATAATGTTGTTTATGCTGAAAGGCTTTACTTTTCATGTTATGTGGCTGACATAATATTATGATATGTTAATCAAATGATACTACTTTTTTTTCCTTCTGACAAAAAGTAAATTAGGATCAAAACTAATGAGAAGTGCAATACGTTGTCACTTCCGTAAGCAATATGGGAAAAAGGAAGGCAGAAGGTAGCAAAAGCTACAAATGGGGTCATCTAAAGAGAGCAGCAATATAAACCAAAAGTTAGATCGAAACTCAGTAAAAATAAGAAACCCATATTGGAAGCAAATTTTAGACAAAAAGTTTTCTTTACTGCCTACTTTCTTTTTCATGTCTTAGCTGTTTGATTTGATTGCTAACAAAAATGTTCTCATTGTTAAGTACAGCTGTGCAGTCTAACATATGCTTTAGTAATATTCATTATATTTTCATCTGAAGTTTTATTTTCGTTAATTGGGAGTCTTGCATAATTCGTATACATTTATCAATCACTGTCTCCCTCCTTTGTGAATCCAAAATGTTATAGAGCTTCTCAAGACTCATCATTCATAGTAACTACTCCCCACTGATATGCATGGGAGCAAATGATATAGCCAAAAGGTTGGAATGCATCCCCCGTGGTGTATCTGGCATCCTGGTTATGGAATCCTGTCTTTCCTTCCAGGTTCAGTAATCATGTGGAGAGGGAGCAGACTAGTCTGGCTGAGAAGGGATGGGCTGAAGATTAGGATTTGGCTCTCTGAACTTTGACTTTACAGTGTCAGAATGTGAGAGTGCACTTTTCAAAGACAAGAAGGATACATTATTCAGGAGCATCACCAATTAATTTGTAATTTAAATGAGCAGGTATAATATGCAAGCTCAGGTTAGAGTGGATGCAAACATGTCAGAGAAAGAAGACTATAGAAGAATGACTCAGTACATGACTCAGTACATACATAGGAAAAAGTCAAAACAGTAAAATTGGCTTAAGATAATATCAAATGTATGTGTGCAGACATATTTGGATATGATTGTGTGCACACATACATGCACTTAAAGCATTAGGGCAATATATATCACTAGGAACTGACTAACAGCACACAAGGCATGTGAAATAAAAGGCAAATGATTTTTCTTATGGAGGAGAACTAAGGGTGCCAGTAACTATAGACTTCTTTTGGCCAGCATACTTTGTAATGATGTTGCATTAGCATACTCCCACATGTGTATTTATACGTTAGCAGCCAGTTGGTTCCCCTGTTTTTATTACTATATCTTTTTATCTCTTTCGTTCTTAACACTTAGAAAAGCTACCATAGATTTATTTGCTTTCTTACACTATGAAATAGACTGAAAGCTGCACAAAGACAGGGATCATGTTAGTTTATTGACCTCTGCACACCTAGTTCTTAGCCCATGGCCTGGCTTATGGTGGGTGTCCAATAAATATTTGTTGACTATATGATAAGCATACACAATAAGCACACAGCATTCTATGTATTTCGTGGTTATTATTTTTGATTTACAACAATTAGTTCTGCTTATTAAAGAAGCAGGGAACAGCTGTGTGGGTGCTTTCAGTGTGGTATCCTCAAGATAGTCTGATTTCCTTGGTTGCTTTCTTTACAGTTTGAAGCAGGGGAGCCGGAGTTAAGAAGTCAGCCATCCTGGGGACAGATCCTAATTCTCGCATCTACTGGTTGCTTAATACTGGGCACTTATTTCACCTCCGCCTCCACTTCTCTATTTGCAAAATGGGTTAATAATAACACTCCTCGCAAAGTGAAAAGATCAAGAGTGAAGTTGTCCACATTCTGTGCTCAGAAAAGTGTCTGGAACACAGTAAACCCTCCATAAATATTAGACCTTGAAAAAGTATTGTTAATCTAGGAATTTGCCCAGTTGGGTTAGATTAAACTACAGTGACGTGCACATTACCTTCATTCAGTTCATCACAAGAAAAGTTTATTTCTCACTTCTACTCCACACCCAACATGGGTCTGCAGGGAAACTCTTTCACTGACGTCATTCATTCAGGTTACAAAATGGTGGAAATTCCCTATCAGTGCATATTTTCCTGATCACTACAGTGGAGGGAAGGGAGCACGGCAGGCTGTTCATTGGCTCTTAAACATACTTCTGGAAGTGACTCACTTTTGCCCACATTTTATTGACTGAGAGGAAGTCACGGAGACATGCTGTATTTCAAAATGGATGGAGAAGTACAATCTCCAGTGTGTCCAGAGGAAGAGAAGATAACAATTTTTTAATCATTAGTCTGACAGTTAGTGTTAGTGTTTTCTTAGATCCTGGTAGGACTAAAAGTCATTCACAGAAGTCCTGACCTCAGTGATTACCACCAGTTATTTAGCCAAGTATAAAATTCACGTTCTCATTATATATTACATGTATATTTAGCAAAATATTCCTTTGTGCCTTTCACTCTTTTCTCAGTTCCATTGGATGATTTTTGTTACCAAATACCAAGTAACCAATTAAAAATACAGTCATGTTTTACCAGGTAAATTCAGTTTTCTCCCTAGCTTATGAAGGTATCCATTCCTGGGAGGGCAGGAGGGATCCCTTTTACAGAATGTAGTGCATTCTCATGAGTCTAAAATGTAATTATCAAAAATTTCTTGGAGAAAAATTATTTCCTGAGCTCTGTTTATGCTAAAATAACACCAAATTTAATTTAATGAATGCCATTGCAGTTGTAGTAACATTCATTATCATAATACAACCTAACTGATGATCTTCTCTTCCTTAAGTACTGGCTGTTGACCCACTCTTTTCTAGCAATTAATTCACTTTCCTTGTAAAACCATGCTCATGAACAACACATACATATGATACTTAGTGTTTCTATAATTCATTCTTGAAAGGTAAAAACAAGGTTACAAGAACTAAAATAAATAAATACATGGAAATACATACGATATCACATGCACCCTCCTAGTTGCCCAATTGGAGGTAGCAGACATGACATTTTAACTGCTGTAAACTGGCAAATCCAAGCAGAACATGAGGGCAGCATGACTCCCTACACATCTTTGGTGATGCTCGAACAGTATCTCCCATATGTGTTCACCTGGCTGCTCTCCAGGGCAGGGAATCTCAGTGAGTCCTCCTTCATGGAAAGAAGTGTCTGTGCACCTAACTGTACACCTAACTGTAACTCTCAGAGCATGCAGAATATACTGACCTAAAGAGGTGTATCACAGAATACAATTTTTGATCATGCTTATAAATTATTACTAACAGTCCTTTCTGGAGTTATTCTGAAAAACTTAGTGGAGTGGCTCCTTTTCTGTTTTGTTTTGTTTTTCTGGAGTGGCTCACAGGATATATATGGCAAAGTATAGGTACATACACTGAATTTTTTTATTTTTAATTTTTATTGAATTATAGTTGATACACATGTTCCATTCATTTTGGGTATGCAACATATTCAGAAGGGCTATACATTATGCTATGTTCACCACAATTGTAGCTGCCCTCTGTCACCATACAACAACTACAGTGTCATTGACTGTATTCCCTAGGCTGTACCTTTTATCCCCATGTCTTATTCATTTCATAATTGGAAGCCTGTATTCCGCATTCCCATTCACCCATATTGCTTCCAACACCCTCCCTTCTGGCAGCCATCATATAGAGCCATCTCTATATTTATGGGTCTGTTTTTGGTTTTTGTTTGCTTGCTTATTCATTTGCTTTTTAGACTCCACATAAAGTAAAATCATATGGCATTTGTCTTTCTCTGTTTGATTTATTTCACTTAACATAATACCCTCTGGGTCCATCCATGTTTCCACAAATGGAAAAATCTCATTCTTTTTATGGCTGAGTAATATTCAAGTGTACACACACACACACACACACTAAAGTTTATCCATTCATCTATCAATGGACACAGATTGCTTCCTTATCTTGGCTAATGTAAATAATGCTGCAGTAAATATAGGGGTGCATATATCTTTTTGAATTACTGTTTTCATTTTCTTTGGCCAAATATGCAGCAGTGGAATTACTGGATTATGTGGTATTTCTGTTTGTTTGTTTGTTTGTTTGTTTGTTTTAAAGATTTTATTTATTTATTTGACAGATCACAAGTAGGCAGAGAGGCAGGCAGAGAGAGAGAGAGGAGGAAGCAGACTCCCTGTTGAGCAGAGAGCCCGATGCGGGGCTCGATCCCAGGACCCTGAGATCATGACCTGAGCCGAAGGCAGAGGCTTTAACCCACTGAGCCACCCAGGCACCCAAGTATTTCTATTTTTAATTTTTGAGGCCCCTCCATACACTTTTCCACAGTGGCTGCACCAGTTTACATTCCCACCAACAGTACACAAGGTTTCCTTTTCTCCACATTCTCACCAAACTTGTTATTTCTTATCTTTCAATGCTGACCATACCGACAGTTATAAGGTGATATCTCACTGTGGTTTTGATTTGCATTTTTCTGATGATTAGTGTTGTTGAACATCTTTACATGTGTGCTGGTCATCTGTATGTCTTCTTTGAAAAAATGCCTATTCAGTTCCTCTGCCCATTTTTTAATTGGGTTATTTGTGTTTTTGGTGTTGACTTTTCTAAGTTCTTTATATATTTTGGTCAGTATGCCTCTTATTGGATATATCACTTGCATATATCATTTAGCACTCAGTAGGTTGCCTTTTCATTCTGTTGATGGTTTCCCTTGCTATGCAAAAGCTTTTTATTTTGGTATAATTCTAATAGTTTATTTTTGCTTTTGTTTCCCTTGCCAGAGGAGACAGATCTTTAAAAAATGTTGCTAGGTCAATATCAGAGAGCTTACTGCCCATGTTTTCTTCTAAAATCTGTATGGTCTCAGGTCTTACATTTAGGACTTTAATCCATTTTGAGTTTATTTTTGCGTATGGTATAATAAAGTAGTCCAGTTTCATTACACCGAAATTTTAAGTGGAAGGAGTGATAGAGGATCGATTTAGTTAAAGAATCTACAAACCTGTAAACTGATAAATTTCAATGGGAGTATGGTGAAGAACATGTAAGTGAGAATAAAAGGAAGGGACTATATCTATTATATATGTTTTGCTACTAGAATATATCTTTAGCACAAAGAACATTGCCTAACATGGAATAAATGCTCAATAAATACTTTTTTTGAATGAAAACATTGAAGAAGGAAAAAAGTGAATAAGAGATTGTAAAGAAAACAGAGTGATGATTTTCTGAATTGGTAGCTTGGCACAGATGCTAAATATAATGGTGTTAAAATGTTAGCCTTTTGTAGGCCTATCATTCTGCCAACAGAAGTACTTCCAACAACTCTTGAGTTGCTGGTAAACAGTATTATTGATCAGAAAAAAAAAAAAGTGGAAACACAAGGAGAGAATGATTTATATACTCTAACAAATTTCTAAACATTTTTGGATCAGAAACTGTTTTGAGAAAAATGTTATTGAAACTGTGGACCTCTTTCCCCAAAATACATATGTTCATATCCCACAAAATTTTGGATACCATTTCAGGAGCTTTGTGGACACATAAAAGCCCTCCATGGGTTAGTGATGAATAAGTTACCACATACTCCTTTTTAAATAATGGGACTGCTAGATATAATACAGGAAAGTAGGCTTCAGAAATTTCAAGAAAATAGGTACAAGTCTCATGACCAGAATTTCAACAAACAAAAAAACTTCAGTATTTATAAAAGGTTTTAAAAACATAGTAGTGAAAATACAATAGAGAAAATGCCAACAAAAAAGAAACCAGTGTGAGTGAAAAACACATACAAGGAAAAAGAAACGCAAAGAGGAACACAAGTGCAAAGGAACAAACACAGAACTATGAGATAAATGTCAGAAAGACCAAAACCCAGAAAGGGCAGAGATGTAGTCTACAAAAATCATATAACTCCTCCATCAAGTTCCATCGTGGCAGGGAAGAGACTTTCTTCTGCGTTGACCTAGGAGGCCACTGTAGGTGCAAAGTACTGCTTTACTTTTCCTACAAAGTACACGATTTGCTTGTGTAATCAACCTCTTATGAGCTGTCCACTGTTCCTGGTCTCTGTGCTCTTTTATACTATCTATGTTCTCCTGCACCGTCCAGGAACATGGCTTCTTCCAGATTATACAAGGCCAAGGCCATAGGGATGCTTATTTTGGCCTCTTGTTGAGTTTTCTTGGATCAGTATAATTTGCACATTTTTAGGGACCTGTTTGTGTTAGGGTTTTCAGACTCCTCAGAGGAGACTATCTATTGAACAAACCAGTATGTTGTTTGCTAGTATTGACCATCTTGCAGTAACTGATTACATTTTAAGAAATAAAGAAATGAGGGGGGAAAAGTCCCCTTTTCTACTAGGGTTGGAGGAGGGAGGGGGGAAAGGCACAGAGTAATGAAGAAACGAGAAAGCTACTTTGTGGCACACATTCATGGATTTGCAAGGACAAGGAAGCAGCTGCTGGCACACTCTGCCAGCTCAGAGACACCCTCTCTGTCACAGTCTAGGTAAAGGTTAACTTGGGGATTGGCCTGTTGTCGGGGACTAACAGTAATTTTAGAAGATCATCCAAAGAAAGCACAGCTCTCAATATCTGCTGGTATTTCATCAGTGTTCAGTGTCAACAGTCTTTAAACTAAAAAGAGTAAAATAAGCATGGTTTAAAAGGAACCAATAGTTCCATAGAAGAGTTGATATCTGTTCAAATATTGAAAACCCTAAATATGATCCAAGACTGGCTCAATAATCTAAAGTAATTTCCACATAATAATGGGAAAAATACCAGAAGAACAAATCAGAGAACAAATATCTCAAACTTCCCATCTTCCTCCTTCAACAAAAATAAGAGGATGGATTTTAGATTTTAGAAGTTACAGATAAATATTTTTCATTGTTACTTAGACTTAAATTTTTATGTGAATCAAGAAGAGTATTACTCATTTAATTAGCATAAGGACTTTTTTTGTTTGTTTTGCTTTAAAACAGTGAAAGAGAAATATACTTTAAAATGGAACAAAACACAGAAAATGCGTTTGAAATGAACAGGATATGGGATTTCGGCATTAGCAATAGTGATTTGAAAAAAAAGATATGACAGAATGCAGTTTTATCAAATCACAATTTAAACTAGTTTGTGATATTCGAAGGAAGAAGAACTTCCAGTAAAATGCAGCATTTATTCTGTCATTTATTCTTTGCATTTTGGTTACTAGCCTTTAAGTGTTTATGTCCCTCCAGGAGAGAAGGAAATGAACTGGCAGTGTCCTTTTCCCCCCGACAAACAGAGAGAAAACTGGTGTATTCTGTATTATTCACTTGCAATTCCATCCCTGACCTCACTTGCCCCATATGCAGTATTCTCTACCACAGGTACAGAAACATAGCTGCTTGCCTGAGCATTGGTACAGGAAGGTCTTCCCCAACTGAGATAGAAATTAATCTTAGGAATAAGGATCCAGGATCCTTCTTTATCGAGAGTTCTTTGGGGAACAGAGACAGTGGAGAAAAAGTGTGTTTTTCATCATGAAAAGTAAATAAATATAAAGGAGGTATAGGATATGCTGAATTTGGAAATTTAAAAAGTTGACTCATTTAACTTCATTATCTGTGTGAGTGTATAGGCAATTTTACATATCAAAATATTGAAATCTCAGTATGGTAAGGACATGTTTAAAACTGAGCTTTGTTTTGAGATAACTGTAGATTCACATACATTTAAGAGATAAGACATTCCTCTGGCAATTCCACACAAATTTTAGGATGATTTCACTTATATGTGAAACATAAGGAATAGTGCTGTGGACCACAGGAGAAGGGAAGGAAAATGGAATGGGAAGAAATCAGAGAGGGAGACAAACCACGGGAGACTCTGGACTCCAGGAACCAAACAGGGTTACAGAGGGGAGGGGTGGGGGAATGGGGCAACTGGGTGATGGGTGTTAAAGAGGGCATATGTGGTGATAAACCCTGGGTGTTATTTATACGCAGCTAATGAATCGTTGAATACTGCATCAAAAACTAATGATGTACTATATGTTGGTTAACTGAACATAATTTAAAAAAACAAACAACAAAAACAAAATAAGACAGATCCCATATGCCTTTTACCTAGTTTCTGCCAATGGTAACATCTTGTAGAACTATAGTGTGATATTATAGCCAGGGTATTGATACGGTCAAGATACAGAACATTTCTATTTTCACAGGGATCCCTCACATTGCTCTTTTATTGGCAACACCCACCCGATTCCTGACTCTCTTTTCCTAAAACCCCAGGAGACACTAGTCTGTTCTTCATTTCTTCACTTTTGTCATTTCAAGAATGTTACATAAATGGAATCATACTGTAGGTAATTTTGCGCATGGGTTTTTTTCAATCAGCATCCTTCTGTGAAGATTCATCCAGGTTGTCCTATGTATCAATAGTTTGTCTTTCTTTCCTTTCATTCCGTGGTATGGATGTACCACATTTGTTTAACCATTTACCAATTGGAGGACATTTGGGGTGTTTCCAGTTTGGGGGTATTACAAATACAGCTGCTTATACACATTTGTGTCCATGTTTTTCTGTGAACATAAGTTTTCATTTTTCTAGGATAAATGTCCGTGAGTATAATTACTGAGACAAATGATAATTACATGTTTAATTTTTTAAGAAAACTGTTTTCCACCCTAACTATTCTATTTTACATTCTATTCTATTTTACTCATTCTTGGGTCATGAGTGACCCAGCTTCTCTATTTTTACCAGCATTCTGTGTTGTCACTTTTTATTTTATTTTAGCAATTCTGATAGGTGTATAGTAAATAGCTCATGTGGTTTTAATTTTCCTATCCCTAATGGATAATATTACTGAACATCTTTTCATGTGTGTATTTGCCATCTGTATATCTTGTTTCGTGAAATGTCTCTTCAAGTCTTTTGCCCATGTTCTATATATATAGTTTACTTTTTTTAGGTTTTAGGTTTTTAGGTTAGGTTTTGAGAATTTTGCATATATTCTAAATTTTAATTCTTTGTCAGGTAGGTAGTTTACAAATAGTTTCACATACTCTTTTCATCTTAATATGTTCTTTTGTAGAGCAAATGTTTTAAATTTCTATTAGTTTGCTTTATCAGTTTTTCCTTTCCAGGCTTATGCTTTTTGTGTCAAGTCTACAAACTCTTTACCTAGCCCTTTACCAAAGATTTTCTCCTTTTCTTACCCCCAATTTTTATAGTTTTACAATTATACATAATTCAGAACCATTTTAAGTTAATTTTTTTAAAGATATGAGATTTAGGTCAGGGTTTTTGTTTATTTGGTTGGTTTTTTGTCTCTATTTTTTTAAATTTGGGGAGTTTTTTTTTTTTTTTTCTTTTTGCCTATAGATGTTCAATTGCTCCAGTACAATTCACTGAAAAGATATCTTTCCTGCATTGAATTGGTTTTTAACTTCTGTCAAAATAAGTTGGTCATATCTGTGTAGGTTTATTTCTCAGTTCTCTATTTCATTAATCTCTGTCTATCCCTGACCAGTATCTCACAGTCTTGAACTATTTAATGTCTTGAAATCAAATAGACTTGTTCCTCCCATTTTAACCTTCTATTATATAAATTTTAAAGTAATCTTGTTCATATCTACTAAAAACCTTGCTGGAATTTTGATAGAAATTCTGTTAAACCTGTATATCAATTTGAGGAGAATTGATATTTTTACCATGTTGAATTTTCCAATCCATGAACATGGTATGGTTTTCCACTTTATTTAGATATTATTCTCTTTTTTTTTTTTTTTTTTAGATATTATTCTCTTTTTTCATCATTACTATGTAGTTTTCATTATGCAAGTCTTCTACATTTTTTTTTAGGTTATCATTATTTCTCTTTTTTTGTAATTTTAAATTAAAATTTTCTTTCACTGTTCATGTCTTCATTGCTAGCATATAGAAACACAACTGATATTTGTGTGTTTATCCTGTGACCTTGTTAATCTTAGTCATTAGTTTCAGGAATTTTTGATAGATTTTGTGTGATTTTTTACATAAACAATAATGTGATCTGGAAATAGAGACAAATTTTATTTCTCCCTTTCCTATACTATATTCCTTTTCTTCTTTTTTGCCATATTGCATTGGCTAAAAATTCCTGTAGTATGTTGAATAAGAACTGTGAGAGAAGATATTTTGTATTTTTTACAGTTTTAGGAGAAAATCCTTCGGTCCTCATTTTTAAGTATAATTTAGCTGTAGGGTTTTTGTAGATGCTTTATGAAGTTGAGGAAGTTGTCTTTTATTCTTTTTTTTTCTGAGAATTTCTTTTCATGGATGCATGTTGAATTGTGTCAAATTCTTTTCTATATTGACTAATGTGGTCATGTGATTTTTCTTCTTTAGCCATTAATGTGGTGGATCATATTAATTAATTTTCAAATACTGAGCAAAACTTGCTTCCTTGGAATAAACTTCATTTGTCATCATGTATAATTTTTATTATACATTGCCTAATTCTATTTGCTAATATTTTATTAAGGATTTTTAGTCTATATCCATAAGGGATATTGGTCTAGTTTTATTCCTTTGTGCTGTCTTTGGTTTTTATTTTGGTAATACTAGCTATAAAATTAATTAAGAAATATTTCCTTCTCTTTTTTTCTAGGTGAAATGATGTATAATTGAGGTCGGTTTTCTTTAAATGTTTGATAGAATTTTCCAATAAAACCAAATGGCCCTGGAGATTCTTTTGGGGCAGTTTTAAATGTATTAAATTTTCTTAATAGTTACTGATCTATTCAAATTATCTATTTCATATTGAGTGAGTTGTGGTAGTTTGTACTCTTTGAGGAATTGGTCCATTTTGTTTAAGCTGTCAAATTTATGTGTGTGGAGTATTTCATATATTTACTTATGCTTTTGATGTCTTCAGAGCCTGTAATTATATATGCTGTTTCTTTGCAGATATTGGTAATCTGTCTTCTCTTTTTCCTTTATCAGTTTTGTTGGTATTTTTTAAGACTCAGCTCTTTGTTGTATTGATTTTTCTCTATTGTTTTTCTGTTTTGAATCTTGGTGATTCCTATTTTTATCTCTTTTTTAAAAAGATTTTATTTATTTATCCAAGAGAGAGGAAGGAGTAAGGAGGGAGAGAAGGATCATGAGAGGGGGGCAGGGTAGAGGGAGAATCAGAATTCCCACTGAGCAGGGAGCCTAATGCAAGAACCCGGGATCATGATCTGAGCTAAAGGCAGAAGCTTAACAAATTGAGCCACTGAGGGGCCCGATTCTTAATTTTATCTTTATTATTTCCTTCCTCTGCTTGTTGCTCTTACTTTTCTATATTCTCAAAGTGGAGGTTAGAGTATTTATTTGAAATATTTCATCTTTTCTAAGATATGTATTTGTACTATAAATTTTCCCATCATTATTATTTTAGCTGTGTCCCAGAAACTTTGATATTTTTATTGTAATTTTTATTCAATTCATTTTATTTTTTGTTTTCCCTTGATTATTCTTTTTTGACTCATGAGTTATTTAATAGTGTGTTGCTTTAGTTTCCAAGTGTTTAGAGAATTTTTTTCTCTTGCCTTCTGTTACTGATTTCTCTTTGTTCCATTTTGTAGGATTGTACCAGTTCTTCTAAGTTTGTTAGATGTGTGTTGTGGACCAGCATATGGTCTATTTTGGTAATATAGGTAATATAAGTTCCATCTACACTTGAAAAAAATGTGTATTCTGTAATTGTTAGTTGGAGTATTCTAAATATGTTGGCTTGTGATGGTATTGTGTTCTTCTATATCTTTGCTGAGCTTCTAAGTGTCTATCAATTGCTGAAAAGAAGGGTATATATTCACACACTATAACTGTGTATTTTTCTTTGTCTCTTTCAGTTTACCAGTTTTTGCTTGACTTGTTTTGCAGATCTGTTGTTTGGCACATACACATTGGGATTTGTGTCTAATTGGCAGATTGGCCCTTTTGTCTTCATAGGGTCCTTCTTTGTCTCTAGTAATTTTACTTTTTTCTGTAGTATGTGTTTATCTGGTATTAATATAGCCATTCCTGCTTTCCTTTGATTAATGGTTGAATGATCTTTTTTATTCTTTTATTTTCCACCTGTCTATATTAGTATATTTGAAGTCTGTTTCTTATAGACAGCTTTCTTTTTAAAACTTTACTTTTTGTTGTTGTTATCCTTGTTTTTTATTGCTCTGTTTTTCCTGTCTTCCTGTGGATTACTTGAACATTTTTTGGAATTCCATTTTGATTTATCCATAGTGTTTTTGAGTGTATAGCTTTATATAGCTTCTTTTAGTGGTTGCCTTTTTAGTGACTGGATATGTATTTTCTCACAGTCTACTGTTGATGTCATTTTACCAGTCCAAGTGAAGTATAGAATCTTTACTTCCTTTACATCCCTTTACCCTCCCCCACTTATAGTATATCTGTCGTAAATATTACCTCTACGCACACTCAGAACCACAGCAGATGGTGTTAAAATTTTTGCTTAATAATAAAACATAATTTAGGACACTAAAAAAAGAAAAGGAAAACCTATATATTTACTCATATTTTGCTTATCATGTTCTTTTTTGCTTCCTGGTGTTCCAGTGTTCCTTTTATCACTTCCTTTGTGTTTATAAGACTGCCTATAGCCAATTTTTAGACTAGCCCTGATGGCAACAAATACTTCATTTTCCTCATCTGAAAGTTCTTTATTTTTTATTCCTGAAGGATAATTTCACTGGTTGCAGGAAACTGAGTTGACAGCTCTTTTTTTCAGCACATAAAAAATACTTGGCTATTTCTTCTGGCCACCATAGCTTTTGATGTAAAATATGCTGTCATTCTAAGTGTTTTATATCTGTAGATGAGGTGTCATTTTTCTCTGGCTGTTTTGTAGATTTTTTTTTCTTTATCCTTTCTTTTCAGATGTTTAATCATGATGTGTCTTGACATACATTTCTTCAGATTTATTATATATGGAGTTTAGTCAGTTTCTTTAAATCTATACATTATGCTTTTGGACTGGATTTAGGAAGTATTCAGCTATTATTTTTTAGGGACTGTTTTCATCCCTGCTTTCTTTCCTCTCTCCTTCCACAACTCCAGTGACTCAAATATGTTAGATCCCTGAGGCTTTGTTCATTTTTTTTTTTTTCAGTCCATTTGCTCTGTTATGATGATTGGGCAGTATCTATTGTTCTATCTGCCATTTAACTAGTTTTTTCATCTGTCCCTTCCATTCTGTTGAACCCATCCACTGAACTTTTCATTTTGGTTATTATATTTGTCAGTTCCAAAATATTTGATGCTTATTTACATCTTCTAATTTTTTGCTAAGTGAGACTTTCAGTTTCTTTCCTGTGGCTTGCTATTTTTTTATTTGCTCCAAACATGTTCCTAATGTTCAGTGAAGCATTTTTAAAATCACACATAGTTTAGAACCCTTGCCAGAAAATTCTAACATCCCTGTCATCTCAGCGTTAGCATCTATGGGTGACTTTTTACATTCTGTTTCAGATCTTCCATGTTCTTGGTGTGACAGGTAACTTTGGATTGAAGCAGGATATTTTCTTATTCTTTTCTGAGATATTTTGTATCTTATTAAAACCTCCTATTTTAGTTGACTTTCCCTGACATCACTCCATTAGGAGAAATGGGGAAGCACTGCATTTTTACTGCCAGGTGAAGGTAGAAATCTAGTTTCCCCACTTGAACTCTGCTGACATCCAGAGAGTGAGCAACTCCTCATTACTGCTTGGCAAGGGTGGGAGTTCCCACCTCCTGTGTGGTGTCCACTAGTGGGGGTTGCCTCATTTGTGCTGATCACTGGTGAAAGTCCTAACTCTCTACTAGGCCCCCACTGATAGCACCACAGTGGGAGGGAGGACACCTCATTACCCTCTAGCTGGGGCAGGGGAGAGGGGTGGATTCCAGGCCCTCCACATGGTCTCCCACCGACCTCATAAGGGTGCAATGCCTTGTTACCAGTCAACAGACATAAAGTCCTGGTTCCCGGTATGACCTTCTCTGATACCACCCTGGTGAGGATGTTAGGATTTCACCTTGGTTAGGGTTCAGATGTAGGCTTCCCACTAATACTTTTTGGTGTGAGTAAGTGGGTCCACAGTTTCTCTTTGGTGTTTGGCTGGAGTACAATAGTTGTCTAAAAGTTTTCTGTCTTGTTGGGCTGTACCTTTCTTGGTTCTTTGGCTAGAGAAACCAGGTTTTTGTTGGGGGCATTTTATTTATTGATTTATTTGTTTGTTTATTTTGGTCTACTCCCATTAATCTGCCTGGGTTATTAGCCTCTTTGCTTCAAAGTCTAGGATATATTACACAAAAAGATGACCACGGGTGTTCTTTCTTAGGCCCTGGGGTTGTTAGCCAGTCTGTCTTCTGCTTTCCACCTTTCAGAATCTTGGTATATTTGTTTTACATACAGTGTCCAAATTTTCTCATACTTAATAGGAGGAATATAGAAAAGTATGTGTATAATTAGAAATTTGAGATAACATTAGATCTGTCTCTCCTGCTGAGTTCAGAACTTAACTTTGACATACTCTTAAGAAAAATCTTTATGGCAAGATTTAGCAGGGTCTTCCTTAAACCACTAGGATTGGTTTTATTTTTAAGGATAGAAATGGTCCTATTTTATTTCATTTTATTTATTTACTTAGAAAAAGAGAGAACACAGTGGAAGCAGGGGTAGAGGCAGAGGGAGAGGGAAAGAGAGAATCTTAAGCAGGCTCCATGCCCAGCATGAAGTCCAGTGCAGGACTTGATCTCACAACCCTGAGATTATGACCTGAGCTGAAATCAAGAGTCGGACACTTAACCAACTGAGCCACCCCCCTGCCCCAGAAATTGTCCTATTTTAAATTAGTGACAGAGGCACTTATAATCCTTATTTCTTTCAGAAAAATATAGTTATTATAATTACAATGTATAGAAAAACAAGTATATTCAAATATACGTCAAACCTTATAATTTTTTTTCTTTTCTTTTATTTTATTTTATTTTTTTTAATTTTATTTTTTATAAACATATATTTTTATCCCCAGGGGTACAGGTCTGTGAATCACCAGGTTTACACACTTCACAGCACTCACCAAAGCACATACCCTCCCCAATGTCCATAATCCCACCCCCTTCTCCCAAACCCCCTCCCCCCCAGCAACCCTCAGTTTGTTTTGTGGGATTAAGAGTCACTTATGGTTTGTCTCCCTCCCAATCCCATCTTGTTTCATTTATTCTTCTCCTACCCACTTAAGCCCCCATGTTGCATCACCACTTCCTCATATCAGGGAGATCATATGATAGTTGTCTTTCTCTGCTTGACTTATTTCACTAAGCATGATACGCTCTAGTTCCATCCATGTTGTCACAAATGGCAAGATTTCATTTCTTTTAATGGCTACATAGTATTCCATTGTGTATATATACCACATCTTCTTGATCCATTCATCTGTTGATGGACATCTAGGTTCTTTCCATAGTTTGGCTATTGTGGACATTGCTGCTATAAACATTCGGGTGCATGTGCCCCTTTGGATCACTACGTTTGTATCTTTAGGGTAAATACCCAATAGTGCGATTGCTGGGTCATAGGGCAGTTCTATTTTCAACATTTTGAGGAACCTCCATGCTGTTTTCCAGAGTGGCTGCACCAGCTTGCATTCCCACCAACAGTGGAAGAGGGTTCCCCTTTCTCCGCATCCTCGCCTTATAATTTTAATATTCGTTTTGTATAGCCCTTACCTTGTTACGTTATTTTATAATTAAGTAGTGGAAAACAAAATTATATAGTTATACAATCCAAAATGTTTTTCAAAAGTAAATTATTGTTCTCAGTGACTGTACATGTCTGTATATCTCCAAAGTACCAAATTGGTATAATTAATTCATTGAATATTTATTAAAAACATTGTATAAAAAACAGTATGTTCTGTCTTTGCACTAGAGAAACAATGAAGAGCAAAACATACATAGTTACAGCTTTAATCAAATGTAGTATTTTTTCCAATAAATGGCAAAATAAAAATGAAATCAAATCTTTTATGAAAGCATTTTATGTGTTTTTATGAATAGTGCTGCTCAGGAAAATTAGAATATTATCTCTTTAGTATGGTACTTCAAATACTGTAAATAGAGAAAAACAGACTTCTCAAACAGTGGCATTTATCACCAGTGTTTATTGAAATTAAGTTGAAAACAAAAATTATATCATGAAACATTCCATTGATATACAATGAACAGATTTCAGTATCTTCTGAACTATCTCTTGGATTTTTAATATTGGTTTAGAGCATAACATGGTTTAGGCAATGTTACCCAATGAAGGCTATGATTGTTAATAGTTTATATTAGCTGAAAGCGGTAAAATCATCCAAGGACTCTGTTAGTGTTAGAATAATAATTTACCAAGACAATTACCACATACTGGAATTTTTTGCAGCTCTAATTCAGTATTATTAATAATGGATAAAATTGCACTTTTCTCAGGTTGCTGTGGGCAGCAGGGAATTACTTCAATGAATATTTCAGCACATTATTTTAATCATTGTTCCACCAAATCCAACTGGGCAATATTTTATGGTTCTTAATTCAGTCTACTAAGAAACCATGGTCATTAAATTGCAAACTATTTGTAGTGAGGTCTATCCTGTGATTTACAAGCCTTGTTAAAAACAGTGTAAAAGAATGAAAACTGTGCCATTAATACTTGTAATTTGATGCTGCATTTGTTACTAAACTCCCCATGATTAATGTTTTCAGTAGATGGAAGAACATTGTAGAGAAAGCATAACTGAGTGTTACAATGCTTAAAATACGAGAATGTTACTATTTTAAGTTTTGGTCATTTGTACAGGAAACGTATGTAAACACAAATGTAAAAGATAAAGATCTCCAAAATCATCTTAATTTTCTATTGAGACCAAGGAAATAAAGCTTTAATGTTGTGTAAAAAATGTATTTCCTATTTTACATTGTTATTAATAGTGATGACTGTTTATTTCCTCATTCCTAGCCAACTGCATGATTTCTGGCGTTTGGATTACTGGGAAGATGATCTTCGCCGAAGGAGACGGTTTGTTCGAAATGCATTTGGCTCCACTCATGCTGAAGCCCTTCTCAAAGCTGCAGTAGAGTATGGTCAGTACCAATGCCTCTTACACAAAAATATTCTGGATATGACATGACTCTTTGTGGTTGATAATTCATTTCTTCCTAGCACTTAAAATTCTCTAGGTTGTAAGTCAAAAATACTGTCTTCTGCTTTATCCTTCGGCATCATGCAGGTGATGCTTAACCCAGTTTTTCGCCTGTGATGTATTTTAGACCTTTCATCTTCTTAATAGAGTTTATATAACTCTATTTAAGACTCGGCATAACTGATTATTACCCAACATCCATCCGTCTCATACAGCCTAAACCAAGAGTAAAGTGAATTTCTTTTTCAGTGCCTTTTAAACTTTGGTGACCGAGACACAAGGTGTAAAAAATATATACAATTGTGATCGCATACTCAGACTTAAATATTTTTATGTATAATTTGTATATGTGTACACACACTCATGTGTACTATGTTAATATATATATATGAAATATATATACACATATGTGTGGTGTTTTTAGGAATATATATGCACATATTTGTGTATTTAACTGAAATAAATGCCTTATTAATAATCTTATTATGTAACATTTTGTATTATTATTGTATTCTTTTCAGTCTAAAAAATAAAATTAAAATAAATAAATAAATAAATAAATAAAATCCTGCTACAATATGTCCATTTAAGTTCCCAGTCCTTCATTGGGTTGCAAATAAAATTTTAAAAAGACCATCTCACTTTAAAGATATCAATTATCACACAGTAGAACTAACCCTAATTTGTCCTTTAAAAAAGTATAACAGGGATGCCTGGGTGGCCCAGTTGGTTAAGCAACTGCCTTCAGCTCAGGTCATGATCCTGGAGTCCCAGGATCTAGTCCCGCATGGGGCTTCCAACTCAATAGGGAGTCTGCTTCTCCCTCTGACATCTCCCCTCATCTTCTCTCTCTCAAATAAATAAGTAAAACCTTAAAAATAAATAAATAAATAAAAAATAAAAGGCATAATAAATAGAAAATACCAAAATATTTTTATACTTTAAAAAAAATACTGCATTTTAAAATTAAATTAATATTTTCTGTCTACCTGGAAATCTAAATAGGACGGTTTTGTCCCTTTTTTAAGTTCTCTAATAAGTTTAAGTGTGATTTATTATCTCAAAATTTTATAAATTCTATACACTCAGAAAATACCATTAATGAATACTGTTTATTCATTTTTGTTATTAACCACTTTTATTCTTACAATTACTTTGTTATTATTATGTTAATTTTCATTTACTTGAATGTGATAAGTGAGCCATCTGCTTTAAAATTTATGTAATTTATAAACATTCATAACTATTCATGTTCTTGATGGATTAAACAGAGAAAATACTTAATCCTGTTAAAAAGAAAATGTATGAAGCTTTTGCAATTTTTTGTGCAAATAGTCTGTGAATTGATATAATAACTTAGTAAGAGTCAAACATAATTAAATAAACACATGAGGATTTCATATGAAACTTATGCCTAAGATAAAAATCACAGCATAACTTTATATAGTAAAAGTAACTAATGGAAAGAATATACTAGAAAAAAATAGAAAAAATTAGGAAAAAACCTCACAGTAGACCAGTACTATAGAGGATTTCTTTAATCAGCAAGAGAGATCACCAAAGGGATTTTAGCACTTAAGGCATTTAGCACTTAACTTGAGGTATTGTATTTATGCTTAAAATGAGGTATTATCTTTATGCTCTACAAAAGAGATTTTTAGAAATACCTACTTCAAGTGGCATGCTTTATAATATGAACTTAAAATAATTTAAACTTCATTGCATATACCTAGTAACTTAGACTTTTTCACCAACTCATCCTGTTTGAATTCATCCCATTTGAAAACAGAAAACTCTAGGGGCACCTGGGTGGCTCAGTGGGTTAAAGCCTCTGCCTTCAGCTCAGGTCATGACCCCAGGGTCCCGGGATCGAGCCCCACGTCGGGCTCTCTGCTCCGCAGCGAAGCCTGCTTCCCTTCCTCTCTCTCTGCCTGCCTCTCTGTCTACTTGTGACCTCTGTCTGTCAAATAAATAATAAAATCTTAAAAAAAAAAAAAAAAAGAATCTGTTTTAAGAAAATAGAAAACTCTAGAGATAATTTATAGAGTTAGGCTAAATTGATATTATTTGTGATGATGAGTTGCCAAAGGTTTAATTATATAGGATCCACATTTTACTACATTCAGCATTCTATAGGTTCTTTTAAAGAGAGTGTTAGAAAAAAAATTGGGATTCTCTGTAAAAGTGGATGCTTTAATTTATATATCTCTATTCTTAAACCATTGTTAAAGCCTATCAGAAACAAATTTTAAAATCTTTTAAGACATCTGGTTGTCAGGTTTTGGTAATATAGTATCTATTGTTAATGAACCTAAACTTAAAATAGTAGTCTAACTTTGAAAATTGAAGGAAGCTCTGGGTGATACTAAATATTCTCTGTGTGTGGTATGAGAGTATTTTAAAATATGTGGCAGTTTATGAATTTTAAATACTGAATCATCATCATCAGTATTCAGAACTTACTATCTCTCCTGAGTTGGGTTCTTTGATAGAAGGAAACAGGGGCATGTTTTTATTTTATTCATATCTAGAACAAAGACCACATGTATGCCATAAAACATCCAAGAAAGCTATATGGTACCCATGCCAAAGTTATTATCACATCCTTTTTCTGGATTAAGGTCATGTGATGGAAGACAAAGGAGAACTAAAACAATTCTACCTGCAAAACAATTGAAGAGCATACCCCTTCAGCCTTTATCACAGTTCACATCAGTGGACTTTTAGAACCATGTAGACAGTAGGAACTAAAATGTGGAGGATTCTGAAGAGTGAGTGGGAGAGTACTCCCTGATGTGATCTGTTCAAAGAAATAGAAGGAGGTGGGGCATCTGTGTGGTTCCGTTACACATCTATCTATTGATTTCAGCTCAGGTCATGATCTCAGGGTCATGAGCTCCACATGGGGCTCCATTCTCAGTGGGAAGTCTGCTTGAAATTCTCTTTCCCTCTGCCTCTCTGCTTCCCTGTCTCTCTTTCAGTAAATAAATCTTTAAGAAGAAGAAAAGAAATAGGAATTACAAACTGCCAAGAGAAAAATGTATTACTGAATCATCCTCCAAGCTCTTAATGTGCCTCCTAACCTATAAAGTTCTTTCTTCAGAAGAAATAGGAAACAAATATCAGTAATTATTATAAAGCACTTCACCCAATAAAAATAAGTGTTAAAAACCTTAATTGAAAACATATTTTGTGTATTTTGAATAAAGCTTTTGTATTCACATACTACTAAAATATTCATATAAAAGTAAAAAATTCTGCCCATCATCTGGCCACTCTGCCTGCCTTTAAACATTTAAATATGTTTTAAGTATCTTAGAGTCTTGTGGTATGTAGACTAACACCCAAATGATTGAATGATTTGGTTTGTGTAGACATAGAAAAGGTATATTTTTTGTACAAACCTCCACATTTTGAGAGGACTTGTAGGACAAATTGAAATTCAATATGTTCCTTCCTCTATTTTAAATATTGACACTATTTCAGTTTCCCTATGCATTCTTACTTGAAAGTTGAGCATTAAATACACAGAAACTCTGCTATAATCTCTGGTCAAAAAAAATTTGTATTCCTCTACATTGTGGCAAAAAAAATTCTTTTAGGAACAGAAGGAAATATTATGAGTGGAACTTTCATTGTGGCTAGAAGTGTTTGAATCAGTGATCAAAATTTTCAGAATTTTAAACAAGTTGTACAGGTGAGGAGGTAATCTTCAATTACATCGATAGGGAGTACTTACATGGCCATCAGAGCAGCCCCTGGGATTTGAACACTGGTCAGGTCTCTCTGTTCGTTCCTGGCATACTCAGTTTCTACACTGTGAGCCTGGATTCATGTAAGAGAACTGAATCTGAACTAGCAGACTTAATATTTTCTTTAAAAATTTTTTAATTATTTGATTTTTCTCTAAATTCAGATATTTACATTAAATTTTAGTTAACTTTCATGGGATGGGCAGGAACATTTAGCCATAATTTGAACATTCTTTTCAGACAATTTATGTGGAGTCACAAAGAAAATATATTAACAGGGCGTTCTTTTATATGAGCAAATAATCAGAATTGGCTGTATTTTCAAGAAGACAAAAAGGACAATAATTTTGTTTCATATTGACTTTGGAAAGCTTTTCCTTCAAGTTCATTATTAAAACTTTTGGTTGACCTTTTTCTGCTGGAAAACATCTTTAATACTGATGGAGTTTTTCATGCTTCTTAGTAATACTAATGAGTTGAATAATTTATGAGGTTGTCATGTGCAAAAGATTTGGTGTGATTTGATATACTTTCCACCTTGGTGTTGGAATGTGATTAATAAAAACCTAGAGGCATGCGATTTTTTCCTGATGCTTAATGTTCTAATTTTATATGTATTCAGTATATTATTTAGGTATTTTCTAATGGTAAAATTTCATATAAGTGCAAATTTTATTGATGACTGAATTTTCAGACCATAAGGAAGAATATAAAGAACATATTTTCAAACTCATAAATACATCTTCTAACTTTCTTCTTTGGGACAAATTAGCTAATGAGGAAATGATTGAAAAGGGAGGTTTTGTATATTGTTTATATGTTTAAATAAAACCTGAAGTGGTCAACTTCTGGTACATTTTTGCTGCTTAAAGATGATGCTGTCAAAGGATAGTGCAGAATCCTAATAAGTTTGGTTGTCTTTGTGACTGTCGATTATCATTTAAAACTCTGTTTCCCTTCCATAAAATTATAGTGGAACAATGTTTCATCAAAGCCTAAGATTGCAAACTCCCCCATGTCTGTGATCAAAGACATCATCTTAAATAGGTCTGATCGGGCATTGCAGAAGAGGGCAGACTGCTTCAGCTGGAAGAAAAAAAAACATGAAGCAAAGATGACAAAGTTAATCAGTCATTTCTTTGGCAATAAATAATAAGATATGCTGAGAACTGCAAATGAGAACATCCTTAGGTTCCTCAGAGATGTGTCTCCTTAACACCTGATTTATCTAAGCTTGTGAAGCCATCAAGATATGACCTTGATGAATAAAAAACAGCTCTGTAATGAATCTGGAATTAAATTAGTTTTGACGGTATATGCATGGCTACTGTAATGTGCTACTTGCAGAAATAAGGAAAGCACTGAGAATAAAAAATTCTAATGCATCTATAAAAATTGTTCAGAAAAAAGCTAATTATCTGACTTCTTTTTTAAGAGTTTACAGTTATTATCATATTTGAGAAATACGATTTGATTTCTTTACTTAATAGCCTATTGTTCGTCTTGTGTAGAAACACTAGCAAACATACTGTTCCTCGATAACTCCATTTTAATTGGTGTATTATTAATTAACTCTCCATATTTGGAATGAACTAGGTGATCTGATTATGGTTAAAATATTTCACTGAAAATTGAATGATGTAAAACTCTTCGAAAAGAGAGGGAGGAAAAGAAATGTAGGGGACCATCTTTCAGCTCTTTTTGGTGCCAGTGTCATATTGTAATATCATAGCATTCTCTTCAACCTTTGATTTTTTTTTCTTTTTTTTAAGATTTTTTTCTTTATTCGTTTGAGAGAGCACATGAGTGAGTGAAAGCAAGACTGGGGAGAGTCAGAGGGAGAGGGAGAAGCAGACTCCCCACTAAGATGAGACCCTGAGATCATGACCTGAGCCTAAGCCAGATGCAGAACCCACTGAGCCACCAGGCACCCCTTTACCCTTCGGTTCTTATAGTCTCTTAAAATAATTAAAACAAATTATATAATTGTAAGATATTCTTATCAAATCCACTTCACAGACTATATAACATTTTTGTATCAACAAATGTTATGGGGCACCTGGGTGGCTCAGTGGGTTAAGCCTCTGCCTTCAGTTCAGGTCATGATCTCAGGGTCCTGGGATCAAGCCCCGAGTTGGGCTCTCTGCTCAACAAGACGCCTGCTTCCCCCTCTCTCTCTGCCTGCTGCTCTGCCTACTTGTGATCTCTCTGTCAAATAAATAAATAAAATCTTAAAAAAACACAAAAAACAAATGTTCTAACAACTCCGTTTTGTGTTGAAGATTCAGATGGTAGGCTTTAAACACATTCAGAAAAAAATCAATAACCTTACTACTTTAAAAGCATTTATTGAATTTCTTCTGCATGCTAAGCGTGTGCTAAATGCTGGCCTCAGAGTTTGAGACAGTTTCTACCTTCTAGGAGCACACAGTGTAGTGTGGTGCTTTGTAACAGTTGGGGAGGTACACGTGTGTTATGAGCATCTACTGAACAGACTGCTGCTAAAATATCCTGTCATGCACAGGAGAGTTTCCACAGAACAATGACAACGCAAATTCAACCCTAAATGTCACTAGTCCCAAGGTTAAAAAATCCTGGTTTACTGAGGAGAAATAGTTATCATAGACAGAGGTAGTCATAGTCATTCATAAAGTAGCACAGGTGGAGAGAGTGACTAACTCTGAGTCTGGTGAGTTGGAGTAGACTTTGCACAAGTAACTACTTAGGAACTGTCTTGTGAGAAGATCAGGTAAGCCAGGAATGGCAGTAGTTAAAGAAATTACCAAGACATGAAGGCATAAAAGAGCCTAACGTATTCCTTTAAATGGCCTCAATATTTTGCTTTTTGTGCTCAGCCACTTCATAACGATTTCAGAAAATACTCGATTTTAGATGTGTCATAATCTGCGATATAAACCACTTGAAAACAGGAAATGATATCTTCTATTTATTTCATTTAGAGTATCCACATTAATTCAATTTTGTGCATTTAGTTGCTGGGTTTCTTTTTTTTTTTTTCACTGCTGCTTTTTCAATTTAATTGATAATTGATTAATTTCAAGGTATACATATGGTATTTTAGCCACATATTTTCATCATTTTCAGTAATAACATTGAAGGATGGGAGTCCTGTGAAAGAGGTCTACAAATATGGTGTTTTCAAATTTTGAATTTTTTTTTTATGCCAGCACTTTATTTCCACTTAAAGCATCAAAGGCTGTGTAAGATAGAGAGCTGACAAAATTATATTATTGCTCAGTGGCATAGAACTGTTCATAATCTTACTTATATCCTTTTAGACTAATTTTTCACTAAGTGTATACACAGTTGGCATTTAGAGATAATTACAGCACACTATGATAAATATTTTTTATTGATGTGTATAAAATGCTGTCTGAGCTCAGTGAAGGGGTTTGCCTAACTGAAGAAATAAATTTTAGCTGGCCTTGAAAGGGTGAATAGAGATCTTCCTGAGCCAGTAGGTGAGAAGGTGGCCATGTGGAGCAAGGGACCACACCACATGACATAATGTGTCCTGGGAGTGCAAGATGGTGGTGTGTGATGGAACACAGGACAGTGTGGGGACATAGTACAAAATGAGGCTGAAAGACCTGTTAGAAACCATTTTGTACAAGGACTTCTCACTAGGTAGAGCCATTAACGAGTTTTTATTTCAGAAAATGACAGACCAGAGAAGTTAGGTGACATGCTAACTGGTAAGTGGCAGAGAGAACAAAAACTCAGTCTCAACACCCTTCTCTTACTGTACAGTGTGTTCCTGTTGGTACATTTGGAATTTTCTTAACTGCAAGAGCGTTATTGAGCATTTCCCCACTTTAAACTTTACCTGTTAAATTTTGGCTTACTCTTGTATCCTATAGAGATATACAATCCATAAAGACACATCATATCACTACGGATGAACTTAGTGTCATTTATAGAATGCACTTCTGTGTCATTTACAAAAATGTACTTTAAAATATTCTGGGTGTTTTTAAAAGTGCTTTAAATAACCAATATCAGCTCCGACCTCTTAGCTATTCCAATTTTTTTAATACCTAAAAAGAAATTTTTGTTTATTACATTTTTTTCCCCATGTCTCTGAGCCAGTTGCTTATCTAGCCAAAATACCTCCTACTCCCATTTCCCAGGGTTTTAAAGGAAATTTTGCCCATGGAAGTGTGTGACAGGCTTTTTGAAGAAAAAACAAGCATCATTCCCCAGGTTGATACCACCCACTGCCCGGGGAAGCGTGCCCACCCCCTCAGCCCTCCTTTAAGTTGCCCTAATCATCTTTTCTTTCATTCCCAGGAGAGCCAGAACTTTCTTCCATTCTACTACTCATCTACCATCTACTCCTCCTGACTATCATGCAAAGATTCTTTAATTCTTTTTTCTTCCTTTCTTCCTTCTTTTCTTCCTTCCTTCTTTCCTTCCTGAAGAGAAACATGCTTGTTGTAGAAAATCTAGAAATGCCAGAGAAGTACAGAACAAGGATAAAAGTCACTACAACCATGTAAACATAGCTTATTTTGCTCTTTTCGATGGACTTAATTTCATACTACTCTTTTTCTAAGCGCATTTTAACATAGGAGCCATTATTCAAAGATGAATAATGCATCATTCTGCTTTGTATGATATTTAGAGGTTTCCAAACTGCCCCAAGTTTTCTATATGTTTTAGCATTTTTTCCCACAAGTAAAGTGTGCCATGTGATTTTGAATATAATAAAATCCTAGTTCAAATATTTAAAAATTATTCTAACTTCATGGCTAATCAAAAGCCTCTCAAGTAATATCCAGTCTAAAATGCACAGGGATTCCACATTTATCATCATGTATATTGTTAAAATATGATTTATCAAATTTCCTTTAAAAAGCACAGAATGCAGTTTTCTGCATTCACTCCATTAAGAAGTTTATTAAGTTAGCATTTTATACTTATATAGTGGTGCACTTAAATTCAATAATATTTTCTTGCACCTTTTTAATTGCATTTTTTTCAGTTCAAAATGCTATTTGAGAATATTCCCTTTGTTGGTCTGCTCTAAGAAATATTGCTTACATATGAATATTTTGAATTAGGAATAAATGAAATTCCATTTTTGCTGTCAGAACCAAATTGTAAAAATGCATTGCATGTCTTGAAAAATCAGTATACTCTATTAGCAGGCCTGTCAATATAAAAAGTGCATTCCATTTCCACCTCTTGCTCTAATAACCTTTTCTGTGTTACTCTGAGGCAGTTCACATAATCAGAGTATATTGTCAGCTTACTGGAGTTGGGGAAGCATGAAATGAAAATCACGTTAATATTGATCCAATTCTTTTACTTGCAAGTGTCCTTGATGTCCTTTTCCACTGAGCAATAACTGTTGATGTTAGGTAGCCATTTTCCTATTTTATTTCTTATAGTCCAGCAAATCGTTTACAAGCATAACTAATCTGAATAAGAATTTACCACTTAGAATAATTTCTGTGAACACTTTATCTTAATTAATGCCTATACTGCTAATTCTGCATTTTACTATTCCACTGAATATTTTCTTTGAGAAAAGCATACCTGCAGATATAGTGTTTGTCTAGTTTGAAACAAAAGTCTATGCAAGTTCTTCATTGGTAAAAACACAGACTCTGATTTTATGTGCTATAAGAATGTGCTAAAATGGACCATAAGTAACATCAATGATTTATTTAGGCAAGGATTACTATTTTGGAATCAATTTCATGATAAATTTGAAGCCTGGTATCTTGGGTTTTTAGTTTTTTGGTAGTTTGGATAATACCTCGTTCGGTTATTAAATATATTCTCAGTCAGCAAAAATGAAGTGGGAACCACAGTTAAATCTAATGTATTCAGATTAAAATACCCACAACTAAGAAAGGAGGAATTTGGTGGCTGAGAACTGTCTGGATTTCTTCTCTGTGTTTATTAAGTCTGGTCAATAACCATTCAGATTTTTACTTAAAGTATATTTAAAACAGCAAATAAAAACCATCTATTTCATTTGTGAAAATACTTGCTTTCGTAAAATCACTTTGTGTTGATGAAGTGAGTCTCCTGACTCAGCACTAGGTATAAAAGAGAAGAAAAGATACCTGAGATTTCTAGTCATTCTATTAGTAGTGTTTCATTCAGTATCACTAACAGGCTTTTATCATTAGGATGTTTCTACTGCAAAGTATGAGGGTTTTTTGAATACTGTTCTATATAAAACATGATTTCTTTTAGTCCTTAGTCTTTAGTAGGTCTCTCCTTTTATGTCAGCATTATTTTTTTTTTTTTGAGGAAAGAAATGCTACGTCTGTGTATAAAGGCAAGCAAAAAATTTAATTTTGAATTTAAATTATTGACAATGAAACAAATTTACTTTTTACTAAAATAGTAAAGTATGTTATGTGTATGTGTGATATATATCACACACACATGCTTTCTTGTTAAGGTCAGAATAATATATTTTGAGTCATAGTTTTCTCAATATAGTAAAAAATGTTCTTTCAACTTCTTTGAAATGTTCGACATTATAAACTTCTCAGCAGTAGATTGATTCGTACCTATTATTGCATGATAACATGTCACCATATCTAATGTAATTAGTTGAGAGTTACATTTATCTTAAAATCTTTTGTTTTTAGTGAAAATTAAATAATCTCTCTTAAAGTTACTAAAAGCACTGTTCTATAAAAATATTTGTGGCTCTGATTTCAGCTTTAATGAGGAAAAAGTAATCTTTATTTTAAAATACCCCAAGAAATTCATGTCATTAATACTTCTAAAGGAGATCATTTAGGTTTGAAAATGAATTGCAGCATTTTTTATATTATTGAAGTATAACTGACATTGAATTGCAACATTTTATCTTATTTACATAGGGGTAGATTTTGTCAAAACAGATTTTACAAGCTAGAAATATCATGAAGTTGTATATATTGAAAAGAATTTTTCTTTCACAAAAGAATGTCATTTGTGAAACTGACTTCCAGATGTTTAGAAACATTAGAATTGTTCCTGATGTTACATTTAGACAAAATTGAAATAAAACTGAATTTCTCTTCTGCCCATTTTCTTCCAGTGATAGAAGGAAAGTATATATTAAATGCATTATCTATGTATAATTCTCTAAAGCAAATTCTGATAACAACCTTGTTGAGAAAGCTGTTCTTTTCCTTCAGATATCTAAGATATTAAAAATTCTTACATCTTAACATACCGATATAGAAAATCAAAAACACATGTCAAATATACTGATGCTTGTGTAGTTTTATTTAATAATATCTTTAAATGAATATTATGTTTATTGGGAGGAAACAGTTTTTTAATGTAAGCTGTTTACACTCCATTTAATTTCACAAACACTTCATGGGACCTGTCCACAAGCTATACTTCCTGTCTTCAGGGAGCATACCATCAGTGGAGGAGATGAAGGCTCATATTTCACTGTAGTGAATATAAACAGAGTAATGACAGCATGGCAGAGGGAAAAAGATTAATCGCAACTGAAGGAAAGGAAAGATTAGTTGTTGAATACCCATTGTTTGTTAGGCACTGTACTGAGACCTTACATGCATGAGTTATCTTGAGTTTTTTAATCCTCACATCAGCCTGCTTTTTTCCTCCTTCATATAAATGTTAGACACATTATTATAAGCAGTAAAGCACTGGCTGTATTCTTGTTCAGTTTTGAGTTGTACACTTAGTAAACTCCTCTAATATTTCTTCTTATCTATTTTACCAAAATCTTAACAATCGTTTTGATAGCTTATTATATAAGTAAGCTTTTCACACATTTCAAAGTATTTTAGTATCCATTGTCTCATTTTAACATTGCAGTAACCCTGTGGGAGTTTGGTTGATAAATACTTACTTCCTCTTTCACAGGTTGAGAAAAAGAAGTCCAGAGATTGGTCTAAATATCTTTTAAAAATATGTTCTTAATAGATGTTAGGGAGGAAAATAAAGTTAGAATTGCAAAGCTCATATTCAGCATTTATAAGACTATAAAGGACATAAAGAGAAATAATTTATGTAGTGTGCATATAAAATGATGACCATATGAATTAGGCTTCTGTTTTCACGAGCTCATTCAACATTATCGATTGCCACTTTGTTTGATATTTGACACATTTTTAATAAGATAATACCCAAATAAAAGACTCCAGAAAAAATATCAAAAAATCATGATAATATATTTTGACTTATTTGTAAGATAAAAGTTTATACGGAAAAGGGAGTAATTAGCTACACTGAATCTTGAAGGACAAGGCAAGTAAGAGAATTCCATGTAAGAGAAATTACATAGGTCAGATTTAAACGCTTGAAAAAGTGCTGCATGTTTGGGAACAGAAGCATCCTGCTCTTGGGGAATATAAGATGTGAAGGTACCAAACTGGTAAAATAGTGAGGTTAAAGAAGTAGGGGCCAGATCATGAGTCATAGACCATGTATTTAATTGCACAGATCAAATAAAATTGAAAATGTATTCTTACACAACAGACTCACATTAGATGGACACATACATACATATTTTTATATAATTTTTTAATATTTTTAATTAAAATTTTAATAAATTAAAGCCATATTTCTATACTTAATGCAAAATAAATAAATAATAGTGCAAAACTGGTAAGAAGCGGATGCTCTGCTAAAATTGGCATGTTAGGGGCACCTGGGTGGCTCAGTGGGTTAAAGCCTCTGCCTTTGGCCCAGGTCATGATCCCAGGGTCCTGGGATCGAGCCCCACATTGGGATCGGGGAGCCTGTTTCCTCCTCTCTCTCTGCCTGCTTCTCTGCTTACTTGTGATCTCTGTCAAATAAATAAATAAAATCTTTTTAAAAATAAAATAAAATAAAATAAAATTGGCATTTACAGGCTTATATCTTTCCTCTGTGTGCATTAGCCACACATATATTATTTACGGTTTCCCTATCTCTATAAATTACTTTTCATCTTTATTAGTATAGATGTTTTAGAGCTGTATAGAATTTGTATAGAATAATTCCTTAAACAGATAAACTACCATGTAGTCTTTTTCTTTACATTAACTATATTTGTCAATAAATAAGAACAAATAAAATAACTTCTTCACCTGACTGTCCACTTTCCAGATAGACATATTCTCTGAATATTATTAAGATAAGTTAACGTTGGGGCACCTGGGTGGCTCAGTGGGTTAAGCCGCTGCCTTCGGCTCAGGTCATGATCTCAGGGTCCTGGGATCGAGTCCGGAATCGGGCTCTCTGCTCAGCAGGGAGCCTGCTTCCCTCTCTCTCTCTCTGCCTGCCTCTCCATCTACTTGTGATTTCTCTCTGTCAAATAAATAAATAAAATCTTTAAAAAAAAAAGATAAGTTAATGTTTCCAACTTGTCATTTCTATATTTTAACATACTTATTTACAATATAATAATAATATAATTATAGAGTAATTATTAGAGTATAATAACAATCCTAGAAACATTTTAGTTCTCTTGTTACTTTGGTTTTAAAATACACTTTGTTTCTATGGATCCTATTTGTTAAAATAAATTTATTGAAAGAAGAACTTTATTTAGTTTTGTCTAATACATTATTCTATACTAGATAATGTTTTTACCCACAGAACTACAAGCATATATATTTACTAAGAAATCTTATGAGTATAGAATGTTTTTCTGTAGTTGTTATTTGTCACACGATATGGAAAATAATGTAAAAATAATTTTGGATTTGGATTAATCTATAATTTGGTGGTATTTTATTACTTCTGAACCTTCCTAATTTATGGCATTTTGATGTCTTCTTAGTAAATAAGTATATATGCCTATACTATCCAACTTTTTACACATAATTCACATTTTCAAATTCACATAATTCACAATTTCAGATCACAGGGAGATCTGGTGGTTTGTAGTATTCGCTTGTTAATTTCTTGATGAATGGCTAAAGAGGCCAAGAAGTGCACTCAGTCCAACATGTCTTGTGAAGATAGATTATCTCAAGGAAATTCTCTTCCCAATCAGATTTTGATTTGTTGGGTGTTAAACCAATTCTTTCTAAGGACAGTGTTTATAAGCCTTGTAATGAGACAGCCCTTTGAGACCTTACCTCTTTTTACTTGTAATTTTGATGAATGAAACTCTAATTCATAGAAGATATTATGATTGAAATGCACCTTTGGATCTTGTACACTTTAATTTAGATAAATGTTTCGTGCAGTACCATAAAATCAGAAAGTTTACTGAGCTACAGACTGATAACACTTCAACAGGGATGGTGAGTTCAGTGTCGGTATGGATCAGCTTACTATATGCCTCTTAAAGACATAATTGTTTTACTGTTTTAAAACCAGAGAGGATAAAAGTGAAAGCTGCTTAATACACATTTCAGAGCTCACCTTTCTTTGACTACATTGACTTTATTTGTAGATTTTAATTTTAATAACACAAGAGTAATGTATATTCCTTTTCTTAATGACAAAGCAGATTAAACATGGTTGTCCACAAGGGGAAATTTGTTTTATCAGGCTGACTCGTACTTAAGGAATTTTATTGATTATTTCATATAAAGAACCAAGTTCTCTTTCATGTAAATACATAAATTCTCCAATTGGTCCCCAAACTGGAGGCAAATCACCAGGACTTTCTGAAAAATCTTGGGATTTTCAGGTTAAGAAATATCCAGAGGTAACTTCTATGTCTCAGATTATTCATTTGTTTAGCTGATATGAGGGCTCGCTCCGTGCCAGGCAGTGTGCTGAAAACTAAGGAAGCAAAGACTGAAGCTTGTTGCTATAACTGCAGTAATAGGATTTATAAGGTGTGATGAAATCATCAAGGAAGAGGCACACAAATTTACCTTAAGAAATCAGAAACAAGAAAACAGAGTGGGTAGAGCTGAACTCAGTTTGGGTTATGTTTGTTACAAGTCTGCTGTGTGCCCCACACTGAGGCTTGCAGAAACGAGCCCGGAGCCCTGTGGAGAAGACAAGCACATAACAGATAACACCTGTACAGTGTGGTAGAGTTCTGTGTCAACTGTGAAAGTACAGAGCAGTTGGCTAGGAAAGGCCCCCAACAAAGGTGAGTTTGGAAGATCGAATGGAATGAGCCCCAAAAAGGAGAAAGGAAGAAATACACCATATAGAAGGAATAATATTAGCCCAGGTAAGAAGGTTTGAGGAGCTATAAATGGTTCATATTGCTGATGATAGAGAAAAGATAACGCAAAGCTGGTATTGAGAGGATAAAAGGCCTGGCTCAGCCATGCTAAGGAGTGTAGATTGGGACTCCTATCATATAAGCCTTGCATTGAGTATTGTTGATTGGGAGGAAACATTATGCAGAAGGCAAATATCCTCCACTTATTTTTGCTTTGTAATAATCACTCTGACAAAAATGTGCGGGATGGTGTAAATAATGGAGCTATGGAAGACCTCCAGACCAAAACAATGGTGGCCTGAGCCCAGGCCATGGCAGTCACCAGGATGACCCCTAGGTTCGTGGCTTAAGTGGGTTGATCAAAATCGGGACAGGTGGGGAACTAATAGATGATTCATTCAGTTATCCAGCTGCAGATGTCTAATAGAAATATGGCTATAAGGACTTCAGGAGAGGCTTCTCAGTTGTTAATGACTGGATTCGCCTCTTCTGTTCTCAGATGATACAAGCTCTGAGCTTCTTAAATTAAGTTACTACCCAAGAAGCAAACAAGTTATAAGGATACATACCCCCGGAAGATTTCTGTTTCACTGGCTTTATATCATCAAGAAACCAAATAAAATTAAGATAAGGTTCTGGAGCATTCAGTAATCAGTTCTCAGTCTTTTATTCCAGAAGTAAGAATTATCTGAGGGCCAGTGAGAGAAAAATGTACATATAACCCATTTAATGCCCCTCACCTGCCATGTAGCATTGAGTTGTAATAATACTGTTTGTTTCTGAAGTACTTATCAAAATATATATTTAACAATGTATTACTTGATGCTGTGATGCTATATTTTAGCCATGCTTTCTAAATGCTGTTTTCCAGTCAGAGCTAGGATGACAGACTGTACCTCTGTGAC
This sequence comes from Mustela nigripes, assembly GCF_022355385.1. NCBI lineage: Eukaryota > Metazoa > Chordata > Mammalia > Carnivora > Mustelidae > Mustela > Mustela nigripes. The sequence goes on from NC_081571.1 coordinate 16,936,460, forward strand.
AGTTACATTCTACGGTGCCTTTGTGTTATGACTGTGTTCCTCGTGTGTTTTTTACTCCTATATGTGCTACTTTTGAACCAACTTATTAATGTTTTAGTGAACAGACTTGGCTCTGCGTCACTAACTAAAAGAAGCATGCAAGTTGCAATGAAAGAGACTAACACTTTTACAATGCAAGTGTTACTGCAGCTAAATGTACTTCCAAAACAATGGTTGAGCAGATACCACAGACCGTAATGGGCCGTCAGAAGTCCTATATTGGGCCTGGGAGAATGACCAAAAGTATTGTTAATTGTTAACTGGAGGGCATTTTGGCCAAAGTCATGGCAAGATTTGGAGAGCAATTGCATATGTACACAGACACTTTATAAGTCCCCAGAACTGTGATAACAACACTACCATGCAGGAGTGATTTATTAGGCTCCCATTTTCAGGAATATATCCACCACACCTTATGACATGTGTAGGTATTTTCCCAGGAAATGCTGCTTCCTTGAAGCCTATATACTAATACTATGGCTAGAATACAGTAAATTACATTCTCTTCCAGGCTGAATTCCAACCTCAAGTGATATGAAATACAAATATATATATATATGTACATATATATATTCATATATATTTATATATATAAATTTACTTGCTATTCAGATAATTTTAGAATCATCACCACCTCCAAAGGCGGTAGCTGAAGTGGCTATTCCTTAAAATATTGAAATGTAATATTGAAATATAAATATTGAATTATATCTGTTAAGGAGTCAAATCCACGAGGAATTCAAATGCATTATAATTTCTAACCTTTACACAGACTGATATGTTAATGCTAGGTCAGCTTTGGCGATATTTCAATTTTTATGACTTTGTTTTTGGATTTTTGGCCTTCTATTCTATTTTATATAACAAAATAAGGCTATCAGTTCCGAAAACCATTATTGCTTTCACTGACCGTGAAGGAAATAGCTATTGTGCAGTCCATTTTGTGTGGCCGTCATTCCTAACTCCACCGTTTGTAACTTCGCAGCGACAATCACTGCCCTCTTCAGGTGTGGACGCGTTCTTGTTTTCTTCATCCTTATCTACTTTCAAAAATGATCTGATCATTTGATTCTCTAACTCACATAAAAGTATAATTATGCAAAATTGTGTACTTTTATGTATCAGAAAACCAAGCTTGTGATGAGGTGCAAATTTTTTATAGAAAGTGGTGATGTTAGAGCCCCAGGATGTGGATTTATAGTCTTTTCTCTACCACTGGCCAACTCCTTGGTCCCTCAGTGAGGAATGAGCTTTTTCGGCCTGTTTCCTCCTCTGTAAAATAAGGGTAGGTGATTGATTACACTCCTGCCCACCCCCCGCCTTTCTCAGAGTTATTTTGAACAGCAAACAAGATAAAGAAGGTAAAAATGTTCTGTAATTGTAAACTCATACATAAATGCGGCCTATAATTATAAGAAAGTAATAGATTATTTTTAATACTGAAGGCCAAATAATCATAATCACCTAAATTATTATATTTCCTCTGTGATTAGGCACTGAAGAAGATGTGGTGAAGTCCAAGAAAGCCTTCAGAAGTCAAGCAATAGTGAATCAAAACGCAGAGACAGAACTTATGCTGGAAGGAGATGATGATGCAGTCAGTCTCCTGCAGGAGAAAGAGATTGACAATCTTGCAGGTAAATGTTTAAATATCTTTCTTCTGTTTGTTGTAAGTAAGAAACACATGCAAAGTTTATGAACTTAAAATCTATCTCCTGGCGAATGAGTTGGTGCCAGTGGTTGGAACGATACTGAATCATGTGACCGTTAATAATTTACTTCATCACAATCGCCATATTGGAGAGAGAGGAAAGTGCATATCAAACAAATATATATTTTAGTACTAATGAATGAATAGCTGCATCTACTTTCTTTGGACTGAGGAGCAACTTTTTAATATAGGAGAGATAGCTTATAGCAGAAGTCCCATCTAACTGCCTGAATAATTGGAAGGGGACAGAATAATAGTCTCACTGACTTACGAATGACTCTAGCCTGCTAACAGCCATGAAAATGGCCACTTCAGCCAGCAGACACTCAAATTTGCTACCACTCTTTGGAATGTCCCTGATGTATTTCTGTATACCCACACTGCTGATCTCCACCATTAGCAGACACTGTTTTTACCCTGTCCTGGTGCCGGTGTCAGGTCGATTGAGAGCAGTATCTGCAGTGACCATGTGGGATATGGATATATGGATATAGGTCTGGGCCCGTTACCTTGTTTGGGTTTTAAACTATTTTTGAGAATCTGTGAAAACACATTGCTTCATGAAGGTGCAGGTATAATTTTATACACAATTTTGGAGGGTTCACTGACACCTGGAAACCAGTCTATAGAATCCTATCCTAAATTTCAAGTTAAAAACTCCTGCTCAAGGAGTGGCTAAGTCTTAACCTTAATTCTGTATTTCCAGCCCATACACTGCTATGTGGCAGATAGCAATAGAAAAGTGGACTTGTACTCATCATTCAGTTTACAAAATTGCACTCCTATTTCCAGAAGTGTGCTGAAAATTATCGGGCTTTATGAAAGCCTCCAGTGATGTTTCTGTCAGTTAGAGATTTCTCTTTTTATCAAAGGGATGTTCTTATTAATTGTAAACTAGAGATGGCACCTTATTCTCTCTCTTCTAGAGAATGTTTAATAAGTTACTCGAATGCCAGCTCCTAGATATACCTATGTCACTAACATTTCTGTGTGATGAAAATTATTTGTCCTATTTAAAAGTAATCCTAAGTCTATGAACAAATGTTTGCCTTGAATTCCTAAGTAAATGTTGAAGTTTGGTTTTATTGTTTTTGTGGTTTGTTTTAATAGTTCAGAGATTTTCTCTGCGGCCATTTGGAAATTTAAGCAAATGAAGTCTGTGATTTCTTTTTGCCCACGGATTTGTTTTCTCTTTTTCTGGTCTTATTTTTGATCCTAAAGAACGAAAGAAAATTTATAAACATGATTTATGACCTTTTCAGATAATATGTCATCTTTTCTCATCCACATATGTTGATAAATCGTTTCAATCATTATATGGTTTAGTTTAGACTCTCTGATCCTTAGTTCCCATTATAAAAGTAATTAATTAGGGGCACCTGGGTGGCTCAGTGGGTTAAGCCTCTGCCTTCGGCTCAGGTCGTGATCTCAGGGTCCTGGGATCGAGTCCCACATCAGGCTCTCTGCTCAGCAGGGAGCCTGCTTCCCCTACCCCTCTGTCAAATAAATAAATATAATCTTAAAAAAAAAAAGGTAATTAATTAGTTGATACAAAGTTGGCTGATACCCTGAAGTTTATTGTAATAAGATCTGCCCAAAACTACCAGAGGCAAAATCCAATAAAGACTCATAACTTCTTTATATTTCTCTCCTTTGATTGTAGCTAGAGTAATTATTATTATTAATTTATGCTTATAAGCAAAATTCCCAAAACAACATTAAGTTAAAATATCTAAAGAATAATGAAAGTATGCTTGCAGTAAATTATTTAAAAATCTAATTGTGTGGCTCTTGACCAACTCACTCTGTCAAGACTTCTTTAAATTCTCTCTTTTAAGTAGACTTTTCTTTGAGCAGATCCATTCCTGCCCATTTCCACCTGGTTCTAATTCATACTCTTTTTGCAGAATCCTCGTGTCTGATAAATCTTACAAACTGTCCTAAAATATTGATCCCCTATCTAGTCTATAATGTTCCTCTTTAAAATAGCAGTCCACAAATGTTACTCTGAGCTTTGAATTCAGTAGAAAAGAAGGAAGGGATGGATGTTTTGTGAAAGAAGTAAGGGTACAGGAAGTAGGAATGTATAGATTCATTTTATAAATGCTGACACCTGTTAATTAGCTAGACTGGTGTGATAGTGACATCACATAAAAATCATTTTGGAAGTTAATTACAAACCACTATTGTTAGATTTTTAAAAATCAGCTGTTAATAAAATTTCAGACCACATAAATATGTAACCATTTTGTTGTCTTTGTCTCAGAAATTAAAAGTTGTTAAAGGATAATGGCTTTCTTATAGTTAACTTATTGTTCTAAATAACTGAACAGTGCTAAGCTGCCTAGAGAACACTTTCATGATCGCAGGAGACCTAAGTCTACAGTAAGATCCAGGAGATCCTAAAATCTGTGCACAAAATTAATATAATCTATACTTGGTATCTGGAAATATTATATAAAATAACCAATGCCCATTTTCCACTTCTGAGATGAAAATTATAGGTTTATTTTTTTCATGACTCAGTGACACAGCTTGCATATTAGTAATGTAAGAAATGTACCTTCAAAAATATACAAGTAGTTAGACTTCTTAGACTTTAGATTTTCTATGAATGAGGACACCATTTTTACAATAATAATGGTAAACCTAAATCTGCTGAATAGTATGATTCATTTTCCTGTTCTTAAAAAGCCCTGTTTTGTTGACAAGCACACAGATGAGGAGATGATGCATTATAATTTGTCAATATGCAATATTTCTTAATAGTCAAGTTAAATTTCAGGGAAAAAAGATATTAATTAGAATAGAAAACTAAGGGAATGTACTAATTTAGTTAAGATTAATTATATTAGGAGGTTTAAAAGATAGGATCAGTTTCTGTTTATAAAAAGAAAAAAGAGAAAGAAGAGTAGCTAGCATATCTTACTAAGTAACAACCAGGCAGCATTCAAAGAGCTTTAATATTGACAGTAACTCTATGAGCTTAGTACTATTATTACCCTAATTTTACAAATGAGGCTATAGAGACCAAGAGAGATTAAGGAAATTGTATAAGGTTAAGAAGTAAATAAAATAATGTGTTTCCTTAAAAATACATATGTTATTATTTGAATTCAAATATGCCAAATAGTATATTTAAATATGCATGTGTATATACTTAAAGATTCTTCTAAAATGATGTAAAGACAAGATCCTCAGCCTATACCTCAATTTTTACACTAGTTCCATTAAACTATATTTAGAAGTCTAAGAATATGCATAATAATTTATTTTAGTTTTATGTATCTGTTCTCTAAAATCATTCTGGTAAGTTAAAAAATTTGATAGATTTTAACACAATTTTATTTAAATATTGACTCTCATGTTTTTACCATTTGCTTTGGAGTTGTCTAGTTTTAATAAAGATAAAATAGTCCACCAAATTCTACAGACTTAAATGTCATACAATTTTCTGTTTCACTTTTAGTTCCCTTTCTTCCCAAGCTGTTCATCTCAAGAGGCAAGTTAAGTGTGTGTGATTATTAATTACTCAATTTATTATGCATTGTAGCAAATGGCTAATATAATTATAATATAGAAGTATGCAAATGAATTAAGCAATTATTATATTAATAACATCTAACTTAATTTATTTTAATTGCTTTTTTAGTTTGTAGTGACTCACCAAAGTGAATTAGCACCTAAGACACCATACATAACTAAAAATTTCAATTTACTAATTATATTGTTATCTAAAACACTGAAATTAATTAGTATAATTCAACTGATTTTAATCTAAAATCCCAATGTATACTTTAATTTGAAACTCAACGTGGCAAGTTATTTCTGCAAACAATTACTGAGTAACTAAAATTTAAGATTAACTAAAATTTATGTGAAGTAAAAGTGAATGATATAATTCAACTGGTAGAATTGTGTTCCGCTCATAAAGTGTACTTCATTTTTTTTTTTTTTTTAGGGCAGTAGTTCTGTCACATACACCAACTGAGAGTAGAAATATTTTCCATAACAGACTTGGAATATGTACAGATTTCTCTATTGTTACTACCAAATATTACTAATTTTGTCAAATTGGGGAATTCTGAATTCATCATGATGGTGGTCCTTTATGGTTTATCAGCTCTGCAAATTATTAAAAACAAATTATCACAATTTTAGAACATTTCATCACACCAAAAAAGAAACCTCCATACCCTTTGGCTATTCTACCCAATTTTCCCATGTCCCCTCCACTGCCCTGGAGGACCACTAATCTACTTTCAGTCTCCATAGATTTAACTCTTCTGGACATTTCATATAAACATAATTGTATAATATGTAGTCTTCTGTGACTAGCTTCTAAGTAAAAGAATTCTTTTACTAAATTCTTTTACTTAGCATAATGTTTTCAAGACTCATCCATGTTTTAGCATGAGTGTCCCTTTTTATGGTGAATAAATGGTGGCTATTCATTGTATGGATATATCACATTTTGCTTATCATTCATTAATTGATGGACACTTGGTTTGTTTCCACCTTTTTGCTACTGTGACTAATGCTGCTATGAACATTCATGTACAACACTTTATGTCAACATATGCTTTCATTTTTCTTGAATATATACCTAGGTATGAAATTGCTGGGTCAAATAATAACTCTATTTTTAACTTTTTGAGGAACTGCAATACTGTTTTCCAAAGTGGCTGCATCATTTTACATTCCTATCAGCAGTGTCTGAGGGTCCCATTTCTCCACATCCTTAATGCTGGTCACTATCTGTCTTTTTTATTATAGCCAACTCTGTAAAGTTTTGATCATGTCATTCTTAAGATACTTACACAAGATGCCTTTCTATATGTTTTTTCTTTCCTTTTAGACTGCAAATTCCTTAGGTATGGTAACCATATCCCACGTACCTTTGAACCATGAAGAAATCTTCTAATACAATTACTTGTCCTAATAAGGTTCCCATTGAAAAATTCAATGTAGGTTGGAATAAACTAGAGAGCTGAGATCATTATCTGGTTAATTTATACCAAAAACAAAAAACAAAACAAAAATTCTGAACTATTAAAATTAAGTTTTTAAGGGCTTGAATTATCAGATCATTTGCTCATACTAATTGAATTATTGAAATTACTCAACTCATCACTTGACTTTTCCAGGTAAGAACTAAATTAATCTTACTTCCATCCCAGCTTCTGCTAATTTTATCATTTTAACTAAATGTTCTTAACATTCCCATTTTAAAAGTCTAGATACCACTGTGACTCTTAACCAAAAAACACCTTATCACTTGGAAAAGATATTCCATTACCAAAGGATTATAATGTTATTTTGAATATTTAAAACGAGTAACTAGGGGGGAAAAAGTAACTAGTATAGAAAACTAGCAACATGGGAAAGAAGTGTTAAAATATAAGACTTGGATTTTTTATATGGCTTTTTCAAAATGGTACATTTATAATCCTTTTCACACATACACATATACACTATATTCCATGCACAGAGTCAAAAATCCAAAACTCAGAATTATATGAATTTAAGAATAAAAATACATAGAAATGGGGTGCTTGGGTAGCTCAGTGGGTTAAAGCCTCTGCTGTCAGCTCGTGTCATGATCTCAGGGTCCTGGGATTGATTCCCCCATTGGACTCTCTGCTCAGTGGGGAGCCTGTTTCCCACCACCCCTTGGCCAGCCTCTCTGCCTACTTTTAATCTCTCTCTGTGAAATAAATAAAATCTTTTTAAAAAATGCATAGAAATAAGGAGGACATCTACTAAGAGAAACAAGATGCAATTAATAGGAGATTCTCCAAAGTGATGGAGAGCTTCTCTGCAGGACACACGTTTAATGCCCTAGAAAATTCCCAGGTTTACTTTCACTGTTGTTAAGATGGCTATACCTTTCAGACTGTTTTTCTTGTTGTTCACTGGTCAAAGCTTTGTCTGTTTTCTTTTATCTTTATTCTACTAATTCAAAGTGAAAGCAGGGGCACCTGGGTAGCTCAGTCAGTTAAGCCTCTGCCTTTGGTTCAGGTCATGATCACAGGGTCCTGGTGTCAAGCCCCATAAAGGGCTTCCTGCTTAGTGGGGAGTCTGCTTCTCCCTCTGCCTCCTCCACCCCCTCCCATACTCTCTGTCTGTCTCTCAAATAAATAAATAAAAGCTTTTTTAAAAAAACCCACACAGGGGCGCCTGGGTGGCTCAGTGGGTTAAACCGCTGCCTTCGGCTCAGGTCATGATCTCAGGGTCCTGGGATCTAGTCCCGCATTGGGCTCTCTGCTCAGCAGGGAGCCTGCTTCCTCCTCTCTCTCTGCCTGCCTCTCTGCCTACTTGTGATCTCTCTCTGTCAAATAAATAAATAAAATCTTAAAAAGAAAAAACCCACACAGACACAAAATGAAAGCAGATATCAAATAATTGGGGAGGGGGTGGAAATTTGGTTAGAATTTGTTTTAAGGTTAACCATTCCTATCTCCCTAAATCTCTATTTTATTTCATTCACTCACTGATTTGCCTACTATTCAATATTTAGGGTGCAGAATGCTGGGACTCAGAAGCTGATAGAAAGAAAAAAAATCAAGAGAATTAGCCTACCTACAACTACCTCGCAGGAACTTCAGTAACCAGGAAGTTAGAACATAAAATATGTCTACCCTAATAAATGAAAGTTGACAATTAAGATGATTAGATAGATAATTAGGCCTTCAAAAGTTCTAACTTGGAATGTTCAGATACCAGAGGCAAAGTTGTTTATATACAAATTGAATGTTACCTAAAAACTGAGCAAAGAAAAGAGGATAAAGTAAAATATGCAGCATATAAGAAGGAAGAACTCAAGATTCGAGAAAATTATAATCAAAATACAGGAAAAGCAAAATTCTAAAAGCTGAGAGTTTTTCAGAGAAATACGTGATTAAGAAAGAAATACATTTGAAACTAAACACAAAAAAAAATTCTTATAATTGTTTAATGGAATAAGAGAATAAGTACTACAGAAGGAACAAGTTCAGTGTTACATAGATATAGATAAACTCATAATCAGATCAGATCTGCTGAAGCCTAACTGCTCTGCAATACAATTCAAATATGGTTAATGAACAGTGTTTCCCTAATAAAACTAGCATTTTTACAAGATTTTTTCATATTTATTTTATGTAGTTTTAGTTACAGAGTCAAACTAGAATTGAATCAATCTGATATTTGTATTTAGGAGAAAAATGTCTTTTAAATGTTCTGCATTCTCTAAAATGCATTTTGCTCAGTATTTCCCCCTTAATTTTTTAAGCCCATGTGTATTTCAAGGGAAATTTAATCCATATGTCCCTGACTCACTCACACTTAACTCATCAAAATATTGTTTAGTAAAAGCTATTTGATGTTGAAAAAGCCTTATGAGTCTTTATAAGTCTTTTTTCTCTCTCTTTGAATTAAGTTGCTCTGCCACTCATAAATAGTATACCCAAAGGGGTCACATTCAGCTTCAAACACAGAATTCACAGAGCTCTTGAAGACAACAATAACGCATGCCCATTGCCTATAAAAGCTAAAATATTTAAATTTCTAACCTAATTTTTTTATTCACTTAAAGGGTTCTAAAAATAAACAAAAGCTTTACCTTGACTATCTAGCCTTTTTACTCTCTCCTCGCAACTTTACAGTGTCCACAAGGCCATTTATAGCCTGCAACATTTTGCTAGAATCCATATTTTGTTAGTGTCCCCAAAAAAATGAATGTCTCTTTCAACCATATAGTTAGTCTGTAGGAACACTTTTAAAGGGACTCTTCATCATAACACATCCCTGCTAACCAAACTATGTAAATTTAAAATATTATAAAAAGACAAATTCAAGTATTATTTAGTAGACCATCAGCCATGATTCAGATCATATATAAATTCTTACATCTTTTCTTAAGAGGCCATCCTTTGTTATGCGTGCAAGTGTTTCACAAACCACAACAATGCCTATTCTTCCTCATACAATGTTCTAGTTGAAACTCATTTTTATTTTTTACTTGCTTCTCTGTACAGAGGATTTCCCATAAAGTAACTCTTCTAAGACTTATAGTTATACTTATTTTCAACCTGAAGAGCAGAGGCAATCAAGAACAGAGCTATCTTATCAGTACACCAGATCTCTCCTACATGCAGGGGACTAAATTCTCATTCAAAAAAAATTATATATATATATGTGTGTGTGTGTGTGTGTGTGTGTGTGTGTGTGTATAAACATATTAATCACCTACTGGAAATATACAGGTCACCTTTTTTGTCACACTTGGAGAAAAAGAAATGTGAGGTAATTAAACTTTTTTACTGCCAAACGTGGAGAAGAGGAAGAGATGAGTAACCATCATTGCACACTGCCACACCTATGAGGCCTTGCTCCAGAAGACTCTCTCCAAAAGACTTTGGCATGAATTCAAACACTATATAAAAACGGATTTCGGGGCGCCTGGGTGGCTCAGTGGGTTAAGCCGCTGCCTTCGGCTCAGGTCATGATCCCAGGGTCCTGGGATCGAGCCCCGCATCGGGCTCTCTGCTCAGCGGGGAGCCTGCTTCCTCCTCTCTCTCTGCCTGCCTCTCTGCCTGCTTGTGATCTCTGTCAAATAAATAAACAAAATCTTTAAAAAAAAAAAAAAACGGATTTCACCACTACATTTAGAGCCCTACTATACAAAAGGACAAATAAGTCTTTCTGTATAGTGCAAATATTTTATTCATTTGATTATTTCATTTACATGGCTTTGTGCAAAATGTCCTTAAGCAATATTTACATTGCAATCAACTTATAAGTAGTTAGTTATCACAATAGAATCTGCTCCATCAGTTCAAATCATCATCCCAATAAATATAAGTGTAGAACATTTTATCAGCAAAAAAGAAGAGAAATTCAGACTGAGTTGCCTGTCTAAATATTGTTAAGCATTCTTTTCCAGATAGAATGTTTAAGCAGTTCAGTTAATCAGAATATGACTGATTACAGGATACCTACCTGGTTTAATTAGTAAGAATAATTCAGTAACCAGTAAGAGCATGGGACTCTTGATCTCCAGGTTGTGAATTTGAGTCCCACATTAGGTGTAGAGATTACTTAAAAATAAAATCTTTAAAAAAAGAAGAAGAAGAAGAAGAAGATGATGATGATGACTGACTGCAGTGTTTTATGCTTTTTTGAATCCCAAAAATTCTATTGAATTTTTCTTTCATTTTAAGTCACTAAATAAAACTGCTAAGTATAGTTGTAGTGTTATTCTAGTTCAATTTGTATATAAAACAGGAACATTAAGAACCAGATACCATAGAAAACTTTCTTAAAACATCTTGCATCTCAGGGGCTAGGAGGAGGAGTCTCAACTCACCAACCAGTTTTAAGGGGGAAAGCAAAATGAGCTTGATAGTAGTAGTAAAAAAGTATGCACCATTGGGCAAGTGAAGCTGGGAGACATAATTTACATTTGTTGAAAGAAAACGATACTGCAGGTGATAACTTCACAACTCTAAATTAAGTATTACAGTTCATTTTCAGATGTGGAAATTAAGGTTTGGACATTAAAGTATTTACTTATGATCACATCACAAGCAGAGATGAGCTGAGATTTATTAAACCCATTTTTCTGCCTTTGTTAAACCCCTTGTTCATTCTACTATATCAGTGTTTGCTTGGTTTTTAATTACAAGTTTCAACCCATTGGTGTGTAAGCAAATCAACTACATGGATCATTACCAGCATTATTTGTAAATGAAATAAAAGAGAAAAGAATAAATTTGAATACAGAATGTCAAAATTCATTGCACACAGTAAAAATAAGAGCTGAAAGGACCTGCCAAGTCTTTATTCTCTGAAGCCAGATCCCTACTTGGTTGAGGTTGGATGTGGTTATCCAAGCAAAACAAGTATTGATATTGGATATTTACTAAATGAATGACATTATGGTGGGTGCTTAAAAGTAAAAAGACACATATGATTAAAGTTTCTGCTTCCAAGGACGTTATAGTCTAGAGGAAAAACAGACAATGAAAAACAACAGCAACCTAGATATACAAAGGAAACCACGTTAACACAAAACAGGACCCTTGACCATCATGTGTATTCTGGAACGCCTTCCTAGAATAGTGTTTCCTATCTTGAATCCAGGAACATAAGTAAAGGATTTAGAAAGATTTAAAGACTTGTTGCAGACTGTGGAAAACATCATATACTAAAATACCACCTTCCCTCTGAAACAGTAGTTCTAAATTATTCAGGTAAAAGTATGAGGCAAGGAGTCTCTGCAGTTGAGACTAACAAGCTTGCTAGGGAAGCTTTATGTGCCATGAGGAACCTGGATTTTTATCCTGAAGCCATAGCGAGACAATGAAGGATTTTAAGCTGGCAATGAGAAGATCCTATTTAATTTATTTATTTTAAGACTTTATTCATTTATTTGACAGAGAGAGAGAGAGATCACAAGGAGACAGAGAGGCAGGCAGAGAGAGAGGGGGAAGCAGGCTCCCTGTTGAGCAGAGAACCTGATGTGGGGCTTGACCCCAGGACCCTGAGATCATGACATATATATGTGTGTGTTTTTGTGTGTATATATATATATATATATATTTTTTTTTTTTAATCACTCAGGCCACTGTGTAGCTCAGTATTTTAGGATGCCCACATTTGAGGTAAAAGGCTGTTGTCTGAACTCGAAGAGATAGGAGCATGAACTAAATTTCAGTTGGTGGTGGCAAGAAAGCAAAGGGGACAGCCTCAAAACAACACTAAAATGTCAACGACTGATGCCAGGCTGGGTGTGAGGAGTAAGAATGTAAGAATGAGGGAAACAAAGCCTGAGAGAAGGGATGATATACATACTATTAAATATGTTTGAGAATGTGAAGATGCAGGGTTTCAGGGGAGAAGAGATTGAAGACACTTGGTTCAGTTTGGCCAAATACAAAGGTTTAGAATTTGACACCCAAGTTGAGCATGGAGTTTACAATTAAAACCACTGAAATCACCCAAGAAAAGTGAGACTATACAGGAAGAAGAGCAGCAGGCCAAAGGCAGAGTCCACCAAGGATACCACGGAAGTCAAGCAGTAAAAGAACAATAGAGACGAGTATGCTGTAGAAATCAAGGATCTCTCACTGAACATTTTTAAATTGATATTCCTTGGAACACAGGTGTTTTGAAATGTGTTAATGAGGGGGAGAAGTATAGCTAAATTCTGGGTTTAAATATAAAATGTTACACAGTTTTTTAAAAAAGATTGATGGATAGACTTTTCTGAGCTTTTAACATATTAATTCATGTATATTCTCCTATCACTCTGGCCCAAGTAGAGGATGAGAGTGACATAAAAAGGAGTGAATAGGAGTGAGGAACTAAGAAGTAGAAACTGATATGTAGAAGCCTAACAAAGGAGAAAAGGAACAAAGATAAGACAGTTGCTAGTCAAGGCAGGATGGGTAGGAAACCACCCCTGGTAGAGTGAGTAACTGCTTGGCACAGGATGGAAGGTACATTTTCTGAAATTGGAGAAAAAGAGGTATTGACAGACGCAGAGGCAGAAAAGTCTTTAGATGGAAGAGGGCATCAAGATCAATGACAGATTTTCTTTTCCCTCCAAAATACAAAACTTTCATTTCTTTATATAGTCAGGATGGAAAAATGTTCCTATGTGAATTTTCTAGGAAGGAACTATATATTTCACCGTCTTCTCCACAAGATGTGTGACCACAAAAAGGGATAGATAACTGCTTCCCAGACTATAATACCTGAACTCTAATCTTTGATTCCTTAAACATTCCCGAAACATCTCACGTTCACAGCTATGTATGTTTTCTTTTTCTTTCTTTTTTTTTTTCCAAGATTTTACTCATTTATTTGACAGAGAGAGAGAGCACAAGCAGGGGGAGCAGCAGGCAGAGGGAGAGGGAGGAGTAGCTTCCCCGCTGAGCAGGGAGTCCGATGTGGGGTCCGTGTGGGGCTCGGTCCCAGGACCCCTTGGCTCATGACCTGAGCCAATGGCAGACACTTCACTGACTGAGCCACCGAGGCTCCCCGGTGTACGTGTGTTTTCAGTTGCATCTCACACTGCCCAGCCCCAGACTTTATACATCCTAATCACTGGCCAGTCTTCCTTATTCCTGTTCACATACTTTATCTGGGTGTTTGTTCTAACTCTTCTGCCCTGCTTACAGTGCTCTTCTCTCTCATATCGCCTGTCCACACCAACCCACCCATTATATCTCACTTTAAATGCCGATGCCATCATCCTGTCCCAACTCCACCGACCCCCAAAAGAGGCTGGATGGAAATCATCACAGTTCAGTGAATGTCTATGGAATATTTATCTGGCCCTCTCTTGTTGAGAGGCAGAATGCATAACAGTTAAAGGCTCTGACTTTGAAGTCACATAACCAGTCCGAATCTTGTCTCTACCATTTACTAGTTGTATGGCCTTCCCTAAATTACTTCACCCCTTGATCTCATTTTCTATCTGTAAAATGGACACAGTAGCAGTACCTCTCTCCTAGGTTTGTTGTCGTGAGGAGTAAGTGAGATCAATTCATGTAAAGTGCTTTAACAATCCTCAGCTACCCTTCCTCCCTTATGTCCTATGTATTTCTTATCTTTACTATGTAATATAAGCTCTTGAGAAAAATTCATGTCTTATACTTTACTATATGCTCTCTTAGTACCAAAAACAGTGAATAATTTTTGTTGACTACATGAATGAATGAGTGAATGCTGAGTTGAATATCTCTCTCTAAGCATTTAATTTACAAGAAGGAACTACTTGGTAGGAACGATATGGCAGTTTTTAAATTATGCCATTTAAAAAATAATGGTATGCATGGAACCTAGCTAGATTGACCAATTACATAATAGCTCTTGTTGGTTTTCAGCATCTTTTATTTATGTTTTCTTCGAAATGCATTGTCTTTCACATTTTTAAAGAATAATTTGAAGTCATTTCCAGAAAAATAGAAAGGATGTGATCTGTTAATGTAAGTGTCCTTTTAGCTCTAACATACAAATGTGACAATCTCTTTGCAATTCCATAAAGACAGATTGCATACTATGTGACAGTTACTGTGTTAGATAAGAAGATAACGCCCCTTTCTGTAAGTAACTTATGCCAAATGGGAGAAATAGACTTCAAAACACATATATTTAATATACTATAAGGCTGCAGTGAAGATGCACCCGGGAAACCATGGGAGCATGAAGGCAAGGCACTTACTCCAACCAAGGGATGCCAAGAGTACCTCCTAGTCCAATAGATTTAAATCATCTCCTCTGGTTTATTCACTCATCTATTCTAGCAGGAATTTACTCTTCTCAATCATTAAATGATATCCTAGTGCCATAAAAGAGTCACTACCCTTCCAGAAAATGAAAAATGTATTCCATATGTTGAACTAAATGTGATGTAACTAGAAACACAAATCTCATCTGGATCACCTATTGAATCAAAAAGCAGAACAAATTATCACCATGGACATTAAGACTATCACTGTTTTTGAGTATATTTTTGTGCTTAAAAACTCATTTGTATTTTACTTAGACTATATATGCTTTATAAGCTTTTTTCCCAGTAAAATCATTCATTGCCTTTGTGGAAAATGCACTAGTTTTTGTTGATTTATTTTTAACACAAGATTATCTGTTATACAAATAAATTGGAAAGCCTAAATGGTAAGTTAAAATTAGAACCTATCAGATTATCTCTTGTTACTTTTAAAAATTATTTACTATAAGCACAATGAATAAGATGAGATGTTAGATAATATTAGTGCAAAAATAGGGTGCCCGAGTGGCTCAGTGGGTTAAGCCTCTGCCTTTGGCTCAGGTCATGGTCTTGGGATCCTGGGATGAAGGCCCGCATGGGGCTCTCTGCTCAGCAGAGAGCCTGCTCCCCCCCACCCACTGCCTCTCTGCCTACTTGCAATCTCTCTCTGTGTCAAGTAAATAAAAATGAAATCTTTTAAAAATATATTAGTGCAAAAATAAGTGTTCTACCCTGATGAACAGATATTTTGTTAAATGCAGTCTTCAACTGTTCTTATATAGAAGGTTCTACTCTTTCCGTTTCTGTTTCAGACCATGTTGAGTTTTACCAGAGGTAGGAGTACTTGGATCTGAAAACACTGATGTGGTTCTTAAACACCTGTCTCCTTTTTTTGTACAGTAATAAACTAATACACTAAGTGCACTATGGAGATGATTGGTTATTGTCCCTCTCAATCTAAAGATAGATTATGTTCAAAAAGTCACCAAAGAGAAACCACGTCTTGGGCACAGTGAGCTTTGTATAAAATTTGGGTTTGTAGGGATGCTTGGGTGACTCAGTTAAGCATCTGCCTTCGACTCAGGTCCTGATCCCAGGGTTCTGGGATAGAGTGCCCCATCGGGCTCCCTGCTTAGCAAGGAACCTGCTTCTCAATCTGCCTGCTGCTCCCCCTGCTTGTGCATGTGAAACTCTCTCTCTCTGACAAATAAGTAATAAAAATCCATTTTTAAAAATTGGGGTTTGTAATGGAATGTGTGTGTGTGTGTGTGTGTGTGTGTGTGTGTTAGGGAGGGAGGGAATACTGCTAGAAGTTAAATTCATAATTCTTGAGCTACGTATTCTCTTAGTTGTTCACATTATTTTTTTTGACTCAAGTATAAACATAACAAACTCAAACATAAACTACTTTCATGCAAGAAGTTTTTGAAAACCTCAAAGGACTATTATTCTGGTAGTATATTTGGACCACTATCAATATTCTCTGTACATAAAGAAAAGAAACATTGTCTAGAGATTTTGTTACTATACTTTCTTTTTTCTTGGGGCATTTCAAATGCCTGAAATCCAGGGAACTATCCTAAATGATAGAAATCTCAGATCTTCTGCAACATTTCCCCCAACTCCCTCTTCTCCAGGCACACACACAAACACCTCCATTTTCTTTGTGCCTAAAGCTTTCCTAGGATTTCAAAACTAAGTTCCAACTTTCTCATACTCTTTATTAGTTTCTTTTAAGTTGTTCTGAGAGTGATGCATGTTATCCTTTTAATTCTATGGGAGAAATATTTTTTAAGATTTTTATTTATTTATTTATTTGAGAGAGAGAGAGAGAGAGAAAGAAAGCAGGAACAGAAGAGAGAGCACAGGCAGGAGGAAGGGTCAGAGGGAGAGGAAGAAGCAAATCCCAGCAGGGAGAGAGCTGAACACAGGGCTCATCCCAGGACCCCAGGACCCTGACCTAAGCCAAAGGCAAACACTTAACCAACTGAGCTACCAGGCACCCTAAGAAAAGTTTTCTTTAAATTACATTGTCATACTTAAAAATAATAGAAGTCCAATGCAGATAGATATCTTACATATGCTCAGTCACTCGTGCTAGGAGTTATTTTCCTACAAATTGAATCACAGTGTAGAAATAATTGTAAGAATCATTTTTATTTTTTTTTAATTTTTTTGAATGCTATCGTTTTGCACTAAACACAAAGGATTTCAGATGAACTCTATTCCTTTTAAATAATGTCAGGATTTTAAGTTTAATAATTTATAAAGATTAGTCAATGTCTATTATTCCCAAATAATTGTCTTTTAAGTGTCCGTAAAGCAAATTGAGCACGTGGTTTCGAAGTAATTGAGGTCAGAGAAAATCTACATAGTTAATAATACTTTTATTAATATTAAACTAAGTTTAGGAAGTATTCAAGTGATTCTAAAATACATTGTAACTTCAGACATACTAAATACAGTTTGGGCCAATTAAAATTCATCAAATAATTGTAATTGCCAATTTTATTTAAACTTCAATTCTTTGTCCCTATATACTCTTGTGGTACATTATATTGAAATTCATAAAGAATCTTAGCCTTGTTTGAAAATTTAATTGCCTGTTAATACCTAGAATGTTATTGACACCCCTAAAAAATGACTAATTTCTCTTTCTAAGAAAAACAAAAGCAGTCCTTGACCTCTGGAAACTACCCTGAGCCTTGAAAGGAAGCGCATATTGCCAGGAATTAGCCTAGAGCTCACAGCTAGGCCTTGGTGTTCTCCTGTTGGTCATAAACAACCTCCCAGAACACCAGGATCAGACAAGGTCTCATGATGATGATGTGAAGCAAAAAACGACTTTATAAGTCATGGAAGTATAGACAAAAGCAAGGTTACACTGCAGACCACCTCAATACCAAACAGCCCCCCCATCTCCTTTTTAATATGAGGGACTACCACTTCTCTGCTAACTATAGCATTAGCTAGATCTGGTCCTCCCTCCCTCTAAATGAGATTTATTAAGACCCATAATCGCAGAATTATCCCTGCTTCCTGACAGAGCCCAATCCAGAGCAAAGCCATGCTCCTTGAACCCTTCCCAGAATCGCTTCACCAAAGCCCAGATCCTACAAAAGTCCTTTTTGACACTCTTTCTAAGTTGCCTGTGTCTTACTCACTGCAGTGAGCAGTAAACCCAACCTCTTAAACTACAGATGTATTCCCGGTTGGTCTTCGACAGGAGAGTATCGACACATCCATACCTCCTAAACTATGAATATTGAACTAGTAGTTAAGTAAAAATGATATAAAAGAACCTTGTAAACTCTAAAGCTCTATTAAAAAGTTGGTGTATTAGTGAGATCTCCAGACTTGGAATTTTGTTTTCAGTAGAATCATCCAAACCCACAAGTATTTTTTAACATTCTACTTTTAAAATACATCTGATGAATAGTTCCCTTTTCAAATATAAAACATATGTACTTTCGACTCTAGGTTTACCATCTCAACTGATTAAAGATGCTGTGACTCTGAAAGAGAAGTTCATTCATTTGAAGAGTCTTTTCCTTATGCTTGGGTAATCTTTGTTCTAGGACAGACTTTAAATTAGCACTTAAATTAATGTCAAGTAATATCCTTTTCCTTTCAAAAATAGTAATGGATCAATATTGCTTCAACACTCTGTTGTCAGTGCTAGAAGTAAATAACACTTATGAGTTCCTTTAGTTACCACTTTGCACGGTGGAATTCTAAAGGACTGTATTGTATGCATCAATACAGGGGAGGAGGTTTGGTTCCATCTATTTGTTTAACTGCACTTCAACAGCCATCACTTGACTTCAGTGTGTGCTTGAGAACAGTATTATAACGTATCCTTTTATTGCTCTAGTAATGATTGGAATGGATATATCTACATTCAGTCTTGAACTCACCACACCAAGGAAAGTTAGGAGGTTAAATTTGTACCCAGTTATCTTCTAGAACAAAATCTGCTCTATCGCCATCTCTCTGGCATCCAGAGAGGCTGCCCTTCTTAAGCTATTTTTATTTGAACAGGGATCCCAAGCTTTCAGATAACCAGATCTTCCATGTAAGATCTGCTGGTTTGTGATGGTGTCTTATGTAAACATTTTCGTATCAGATCCCTAAAATCCAGAGGCTCCCCCAAAAGGGATTAAAACATAATCCCCTCTCTCTATTGCTGTAGTGGATTAACTCTGTATTCTCTCTGATGCTGGTTTGCTCCCTGAAGGCTACAACAAAAAGATTCAGTGCTCCTTAAACATAATATGGAATTGGAAGTTGTAATTGGAGATTTCCCAAGGACAGGGGTAAAAATGACACACTATGAAGGCTGAATGTTTCATGACGCGTCTTTTTAAAATAAGGACCAGTTCGAAGTCCTTTTATAAACCCCCAGAAAATCTCAATTCAACAGAATAAGATTGGAGTAAAAGCAGAAAGGAGGGCAGTCTTCTCTCAGAAATGTAGAGAGTTTAGTAGAGAGAATGCGTTCCTCGTTAAAAGTTCACGGAGATGTGTCCTTAAAAATTCGTAATATATTTCAGTAAATCAGTATGTACGGTTTTGATAATGTGTTCAGGGATTTTTTTTTTATGCCACCCCAATTTAATTGTTTGGATATGTTAAATTACTTTTTAAGAGCAAGGAATAGCTCGCCATTTTAAATGTTTGTGACCATTCTACGTCTCCAAATGCCAGAAACCTCTATTAAACCAGAAATCAGTAGTCGCCAGTGTATAGAATGACGACTTTCCTGAGGTTTTAGCAAGGCCCAGCGACATTTAAGAAGACCCTGTTTTTGATGTCAGTCACGGCACCTTCTTTCTCACCTCGCCCCAATCAAGAATAAGCTTTCTGGATTTCTCCGAAAGGGAAACAGGGAAGGTGGCATCCAGAAGAGCGCCCTGGTGGCGGAAGGGTTAAGGGAGCGGTTCGAACCGGCCCGAGCGATGGGGGATTCCGAGGAGGGCGCGGGAGGCAGGAGGCGCCTCGGAGCGCGCGCACAGACCCTCCAATAAACACAAAGGAGGGCCTGGGGAATAGAAACCCAAATCCACTTGTAATCGTACAAGAGATTCGGGCATAATTACTTGAGCAACCTAGATTAAGATTGATGAGCCTTTAAAGTGGCGCTTCAGATCGACCGCCTCGCCCTTTGGAAAGAAAAACCTTGTGGAGCCGAGCTGGACCCCGACTTCGCTGGGCTCCGCGGCGGAAACCCGGGCCGGGAGTCCGCGCGCCCCGGGGCCGGAGCCCCCCTCCCCCGCCCCCAGTGCGGGCTCCTGGAGGACGGGGAGCAGTAAACTGAAAGAAAGGGCTTGGCGTTAGTCAGAGCCCGGCGGTCAGGATCTGGGGTGAAGGCCGACACTGACCCAGTTTGCTTCCGTCCACCCCGTTGAGCGCGGCTGAAGCCGGCAGATTCCTCTGTGTGCCTCCCGCAGCGGGAACGGCCGGGCTTTGTGCAGGGCGGTCGCGGGTTTAGTGTGTGCTACTCCCTGGAAACGTGAACTTTCCGGCAGTTCCCGCGCCCGGCGGGGTCGGGCCTGCTATCAGTGGCCTTGGCGGTGGCCAGAGGAGCCGGTCTCCCCGGGAGGAGCAGCCGCCGAGGGGCCCGAGCCTGGGCGGCCGCAGGGGACCTGCCTTTTTATTGCCTTTATCCTACTGTTAATGTGACTCATTTGACTATATGCATTTCAGGGCGGGCGGGCGGGGGGCGGGTGGAAGGGAACATACCGCGCCCTTGCTACCAAAAACGAAGAGGAAAAAAAGGGGCGGGGGGAGAGAAGGAAGGAAGGAAGGAAAGAAAAGAGAAGAGCAGAGAAAAAGAACAAGTAATTTCTGATTTCCGTGTCTGTATCTTAAGTACAGTATAGCAAAAAAAAAAAAAAAAAAAAAAGCCTCCCCTTTTGGGGAATCTTCAAGGGCAGCTAAGTAATCCCCTTCGAATTTATATTCTAAGACGTAATTTTCAACGTTAACTCAGACTGAGGGAATTCGAAGTAAGCACCTCAGTAGGCACACTTTCTAAAAATCTCTTTTACTGGAGATTAGTTTCTCTAGTTTTCCAAGTTGAGAGATAGTACTTTTCGGACGCTTTTCTAAGAATCTTCTTGTTCAAGCGTCTTACAGTTTCATCACTTTTGATTGTGGGTGCGATTAACGATTTTTGTTCTTTTCTATATAAGAAATGTACTTAATATCTTTGTGTGCGTGGATATGGATGTGGCGCGCCCTAGGACGCTGATATTAATCTTCCTGCAAGATGCAAACCCGTTAGTACAGTGGAATTTATATATTTAGATCCCATACCCCTTCACATCCTCCCGCCCATCCTTGGGGAACGCTGCTGCCGAGTGGAACGGCTTTACAGGATGGCTGGTCTTTGGGGGCAGTGCTGACTGCCTGCGGTCTCTTTCGGAAAGCCGGTGGTGCTCAATGGAGAATCCCGAGCATTTATAGGATTTCTAGGTGGAGGATACAGACTCGCTTGCTAAGGGTCACTTATTCGGTATCTTGACCACTTGGGGTTTTATGGGATTATTTATCTCTACTCTTATTATAAGATAATGTGCAAGAGCTAAGCAGACCTTATCTCACATGAAAGAAGCTGGCCGGGTTACACTGGCACCATTTTCTTAGTGCATCTTTAAAAATAAAGACCTGCGGCACCCTTTGGGAGGGAGCGGGAGAGGGCCACAGGGACTGACTCCTGTGCCCTTGTCTTTCAGGCCCAGTGGTTCTCAGCACCCCAGCCCAGCTCATCGCTCCTGTGGTGGTGGCCAAGGGGACTCTCTCCATCACCACGACCGAAATCTACTTCGAGGTAGATGAGGATGATCCTGCCTTCAAGAAGATCGACACGAAAGTGAGTCAGAGTGATTCGTGTGCAGTACTAGTGGCTTTCTGGCAGGAAGTGGTTTTCGATTTTGCTTGGTTTTAAATGACAGTGGGGGAGGGGAGCACATTTCCATTTTTGTCATAGGAAATAAAATGAATGAAATAACACATGCTCTATTTTATGGGATTGAAAAATATATTAATGATTTTAAATCCAGAGCATGTTACCAGAGCATGCACATTACAGTCTTTCCATGAGTGCCTTTGTGTGCACTTGGGTAAATTTGGTAGGTAAGCCAATTGTTCCAAAGCCTCTGGGGTACAGCATCCCAGGCTCTCTGGGAAGACCAGGAGGGGTCTTCTGAAATATTTTAAGATGACTTTTACTTTCCAACAGTGTAAATTGCAATGTGAATTACTATTCATTGAAAGGTTGTAAGGAAACTGGGGAGCAGCAGCGTTTAGATATAAATTCCACTCCATTATTACATCAGTTTTTCATCTCCTGAAGTGAGAATGAGTTTTACATGTGAATTTAGAATAAGAGAAACTGATTGTTTGAGAAGCGTTGATTTAAAGTGTATATAGGTATATGGGTATATACTAGCAATCAGATGTTTAAAGTTCGTGTTCTTCTGTGGGTGCCATGCCAGAAAAATACCTACTTGGACAGTATGAAGTACATAAATATTTATTTATTATATCTTAATGTATAGATTTTAACACCTGATATTAGGATAGCTCTACACCCCTGCTCTTTTTATTGAAACCAATTTGATTGTTGTTTTAACTTTTATGTTCCTGTGCAGTTTGCAAACTTTTTTCCTGAGGTTAAGAATTCAAGTGTCATGCCAGATATTCAAGCATCAGTTTATAAAGATCTTTCTGTGTGGTGTTATCAGAAGGAACTATTCTAATATCGTCAAAGACAAATGCGCCCACAGATCCAGAACTATACTACTTATATGTAATTTTTACATAGAGATAAAGTATCATTAAACACTTTGTAGAAGAGGAATTGAAATTCTAAAATTCATTCCCGTCTGAATTAACCACCTACCTTGAGGCCTGTAGGTGATTAGTGCTCTCAGCACTTGTTGATATTAAAATACTTGGAAGGACAGTCATAGGACTTCTTGCACTTCCAGCTCCCAAAGGCTGGAATGTTTAAAATGGGTATGAATGTAGTGTATTTGATTTTTAAATAATCGAAAGTGTGTCTTTATGCTTTTATCATTAGTTTGCTCTTTGAAGT
The DNA here is from genome assembly GCF_022355385.1 of Mustela nigripes. Taxonomy (NCBI): domain Eukaryota; kingdom Metazoa; phylum Chordata; class Mammalia; order Carnivora; family Mustelidae; genus Mustela; species Mustela nigripes. Next base: position 16,959,572 of record NC_081571.1, read on the forward strand.
AAAAAGAAATTTGGGATTTCTGATTAACTTCCTCAGCTAATGGAACACTTACTGCATAAAATAAGATTTGACATAAAATGGTCAGAAATAATCTTTATTTGGTTAGCACAGTTATACACATTTTGAAACTTTCATTATGACTTGAAGTTCACTTTCTCTGAGTTAGTCTAATTTTTAACTGAGCAGTCTGTACCATCATGACATAGTTTTTCCTCATATTATCAAAAATGCTACAGAAATACTAATCTAGAAGAGCAAGCTTTCAAGGGTAGATTTAAGTGTGTCTGCCGTAGAAAGAAATAGTCTTATAAGTAAATCATTATCTTGTGTAGCTGTACAAAGAGTTTTCTCCAGGATTTTAAGGTTTTATTTTTAGTTTCATTAGCATACTCCTTAAAATGTTTAAAATACTCGAGTGGGTTGAATTTTCAAAATGGAGCATTACCTTTTTTGATAGAAAAACAATTTAAAGTGAGACACAACAACTTTTATTTTACTTCATTTATTAGCTTCTAATTAAATAAAAACCAGCAACAGAAATTAAAATCTAAATCACAAAAGTAGTTATCCAGTGTATTTCAAGTGCATTTTTCAAATATATAATTCAGATATTCAAGCGTTATTATATAAGCTGAATTCAAATTTCTTTGAATATATTTAAATAACATTTCAAGTATATTTATGGAATGTTAGAAATAGAACAAGCATTATATTTGAAACAAAATGTAAACTTTTTAAAGTTCAGACACTTTCAAAGACAGATAAAAGTACCAGGAGGAAATCTACCTTTAAATGGTATCTTTGTTAGTGGAAAATGTCTGGCAGTCTCCAAAACGGCAATTTAACTTCTGTTCACCAAATCACAAAACACCAACATCCACACTTTCAAAGACAAAGTGAGATCACAATATTTGTTACAAATCAAAATATACATTACACTTTCCTTCAGATGGCATATCCAAATCGTGTTTACTCACAGACAGATGCACCTAAATCACCAGGATTGCTATAATCCTTTGAAAGTTAGGCAGAGTGTTCGCTGTGGTCTTGCATTACAGCCAGGTTGTTTTCCCGGTATTACTGTGTACTTTGCAAGGGAAATCCTTTGTAAAGAAGTCTTCTAATACTTGTGGGTTTGGGTTTTTCTCCATCCGCTTTCCCTACTTCTTTTTCTCCCCTTGGAGGGGTGGGTGAGATGATGCCTACACGTTGTATTGTTACTCCTTTTTAAGGAAGAAATTGTTTGCACTGACAAGTGGGATATTAGGAATCCAACAGGAAGTTTACACTGAATCAGATCTTTGAGAAGAGTAATCACATTTCGGCTCTCGATTAAATTGTCCTCTAAAGTTTTTCCAAACTTTTCGGGTTGGTCAGGATCTCTCTTGCCAGTCGCCACGTTTGTTTGGCAGCGTTTTCCAGAGCCGAATGAGGTTTGCCTTGAAACAGATCTAAGTTCGGTAGGAAGTAGTGAGGACACCGCCGGCACTGCAGGCAGGAGATAAGTTGCAGCAAAATCCCGTTAAGCCGATCACCCAGGCAAGACTCGTCCCAGTCTGACTCCCGGGGATGCTTTTCACACTCGTAGGAAACCAAAGTCTTCATGTGGTAATTGTTCAGGGGCTGGCCTGGCAGTTCAAGGTGACGATCCCGTAAGGTTTTGAGGATGGAGAGGCATTTCTTTCTGCAGCCCCCCATCTGCAGTCTGTTCTCTGCTTCCGCGAACTGCAGCACCCAGGCGTCGCTCTCGGCCGAGCTCTGTTTGCCGGCCAGGGAGTGGCACTCCTTGGACAAGAGATTGAACCCTTCCGCTTTGACCTCCGCCACCCGGTTGGGTCCCGGCCAGGGGATGTGGGGAAGTGGCCAGTGGGCAGCACTCCTCGGCCAGATCCCGGTGCATTTAAAAGCCGGGGTGATCTGCACCACGTACCTATCTCGGATTCTCAGTTTCACTTCGCTGGTGTCTGCCACCATCTTTACCACATCCCTGTAGCTACATTTGTCTACCGCTTGAGCCACCAGCGTCTGAAACCTGGACCGGATTTTGCGCGCCGAGAGGTAGCCGGAGGCGGTAATGAATTCCACCCAGAGGGACATGCTCCTCTTGCGCCCGTCGCTCAACTTCAGCACCGCGCAGCCCGGCAGCGAGCCGTCGTCCACAAAGTTGAACACCCCCATTTGGTTAAGGTAAAGCACCACTTCAAATTCGGTGGGGGAGATGACCTCGAGGCCCTCGTAGCGGTTGTCCATCTCGTTGAGAGAGCTGATGAACCGGGGCTCCTGCACTTCCACTTCTTTAAGCACGTCGGAAACTACTTTGCAGACTTCCCGGATAGTTTTTGCAATGGCAGCTTTCCTGGCTTGGCATTTCTCATTGTAGTATTTATTCAGATGGTATACCAGCTTGGCCTGGGCCGCGATCATGTTGGGGCAGAGATCCGGATTGTACACCGGAGTCTCGCAGTAAGCTGTGGGATCCAATGCGGCTGCTAGCGCTGGAGCCAACTTCGGTGGAGAAACGGGCCGCTGCGCTCAGAAATGTACCCAAACGCTCTCCGATGTGTTGCTGCGGTGGGTTCCTAGCCGCTGCTTTCCCCTTCCTTTTATCTTTGAGCCCAGACGGTCTTAAAGTGAAAGATTGTTCTCCCCCCTCTCTCGGTCTTTCTTCCTCTTTTAAAGAATCCTTGTGTGAGAGAAACGCATGGAGAGATCACCTTCTCAGTAATGAAAACAAAAGTTGCGCTGAGACCCAGCAAAGCTCTTCCAGTAGTCAAAATAATCAACCCTTTCCGTATTTATTTACGCTTTCCCGTAATCATTGTGTATGCTGGACTGTTAATCAGATGGAGGAAAAGTGTGCTGAGTGTGTCGGGGGTGAGTGTGAGTGTGTATATGTCAGAAGAAGCTGCTGTTGGTTTGTCTAAGAGCCCAGATGCACTCGTGTGGAAATTATAAAGGCAGGGCCAGGCAGGCTGGCGGCCAATCGCCACTGGGCTCGTCACGACAGCCTCCTTCAGCTCCAACCCGGCTAATTAATCCCCCCTCATGGATATAGGCACACAAACTAAAGGTAGGAGGCTGCTGCCGGCAGAAAACCACGCAGGCCACCTAGACAGTTTTGGAAATCAAGAGGAATCTCTCAGCTTTGGTATTAATTGAAGCATGTTGACGTTTTGAAAAGACTTGGCAAAGTGGTTCTCTTCTGTGTTGAAAACCCTGCCTGTCTTTTTGCAGGGGAAATGCAAATACAGGTGTATTAATGGCCATCCATCAATTAGTGAACTAGATGGGGTCTTCTAAAACAAAAGTCAGTAACTTGCATTTAGGGTAAGATAATTAACGTCTGGTAATCCTTGAGGTCTTTTTAAATGCAGGTTGAGAGTTTGCTCTTTCATGTATATGTAAGTTGGCTTTAGATGGACTGATGCCTGTGTCATTTGGGGGATGTTCCTATATGTTAGAATGGGGTTTTGGGTTGGGTTTTTTGTGCGTGTGCGTTTGGTGTTGTTTTTTTGTTTTGTTTTGTTTTGTTTTTTAACACTATGCAGCGTTTTATCTCTGGTTTTTTCCCCTCATTTGCAGTTGTTGAAAGGAATATGAAAATTATTGCTTTGTTAGGTGTTGTCTACCCCAGTTTAAGTTAGGATGTTTAAAAAATGTTGAGTGTTACTCCCCCTCTCCCCAACTGCAGCCCTCTTTGTACTTTGGTAGACTTGCCCAACATAATCAGGACAGTAAGCTTTGTATGCACTGATGGGAATATTTTAAAAATAACTTATCTCTGTGATTGAGAGATTACTGTAATGTGAGTTCATAGCTATGTTTTAATATGTGAAATCAAAGCAGAATCATGGAGATGAGACCTACTGGCAGATAACTGTTCTGAAAATGTTCACGTTTAGGGTTTCTGGCTTGCTTATTGATGTATAATTATACCTCCTCGCTTAAGTGTCCTTAGTGGTGACCTGACAGTAGACTTCTAATTGTTATAGGATTTCATGTGATTTGGTTGAGGGAAAATGGGTAAGATTTTAAGAGAAAATTAATTTGCAGTCATCCAGAGCTTTTAAATTTAAAATATCATTTGGAATACTTTGAAAGAAATCAGCATTTCTGCATTTTGGAAACTTGAAACAGGAGGGGGAGAATGGATTTATATAGAATATGCTTTTGGTTTTTGTTTTGTTTTGTTTTGTTTTCTGGTGGTACCAGTTGTGTCCTTAATGTACAGGAAAGGAAATAAATACCACTTAGGGATTATGTAGTGGTTTTAAAACCTAAGCAGATTTTTTAATGTCTACCTTTAATTTAGATGCCATCTCTTTAACAATATTTCCAGCAAAATCCTATAACTCCTGGTAACAGGTCTGTAGGCTCTTTCCTTCAGATCCGCTTTCAACAAGATCTTGTTCCAGGCTCCTACTTTTTACTCCAGCATTTGCTTGCTTATTTATTTATTTATTTGTTTGTTTATTTGTTTTTGCACAGGTATGAGCGTCACAAAGCCATCTATTATTTCCTTTTCTCCTTATCCAAGAGTAATAGATTCCGATCTAGCTTAAAATAGTACATGAGAGTTGGGGCTCATGGCATCCATCTACTGTTTTCCCCAGGAACCTTCTATTCCCTTAGGAGCAGGGATTGGGAACAACCCGAAGAACCCCTCCCCACTTCGCAGGCTTTGCGGGTGAATGCACTGCTACCTTTTGGCAGTTGGAAGAAGAAGAGGAGGCAAATCAGAACCGGAGAACCCTCGGCCCAGAAGGCGGAGAAGTGCCTTGGCCTCAGGGGGAAAGCCGCGTCAGGCTCTCACCCAGCGCAGGTTCCCTCTCTCGCTGGTCCGCACTCCCGAGCCATCCTTCTTTTCCTCTCTCTCTTCCATAGGGATTGTTTCCCTGTGTGCCCGTCCTTTTAAACCTTACTTGGTGTCCTCGGGTTCTCCACTGCTCCAGGCCACGGCCCCTGCCCGCGAACCTCTCGGCCCCGACCGCCCCCCTTGGGCCCCACGTGAGGTCGCAGCCAAGCCCCGCGCTTTCTCGTCGCCGGCCGCGGGCCCTGCCCAGCGCAATCTCCCTGGGGTTCAGAACAGAATTGCTCGGCCAGGACCTCGTCCCTCGATTTCTTGGGCCACCTGCAAGTGTCCCCGGTTGCCGAGGATGTGCAGCCTGGGACGCGGAGGCCCCGGAGCCGTTTGGGGGGCACCGTGGTGCGGCGGTCCGGATGGGTCTCACGCGAAGGACGCGAGGGGCGCCGGGCCGGCTCGCTGGAGCCAGGCGCGCAGGTGGCGCATCTTCGGGGCTCACTGTGCGGCTTAATTGGGTTAAAGCGAAGCTAAACACCGAAGCACTTTGTGCAAACTAATTGGTGTAACCGGGGCCTTTTCACTAACGATTTGCACTTTGAAGAAGAAAAATGGATGGTGAGAAAAGGACTAAGAAACTCGTTAGTCGTAGAATGTTCCAGGGAAGTGAAGTCATTCTGTTTCAAGGACGCCAGGACTGTGTTTTCTGGGCTGCTTCCTCCAGCACCCTTCACATTGGGAGCTGACAGTGATTTACATAACACAGGATTCACCCACCCGCTGCTATCACTGCAGGTGAACTGGGCGCCCTAGAATAATACTCCAGTGCAAGTTCTGCTTGTTGCTGCAACACAGTGATTTTCTATTACACTGAACACGTGAAATGAATTGCCTTCTGTAGCTGAAACCTTTCAGTGATCTTAGTAGACACCTCTCATTGTGGAAGGGAAAATTAAACTGTCCGAGGAGGATGTTTTTCTGTCCCTTAATTTTTTTTAATTGAAATGACCTATGTAGAGGAATTTAACATATATGGTATATTTTTATGTAATTCGGCCGCTTTTAATCTAGGCTTTGGAGATAGTTTTGTGGGAGTAACTTATTTTATAGTAATTTTTTGAAACACCTTTGGCCTATTGAACTGGTTATTTCAAATGAGGATGCACTACCTGGGGATAGCTTAAAATCAATTTATTTACTTATGTGAGAAGTTATAAAACAACTCTAATGATCCCAATCTTACTTATATATATATATTTTACTATAAATATAATCTTAGTACTAGAATAAAAGCTTCTGTGTGTCCCATGCTTTAGGAGATAAATGCTTAATTGTATTCGTCCTAGGCTGTGCAGGCATCTTTGACACGAGCTAATAATAGAATGATAATTGAAGAAAACTGACCTAATTGAAGGGAAAAAAAAAAAGCCAAGAATCTCATGATTTAATGATAGTTTGAATGATATTTGGGATTTGACTTGAGTTTTTCATTTCATTTACTTAGGATACTAGGCAGCCTTGATTTAAAATGCACCGTTTATGAAAAGAATCCCAAAAAAGTCACAAATACCATTATTGTACATGTTAGTAGCATTAATGAATATAAAACAATTAAATACTGTGATCCTTAACATTTCCAGACATTCAAAATAATAATGGCAAAATATTTTTTTCCTGAAGTATTGTTGCTTAAGTAACTTACCCGCATTCTGTAAACCTACATAATTTATATGGGATACACAAAGTAATGCATAAATAGTCACCTTATTAGGTTTAAAGGAAAACTATTATGTTGAGAAATGTAGGAATGCAAGGTTTCTGTGTTTTTTTTAAAAACTAATTTAAATTTGAATTACATGTTCATAAATTTAAGCCACTGTGACCTTTCATCTAGAAAAATGTATCTGTTAGGGAATATGCATATACATGTTAAATGCTCAAATAGATATTGTTTTGTGTTTTTCATATTTGCTGGCTGCTCTTCTATTCACAAGTATTCATGAACTTAAAGTTTTATTTTTTTAATATGTGCTTATTACACTGGGGAGATAAAAAGAATATGAAGTTGAGTTTATTAAATTATTTATCCCTACTGCTGGAGTGGCTTTGAAGGCTCATTGTACGCATCTGATTTCTGCCTCCCCCCACTTCGTTTTTTAAATGCACCCAGGCTATTTCATCTGCTTCATTCTGCCAGACACAATATATTTCTTTTTTTACACTAGAGAAATTAAAGACAGATATTTGTGCAGGGTTTTCTTTATGTGTCACATTAAATAAAGTAAAATAGAGGGAGTTTCTCTGGTAATCTAATTTGATGGCATCTCTACCTTTTTTCCTGTTGTGACTCCTTGTATAAGAACACTTGAAAAAAAAATAGCTTGAGAGCTTCCAAAGTTTCAATGATTTCTTAAAACACTTATTTCTTATTTTAATATCAGGCTTATGACAAAGTAAAGCAGAGAATTGAGGTCACTGTTGACACAATTTAGACCCTGTTTTGTTGTTTCAGCCAGCGCATCCTGATGATTGCAGTTCTTTAAAAAATTATTTCCTTAATCCTTCACTTGAATGATCAGGGCTGTGGCCTTGGTTTTGCTCACCCCCTGTACCCATCGTATAGTCAGCATTTGTTGTGGGGACCACTTCTTTTCCCTACAATGTTCCTTAGTAAATTTGTTATTGGTGCTAATAAACGTTGGAAAGAAAGTCAATTTGAGATGAAAGATGGACACTGGAAGCGTACCTTACCAGAATTATGACCACTGCTGGATTTGCAGATTTGTAGTGATTCTGGATAATTCTGGATAAAAATGTTTCTTTTGGTAGAAGAAGAAATTGAAAGCCTGGGTTATTTAGGTAATCGGCTCACTTTCCCCACTTCATTAGAATGTATACATAGAGGTGTAGGATATTTTAAGTTGCTTGTGTAAATTGAAAAATCTGAGGGGAAGTTTATTAGCCAAAAGATTTTCTTATTGCTCAAAACAGATTGTTATCTTTCTTCCAAAAATGTAAGGATATTGGGGTTAGTCATTTATTTATTGAGTATTATGGAGGAAGTGTTGGTTCCAATAGTCCAGTTCCTCATAGACCCTTCAGAAAGTCACTGTCCTCTTTATGATGTAGAAAATTCAAATTCACTTTATGAGATTTCAGCCTCTGTTTTTCATTCAGATAGTGTAGAAATATTCTGACGAGATAAATGGGCACAGGCAGTTCCTTTCTTTATGAATGTATGAAAACTAGGGACTCCTCAACCCATAATTCACGCGGATTTATAGACATTTGTGTATGTGACCACAGCCTTAGTACTCTTAGCGCATTAGAGTTTTATTGCTCTTAGAGAAAACAATGGAATCCGATGCGATTAGTGTCTTAATCTGTACATCTGTAGTGGGTCATCTTGGACTGCAGAGCTCTCATTACTGTCCCATACTGTATGTGATTAAGCCACAGGAAATATTCAACATGACCTTGAGACTAGAGTATGGTATGTAGATAATCAACATTCAGTGATTGCATGTCTAAAGTAACCTTTTCTACATCCAATTTACAGTTTTGGAGCTTACTTTTTAATGAACAAAGCAATTCCTCTACTAGGATTTATTTTTTTTAATGATCAGCAACTGGAGTAATAATCTAAAAGAATAATTATATCAAATGAAAACTATTACCTTGTATCATATATATTTTATGTAATAAAATAAAAGCTTTATAGAAAAGGAAGGAAATTCGTTTATAAATAGGAATTTCATTTATGGTTTTGCATATATATATATATATAGATATATATATGATATAGAGATATAAACATCTGAGAATACACCACCTAAATAATGATTTCATTTTCACTTATGATTATTTTCACTATTCTAGTAATACACATTTTAGTGTACAAATGCGTATCGTTTCTAAAAAGCCTAATTTTCCATGACTTATCAAAATATCAAATCAAAGTCCTAGTAAGTAGTTAATACTTTTTAATCTACATGTTTATTCATTTTGTCTGCACATCTAGATCAAAAAGCATGAGAGTGCAGAGTTTGTAAGACTGTAGTCTTTCCAATAAAAAATTGTGAAACCACCAAATAGAAAGTATACCTTTATTTTATTTTTATGTGAAATCTGTTTTTATTATTTAAGTCAAGTTTATTGATGTGTATTTTATGTACAGTACCATTCTGTTCTCTGGTTTTTCCACATGAATGTGCCATCCTGTGAATTTTAGCAAATATCTAGAGTCAGATCATCTGGCACAGGCATAGAATATTTCCATTGCCACAAAAGTTTCCTCGTGCCCCTATTCTTCTTTTTAATTCATAAATTTTATGATTCGTTTATATGCATCTGGGTGGTTTACTTTTGTGTCAAAAAATCCTTGGGTTGTAAATCTTTATTTATTCCTCTAGAATTTACTATTTTATCTCCCTTCTAATTTAAGGCCAGTTTTAATCTAGTAGCACTGAAGTGGAGGCAGAGTACAAAATGATATTTCAGATAGGCAAGCAATCGATTTGCACTTTTTTGTGTTCCGTAAAAGTTGTTTAAATATAATGTATGTCACCTTAACGCTAGGTAAAAGATTTATTTTTCAAACGAACTGCTACTATATGTTACACAAGCATGAGTGTGTACATTAGACTTAAGAATATAGTTTATATTTGAATGGCAAATGCGTAGTACACAGGGATTCCTCATATAAGTTAGCAACATTTGAGGCATATTGGTAATGTTACTAGCTCTCTGTCACTGGAGAAATGAATCTCCTTTCAGTATTTAAATTACATTGTACTTTACATTTTCAGTAAATTAATCCTCCCTTTGAGTGGTAAGGGACAAGGCCAAGGAGTTTGTTAGAACTAATATTAATTAACGTATGCACATTCTTGGAACATATGCTTCTAATCCTAATTTTATATAAATATACATTGTCATTTAAATTTCAATGGTTATAAATACTCCAAACAAAGAATTCTTAAATTGTAGGAAAGCAGACGTATTCGTTGACCAAGATGCTCTTTCAAGTATTTTGCCTTTTTTACAACTTGGAGTAGTCCAACTAGTCTTCTGTTATTTTCCCCAAGATATAAAATTATTTAAATGTTTTCTGTTTTATATTTTTATTTGGCAATTACAACAGAGATTTTAATGTTATGCATGCTTACAGGCCTATTAAGAAAGAAGTTATTGCTTTCTTAATAATCTTAAACCATTTTTAGAAAGTATACTCTTTTTATGGTTCGCAAAATAGCCTGTGCACGTACACACACACACACACACACAGAGTATTTCAGATAGGAAAAGATTGAATTGGCCTCTATACATTTATTTTAATCTGTTAAAGGGAAGCAACTACTAAATCCAAGATTCTTGTGGCCACCAGGACATAATATCACATCTGCAAGATTGGTCCATGATAACCTAGACAGTTTTCAGTAATATCTTCAGAGATGATGCTAAACAGAGTTTTTAAATAATAATAACCGGAAGTTCTGACAGTGTATATACAGATACACACTGTGGCAATTAAAAGCTTATCATAAGCTTTTAATCGCAAAATTGAGAAATATAAAACTTCGCTAGCCATTTTCTCTAAACACAAATATACTGTTCAGTCACCCACACGCATAATACGTATGTGTATCCATAAAAACACTTTCATAGATTTAAAAATTGTTTTCTGCTTTCCTGCAACAGATGATGGTTAAGTTTTTTGCAACCTGAACCTGTATTTGATAAGGAAATTGCGTAACTCCCTGGGTGGGGAGCCGGGGTGGGGGGTGCTGGGGGGGTGATTTTAGGGTTTCTTTTGGTTTGGGGGTTTTTGCTTTTTGTTGTGTTTTTTTTTTTCTTTTACTAGCAAATTCAGTTCTTCATTTGTTTTGCTCTCCACGCTGCATTAGCACAGTTTTCCCCTGTGTGCATCTGCCAGTGTACAATTTAGCCACGGGCATCTGTAGACCTTGTGGTGATCAGTATTGCAGGCAAAAGCCATATGTGTTTAAATAAAAAAAAAATCTCTTTATTTCATTTGCTGTTTTAACTGGATGGATAACTTTTGTGCCTCAAGACAGAAGAAGAAAAAATACAGAAATAATTAATTGCCTCTATTCTTGAGGCAGTTCCATTTCCCCCTCCAATATGGAATGCTTGTCAGCTTTCCTGATAAATGACTGCATGTATTTGCATAGATTTTACATTAACACAAAAATTAGTTTTATTTGTGGAAAACTAGTTTACATAATAATATAAAACCTAGTGTTATTGATTATGTTTGCAAACATTGATGATTTTTTAAAGGGGTCATAGCACTCTTATGTTTCAAAGATCTGATCAACCTATTTTTTTAACTTATATTTTCTTTTGCTCTACATGGTTTTGCGCTAACAAGACAAACGTATGAAATTTTAAAGTCATAAGAATTCTTTTCTGGGTGTGTTCCTCACAACTGCTTCAGACCCGTAGTTATTAACCCTCGTTCTGGTAAAAAGATTCTGATTTTAAACTTCAGCCGAGGATTATTTTAAAGACTTAGTACCAATTACAGACACCTCAGACAGTTGGAGGATTGCATGTGTGGGAATGATTTCAGTTTTCATATTCATGTTATCAAAAGGATGGGCACTATCATGGGTGTGTGTGGTTGAGCTCGCTCCTGAGACACTGTGCATTGTTTGCTACCAAATTTAAACGACAACTGAGAACTATTCTCTCCGTCTTCGGTCTGTTTCTTTGGTCTGTTTCTTTGAGTATACTTACCCGTTGATCACCCTAATCCAACCTTGAAAAAACACAGTGTGCCCGAGCCATGTGGGTGCTGCAAACCATTCTCTCTCTCTAAGTGGCAGGCAGGAGATGTTTATTCATACTGTAGTCTGGCATCTTGTTGTCTAGAGGCAACCTGCTAATTATGTGCTATCATTGTATTATCCATGTTACGGAAAATTCAAATATGTTCACTGCTGTTAGTTACATCACAAAGCTTTTCATAAAATATACTTCCTCCTCCAGAAACCTGCTACACTTAATGGCCACCTAAAGCAAGAGTCTCTCTGCCACTTCTTGATTCTGGGACACCCTGGGTGCCAGCTGTCACAGCTCAGCTAATGATGACAAATGCCCCGCTCTATGCAGATTGCAGAGTTTGCAGGCTGCCGTGAAAGGCAACCAGATTACCTTTCCTCAGATAGTAACTTAACCTTTTAAACTCATGTCAGAATGAAATTATCAGCTGCGATAGTTCCAATAGCTGTATCTTTAAAAACAAAAATCAGAACAGGATCAAAACACAGACTCCCTTTTTAAAAATTTTTCCGAGTTGGGTATCATTTACATGGCTTGACCCTGGAAGGCCGGGATACTCCTAAATGAGGAACTCTAGGGAAAATATACTTTACAGCCGCACCAGAATGTGTATTTGAACTCTGCGTGTAACTCAGGTAGTGTGAATTATTGAGAGCATTATCCAAATTGTTTAGTCTAGAAAATAGGCTGGAATAGGTGGAATTTTGAGGGAAAAATGTATTCTTTCTTTCTCTTCATCGAGCAAAGAGTGGAAAAGCCTCTGTTCTCCTGCTGGGTGTACTGGCCCAGCCTGTTTGAGATAAATTTTTATATTATTTTTTTAAAACTGTGGATTATTCCAAAACGATTTAGAAAATAATTGTTGCTAATAATTGGTTTTCCTATTTTCAAACTTGAGCTTTTGTTTTAAGCTGCTTATTTCTTCTATAGAAATTTGTTATTACAGTTATTCAAAAGGGTAATGGTGTCTGTGTGGCTCAGTCCATTAAGTAAGTGTTAAGCATCATACTCTTGATTTCAGCTCAGATCATGATCTCAGGGTCCTGAGATCCAGCCCTGCCTTGGGCTCCTCACTGAGCATGGAGCCTGCTTCAGATTCTCTTTCTCCCTCTCCCTCTGGTACTCCACACCCCCCCAAGAACAACAAAAATTAATAATAATAATGAACACTGTTAACCATGATGTCATGCAATGCAGGGGATAAATTGCCTATTAAATGAGATAATACAATTGCAACATTCTTTTAGATTTACAAAAAACTTTTATATGCATTATTTCACTTGATACTTAAAATAATTCAGTGAGTTGAGAGTAGATGGTGATAAGAAAGGGGGAACAAATCTTATGAGTATTTGATCACATTTAATCTTCACAACAAATAGTAGTCCCCATTTACCAATAGCGACTGAGGCTTAAACAGGTTAAGTGTGTTAGCAAGGGTAATTGCAGAACTAGGTTTGTCTGACTGCAGCTGCTCTCAGCACCACAATATCAAGACTGTATGTGGCAGAGATGTAGATGTCTGTGCGCGTGCGTGAAGGCATGCCTGTCTGTGCTGTCTGTGTCTAAGAGGTAATTTTTAGCAACTGCTGCTGGGATATAAGTAAGTGTTATTATGAAAAGAAACTACCAGGCTTACATTTCCATTAAGAATATGATTGTTTGATGAATTTTAAAGATTAAGTTCTTTATTAGGAGGCTTTTAATCAAGTAAATAGTGAGGCTGTTTGTATGTTATAAATCTTTATTTTATGAAAATAATGTATTGATCACATAGAGAGAAACTATTTAGAAAATACATGTGCTGTTTAATGAACATCAAATTGGACTATTTCACCTAAAGAAACATTTCATAATAAAACCTATGATTAATGGGATATACTTTTATAAAAATGACGAAGAGAAACAATTCAGCAGTTAATTGAATAAAATATCCATTTACTTTTTTTATACATATGATTTTACTTGGTGATATCAGTGAGTTATACCAGCCATGGTATTGCACATCTTTCAGTTAAGACACATTAAAAATGCTCTTTCATCATGGATTTAAAAAAAAAAAAAAACAGTTGTTTCTAAGAAAGCTATTTGTTTGCCAGTTGTTTTTATTCCTTACTAAATTTTTATTTGATGCAGATACTACCATATAAGGAATTTTATCAATGATGTGTCTGTTCCTGTTGTGAACGCTCCATCTTTATATGTTTTAATTATAGAATTCTATTTATAATTACTAATTAGCACTAATGCTTAGTAAGTTGCAAGTATTTCACTGTATATAAAAATTATGTAGAATTTACAATGGCCATCTCATTAAAATATATTATGCAGTTAGTGCTAGGAGGAAGAACCTAATTCTACTCCATGCGTCAGATATTTTATACCAGGGCAAGAAGGAAACTTTAGAGGAGAACATAATGCAGCCCTCCTCATTAACTGCCTGAATCTTCCCTACAGCATTACTAAGGAATGGTCATCCAGCCTCTACTTTTACCTCCACTGATGACAACTTTATTATCTACTCAGCTAACTACTTCGCATTTACAGACAGTTTTGATAGTTAGAAAGAGATGCTTCTTTTTCTTTTTTAAATTTTATTTATTTAAGTAATCTCTACACCCAATGTGGGGTTCAAACTCATGACCCCGAGATCAAGAGTTGCATGCTCTTTGACTGAGCCAGCCAGGCATCCCAAAAAACTCTTCTTAATACTGAACCAAACTTTTTTCTCCTTGAAACTTTCACCTTTTGTTGTCTTAGCCTTACTCATTTAACAGAAATAAGTCCTTTATATTCATCATTTAAGGTATCAAATTGAATATCCTCTGACCTTCAGCCATCACAACATATTTTAAGTCATTTCACCATTCAAGACCCATTCTCATACATCGTTTTCTTCAAGTGAGTTGTGTAAATTTATCACTCCCAGAGTAGATTGGGAGATGTAGAGTGGAGAGGCTTCTGTTAAGTGAAACACACTCATATTCGCTTTTGGGGGTTGTCTTCATAATCCCGTTGATAAATGCTGAGCTATATGCCAGCAAATACCATATTTGTTTAAACATATGTTTTGGAGTCCTAAGTACATGACTCTTTAATGTTTCCAACTCATTTTATCTTACCATTTTTAGCTGTTTCTCCTGTGGTTTGACTTATAAGTTATGCTGTTGTTTTGAATAAGAATAATAGGCATAAGGGTTCTTTCTTAAAAGTTGTTACAGGCTTTTTACAGAACATTCATAGCAAAATGGGAATTAACTATAATGAATCTACTGTTTTTGCTCAGCTAAGTATACAAAGAGGCTAATCCACTTAAGATATATGGCTAGATTAGACTCACCCAATATTCCATAGCCTTTATGTAGTTTTTTGCCAAACACTTGAAATCCTAATACTAGTTTCTTATGGCGTTATCAAAATATGTAACTAATAAGCCCCATTTGGGATAAAGTGTACTTTATATATTTTGACCTATTTATCAGTTTTGCTTTGTCAGCCTTTTTTTTGTCTACAAAGAGCATCTACACATTTCCCATAAGTTTGAAGAATGCACAGAAAAAACAATAAGTTTTTAATGTAAATAAATATGTTCATAGAGTCTTATAATATTATTGGAATAATTTTCATATTGATCCACTAATATTTGGGTGATAATTTTTGGTAACAATAGTTTCTAAATAACTGAATATGGACAGAGGCAAATGCTTTTTAAGAGTGATGTATTTAATAAGTTAAAGCCAATGTGAAAACATTTTATTAAGCTAAAGTAGTTTCACCAATCAGGACCCATTCTTCTCTAGTATTTTCTTCAAAAGCAATGCCTAAATCTGAATATATAATAACCCAGAGTGAACTGCTGAATGTAGAGTAAAGAAGCTCTCCTTAAGTAATGAATATATCGCTGGAAAAACATACCCAGAAGATTAAGTAATAAAAGGTAACCGATATTAAGTATTTTGATAAAATGCACTGTGAATTGTGTAAGAAAAAAAAAAAGAAAAAACTTTTTAAGTGATATGTTATTTTAAAGCCTTAAATTTCTCTGAGTGGAAGCTCATGTTTTTATTTGCCAAGTTTTTTTTTCCCCCCTAAATAAGGATATTTCATTAATACATTATTTACTATTGCTGTGACATCTAGGCAATAAAACACAGAGAGAGCTGGCCTCAGATTTGGCTTTCTTGCAGTTTGTGTCTCGAATGGAGAATAAGGAAGTCCAGTGTTTTTACAAAAGAAACATTCTCAAGTGAAGAGTGGCCCCATCTGTTTCATCTGGTGGCTTATGCAATAAGAGGTGTTATCGCATGACTCTAAATGCACAAGCAGTTGTTTTATGAACTCTTTTTGTGCTTTGAGGAGTTTATAAGTTGCTTCCCTATTGTGTGTCAGTCCCAGCTGACCCAAGTGCATTCTGCTGAGCATATTTGGGGGATAATTAGAACTAATGAAGCCTGGAACATAGCTAATTCTCTAAATGATTTATTCTTATGCTCTTGTCTGAGTCCTAAGAATTCTCCAAATCATAATCTAGGCCCTCTGTTTTTGCTAGCATTGTGTTGATACTGCTACTCGATTTTTATGTTTGTTTGATGGGCATTGAAAATAAAGATTGTGTATTTGAAATCCTGAGAAAAATGGTTCAGAGTAAAAGTTTGTGGTATTTGCTAGTCCCCAGAGGTGAGGGGAATGCCAGTTCTTCATCCTCTTTTGTTTTTGTGTGTATATCAAAAAGTTTATACAGCGCCTGTGAGAGATAAGGGGATAGACGATATCAAGTGATAAGAGCCTCTTTAAAAATTATGTATCCTTGGGGAATAAACCTGCAAGCAAAAGAACTGAAAATCTCTAATGGAAGTTCCCTATTAGGTTTCCTGAGGAAATAAGAAAATTTTTAAAAATCAGCCTTCATGTTTCAAAACTGGTTCACTGATATGGCTTCACAGTGTTAGCCCTGTTGAGACTGACATTTCTCTCATGCCCTCGCCAAGTAGTCAGTGATTCAGTGGCTTGAAACACTTGAAATCCCATCAACTTGCTTTCATTTCCTGTTATAACTGTTTCAGTGAGCAGCACTTTTGTTGTGCAGGTTAAGATCTGGTAGCTTACGAGGGTGTCCTAGAATGAGGACAGACACCATTGCCAACACAAGAAGGCTATAACTTAATTAAAGGCTCATGCTCAGGATATAAGATACTGAAGTCCCTTCGAGTAGGTAGTTGTTGTAGCCTGTGTCTGATTCGCTCTCCTTTGTCTGGAAACTCTAACATAATTCGTTGTTGAGTTACCACTTTTATCTCGTGATCCCAGTATATACAATTCCCCCTCCTCTAGAGCCCAGATAATAAATACTTTGAGACCAAGTACCGTTCCACTTCACTGGATATATGGAGACACGTAAGAGTTAGATCGTCAGCTCCATAGCCCAAGTAATGACTTAGGAACCAGTCGGAGATTCCCTGATCTTTATCACAAAATGTTTAATGCTTCCTCTGATAAATCCAAGTCTTACTGTTCCTCATCTTTAACCCCTGCTGGAAAGTCACCTAAACCCTCAAATAATAGTCTTAGAACACTAAAGGAAAAAGTTGCAGGTGATTGTTATTTCTTGGGCTTGAAGAACATCTTTTTTTCTCAGTTTTCAATTCTTCCATCTCTAAAAGAGACAAATAGGCTTGATCAAAGTCAATAAATACTGAGTTCTTATCATATGCTAGGTACTGTGCCAGATCCTTGGTCAGTGTTACTGCACCTTCCTCTGAACAGCGCTATCGTAGATCCTGCTGCTGTCATTTCATTGTTGAGAAGCTGAGCCACGGGAAAACCAAGTAAGTCCTCCAAATTTGCAGAGCTATGAATTTGCAGAGCCAAAGCTGTACAGCCAGCCCCTCTGAATCCAGACTTCAGAGCCTGCTTTCTTGGTCATCCCACTACACTTACCCTAGTTTGTTTTCCCTTCTGTAATATAAGGGTAATGATACCTATATCAGTATTGCACAGATTAAATAAATTAATACACATAAGGCTTAGACTATTGTCTTAACTTGTATTCTCCAAGTCCATACAGTAAGTACAGAACTAGAATTCTAACCCTGCTTTTTCTGCCTCTAGACCCCTGAGCTTACCTAGCATAGCACTGAGGTGAATCTTTATTGAATGAATCATGAAATGAATATCATCTGTCCAGTGGAAAAATTTGTTAATTTTACTGGCTGTTTTGATAGCCGACAGCAGACACTCAATGCTGGTTGAAGGAGTGAATGATTATCCTATAACCGCTAATAAAATCAGTATATTGATGACTCTCAAATTTATAGCTCTAGCCAAGACCTCTTCTCTCAACTCCAAACACATTTACGCAGCTGTCTCCCCCACATCTTTTCACGTGTGGAAGATGTGTATCAAACATAACCTCTCCGAACCGAACCCCCGCCCTTCAACCCCAGCCTGCTTCTCCCGCAGGCTTCCCTGCTTCGGCAAACAGCAGTCCTTTTTGCCAACAAGTCGGCTGCCATTCTTGACTCCCCTCATGTTTTCGTAGCGCAAATCTGGTGCGTCAGCAAGTCATCCAGAATCTGATTCGCTCTCACCAACGTTATTGCTTCCATCCCGATCAAATCACCCTCATCTCTTATGTTTGCTTGTAGTTATCCAAGAGGCGCCTTGGTTTCCTCCCTTATCCTCTTCTGGCTTTACCCTCTCTACTCTTTTCTTGACATGGCAGCCAGAGAGATCTGTTAAAACTAAGGTCAGATCATACCACTCTCAAGTTCACAATTCCCTAATGGCTTCCCACCGCAGAGTAAAAAATCCAAGCCTTTGTTAGCCCTACGACCAGCACCTTGCCCTTCTGTTTCTACCCCCTTTACCTCCTGACATCATTGTTTATGACTGTCACCATTACTGTGTCTTCACCAAGCACCCTGGCACCCACTCACACCAGGACCAGTGCATTTGCTGGTTCTTCCGTGTGGAGTTCTCTCTGCTTCTGGTATCTGCATGACATTTTCCCTTATGCCTTTCAGGTGCTAACCTATCTAAAAATGAAATACCCAGTCTCTCCCTGTTCCCGCTCTGCCGCCTTTTCCCCCTACCATTTACCACTATCTACATATGTTTTTACTTATTTATCACGATTAATATCTCTCTCCCCACATTTAAATCTAAGCTTTTAATGAAGGCAAGGATTTTGTCTCTCCATTGCTGCGTACCAAGGATCTAAAACAGTGCCTGGCTTATGATGAGTGCTCGATAAATATCTGTTGTTGGGAAGGGGTGGAGGGAGGGAGAAATGGGTATATAAAGGGAAAAAAAAAAAACAGGAAAGAAGGAATGAAAGGAGATCACCAGTTAATTCTGCTGCATATTTTGTTTGTCATAAAGCTATGAAAACTGTACTTAAAAGTTGTAACCTAATTCACAGATCTTAATGGCATCCTGACATCATTGACCTTTTCCTCGTTTTTGAAATTTTACTCTCTTCACAAAGGGAATAATATTAGTTATTGAACTAATATTAGCTATTCTGGGCAGGGCCTTACGCTAAACACTTTAGGTATGCAGCAGGAGACTCAGTGGGATTTTTCCTCTGGTCCCAGAATTGGAATCCGGGGCTACGTAGCAAAGAAGCAACTACTGTCTCATTTCCTAAAGATCTGAAAACAGTTGAGGCTAGACAATGAGTATGCATTCCAGTGGGGAGACATTAAGTTAGCATATAAATATATAAGCAAGTAAACAACTGTGTAACATGTCAGCTGGTGATGAGTGCCCTGAGAGGTAGATATTACCATCTCATTTTTGGAGATGAGAAAGGAAGAGCTTAGAAAAGTTAATTAAGGGCCTCTGGTTGGGGCTGGGACTTGAAACCATCCTTTGCGACTTCAGGATCCATACATTTAACGGTTGTGCTCTACTCACTGTATCCATTCATTACCCTGTTTTGCCTCTTTCCTCACTAACTCTGAGTTTTCACCATTAACTTGATTCCCCTTTCTCTTTCAAGCTCTAACCTCTTAAATATGGGTGTACTGTTTAGCTTCTCCTCGTCTTATGTTATACAACTTGAATGATCCTGTGTAGATGCGTCACAAATCTGTGCCTTTAGTCCTGACCTCTGTTTCCCCTTCATCGTCATTTTCTCCTTCTTGGTGGACACTTTCCAGATTGATGCCCCCATTCTCTCCATGTTTTCTGCCGCCTTCTCAAGTAGTCAAAAGCTTTTCCTGAGAAGTGCTGTATCTCATTTCTCCCTTTGTTTCTGTCATTGGCTTGAGTCATTGCTGTAATTGCAAAGACTTGACATCCGAGTCATCACTGACTCCTTTCCCGCCCTTTGCTCTTTCTCTACGACCCCCGTGCTCTGTTCATCAGCAAGTCTTGTGGATTCTTATTTTTTCCTGGTATCTTTCTCATGTATTGCTGTCATACCCATACCATCACCCAGGTTCAGGTCTTTATCAATTTGTTACTCGCCTGTGGCTCCCAGTGCTGTCTTCCCCTTTTCTAGGCCATCATAAAGAAAGCTGCTGGACAGACTTTCTCAGACACTTCTATCATGCTACTCCCCTGTTAAAAACCTTACTTTGACTCCCAATTCTCAGAAGCGGAAGGGAGGCAGGAGGAAAAGGAGGGAAAGAAAAGAGCCACTCCTGGCATTCAAAGCTCTTCACTATTGGGCCACTATAGCAATATTAACTTCACTGCAGTATAGCAATATTAACTTCTTGACACTCTACCTTGAACTCTCTGCTGCAGATTATTTTCCAAACATAATTCTTACATTTCTTTCTCTACCTTTTTACCTCTCACTCTTCACCTATCAGAATTGCATTCCTTTCTTTTAAAGTCAAATGTATCTTTTCTCTGATTTTCCCAAATAAAAAAATGATTTTTCCTTCTCAGTAATCTTCTATCACTTGACTTTTCTAAGTCAAGTGCAGATGAGTGCTATCTAAAAAAGTATTTAAATTTGTAAATGTCTTTTGTCCCCCAAATATATTTAAAATTCCTGGATGATAAGCAAAATTTTATCTTATTTACCCTTGCCCCAAAATACCCAGCATAAGACTGCATGCATAGTAAATGACTGACACATAAATGTTGAGTGGATGAAACTTACCTTAATCTTAAGGTATCAAAAATGTAGGAGGAATATTAGGGCATGTTTGGTGTTTATAAGGAAACAGTGATCATAGTACACATTTCATCTGTAGACCAGCCCCACAAAAAAATGGGCAAACTAATTTTCAAGCATTATATTTCATCCAAGATTACTATTAATAATATACATATAGTCTATTGGACAAACTGGCTGGCTTCTATTTGCTTTCCTGAGAATTATTAAAAACCAAATATTGTTAAGTAGGTTGCACAGCCATCTCAAGGTGCCACTGTTCACCTGGTGCCATAAGACGATATAAGGGAGCAATTCCTGGGGCTCTTTCCTGCCTTATATTGCCACACATGGCAGTTCCGAACCTTCCTTTATCATCTGATAGTCTTCCCTAAAGACACTTACTGCTCAACACATTTCAAATGAGTGTCTTCATTCAGGAGAATTTAGAGAGGTTTTTGTTTTTTGTTTTTGTTTTTTTTTTTTTTAAGATTTTTGTGTATTTATTTGACAGAGATCACAAGTAGGCAGAGAGGCAGGCAGAGAAGGAGAGAGAGGGAGAAGCAGGCTCTCTGCTGAGCAGAGAACCCGATGCAAGGCTCAATCCCAGGACCCTGAGATCATGACCTGAGCCGAAAGCAAGAGGCTTTAACACAATGAACCACCCAGGCGCCCCTAGAGAGATCTTAAATAAATATATATATTTTTAAGATTTTATTTATTTATTTGAGAGAGAGAGACAGTGAGAGAGAGCATGAGTGAGGAGAAGGTTAGAGGGAGAAGCAGACTCCCCATGCAGCTGGGAGTCCGATACGGGACTCGATCCCGGGACTCCGGGATCATGACCTGAGCCGAAGGCAGTCGTCCAACCAACTGAGCCACCCAGGCGTCCCTTAAATAAATATTTTTAGCACTCCAGTATTCATGAGTTGTGAAATCTCTAGTATTAAATATGTATATCAGAAGTATTTGAAAATTATAAAATTATCATCTGGTTGTTGACGACAAATGGATATCTTACCTTGGCACGAGCGTACAGCTGCACAGGCTTGCCCTGTTTTAATTGTGTATGTATAGAGTACAACAAAAAAAAAATGCAGTTGTAATGCTTTCTAAACTTCAGCTCAGGAATGCGCAAAAACATTCCTTTATAATTCCTAGGCAGAGAACTCAGGTGAAGAACTTTTTAAGTCATTCAATTATCAAATATTCACTGAGTATCCCCTGTGCTCTTCACTGTGTCCTGATGATACACCATCACTGCCTTCACAGAGATTTTAGGCTAACAGGAAATTAAAAAACAACTTGAGTGCACAATTACAATTATTACAATTACACTGAGTGATTAGAAAAGGAGAAGTTTCTAGGGGTCATAAGATGGGTATGTAAACACAATACAGGAAAGCTTTCTTTTTTTTTAATTTTTTTTTTTATTTTTAAGATTTTATTTATTTATTTGACAGGCAGAGATCACAAGTAGGCAGAGAGGCAGGCAGAGAGAGAGAGGAGGAAGCAGGCTCCCTGCAGAGCAGAGAGCATGATGCAGGGCTAGATCCCAGGACTCTGGGATCATGACCTGAGCCGAAGGCAAAGGCTTTAACCCACTGAGCCACCCTGGCGCCCCCCAGGAAAGTTTTCTGAATGAAAAACCTCAAGGATGAGTAGATTGGTCCTATCAACAGACCTATCAAGCATATATATATATTTTTCTCTTCCCATCCTTTTGTTCTCAAACACTATGCTAACTAATACAGTGGAGCTTATAGCCTCCACTGTGAAAAGCAACTGCCTGGAAAAGATAGAAAACTCATAAAAGAGTATTTGGGCACATTTAAGCTGCTTTTCAGGTTTCTGCCTCGAGTGATAGGTATAGAAACTCTACCAATGGAGATATAGAAATATTGGAGCAAAAAACATGTTTTCTGGGAAGATGAAGAATTCAGTTTTAACTACTGAACCTGTGGGTTATCCAGGTGGAAAAGTTAAGAAAGCAGCTAAATGTAGGACTTTAGAGCTTAGGAGAAAAGTCACATTTTCATCATATTTTGTGTAGTGAGAAGCATGGTAGTGCTTGAAAGACATCAGGAGACAATATAGAATGAAAAAGGGTTCAAGGACATTATCCTAAGGAGTACCAACAGAGGATGATGATCCAGGACAGGTGAATGAGAGGTGATGCTCAGAAAAGGAAGGAGGAAAACCAAGAGACAGGATTCTCTTAAAAGCCAAAAACAAGCAAGTTTTAATAAAAAGGTAGTGGATACCCACTCAGCTACCACATGAAGTTTAAGTAAGATGAAAAGTTCTTTGTCTGTCCACACCAGTTTTTGCAGAATGGTAGAGACCGAGTGCAGATTCCAGTGAGGTTGAAAAGTAAATGGGAGTAAGTGAAGTGTAAAATACACGGTCAAGAAAATGAGATACAAAGGAAAAGTTGGAGATATTGTGCCAATTATGGAGGGATGCAGGATAGATTTGAAGAAAGACTTTCACCTATTTAGAGCAGAAACGAACAACAGAAGCAAGGTTAAACTTGGAAAAGAGAGGGCTAATTCATGGAGGCTTATCTCCAAGACCAGCAGAAAGAAATGGTATCATTTTCTTGAGGCTGCAATGAAGAGATGGTTCCGTTTTCCTTGGAAGTAGACTCTGCACAGTTACTAGCATAACAGGTTGTTTACTGTATTCATATGGAATACAAACAATGGATGGTGAGGGTGTTGGTGTGGGATTGGCAGGAGGAAGGTCTAGAAATATACCAGGAAGAAGCTGTTGCATGTTGCAAGGTAATTGTGGAGAGAAAGAAGTTGATAGGTGGTTGTTGAATAGTTGATGGAGTATATAAGTTGGCCTCAGTTTTCTCTTGGCAGTAGAAAGCGCTGGGACTTCAGTAAGGATTGAGGGTCTTGGATGTTTAAATCATCACTAAAAGGGATAGGAGGTAATACACTAATCAAAAACAAGTAAAAGATGAAGGAGAAAGAGCGAAGCCCCACCGTGATGGAAACCATGAATTTGCAGTGGTGTCCATTTACATAAAGTCAAAATTATCCGTATCATTTAGCCAAAACGTACAAGAGGGGAAAGACGAGGTTACAGAATGAGGGTTTATGGAGAGTTTATGGCTGAAGGATATGGATGCAAAAAAGTTGAAGAAAAGAGTGATGGACATTAAGGAGGGCACGTGATGTAGTGAGCATTGGGCATTATATGAGACTACCGAATCACTGACCTCTACTCTGAAACCAATAATACATTATATGTTAATTAATTGCATTTAAATTAAAAATAAATAAAATGTCAGTGACTAGAACGTTAAAAAAAAAGGTACTTACATGATTACACTGACAGACTACTAGTTCTAAACTGGAGGGAAGAAATGTAGTCAGGTTGACAAATGGCAAAAAAAAAATGGAAAGATGAAGAAACTAGAAGTCTTGTGGGGTTTAGCATATTTAGCATATGGAAATACAGGGCTTCTCATTAGCATACAAAAAGGTTCTCTCCATCTCTACCTAAAATCTTAGCACATCTCGAAATCAGATTTGAGTTTCAGATGAGCATTTCATTGTTTGCCTAAACAAACATCCTGTACTGTATCTGGAAACCCGAGATGAGAGTGAGATGTAGTCAAGTAAAAGCCTAGTGAGATGAGTTATTAAAGGTAGGAGGCCGAGTAGATCACGAAGCAGAATGTGGCCATCCACAGACATAGATCGTTGCAATTCAAAGAAGTCAAAGAATTTCAAGATTAAACTGGAATAGACTGAATACTGAATATATGAATATTGAATTCTCTAAAAGTGGTGATAAGATTTTGGGCGGGGGGGGGGGGAGAAGAAACTTTGGAAAAGAAAAAAAATAAAAACACAAATTGAATGAATGGAGAGGAAAGGAAAAGAGGCTGAGTCACCAGAGCCTGCACAGAAGGAAATAAATGAGCCTGAGAGGGGTTGCTGGAATACTGGGAGCCAAAAGACTACATCCGAAAATCATTTCTACTTCATTGCTTTGAGTAGTACTCTTGAGATGTTTAATAAAACTTTTTTCATCAGCAGCTGATGAGTAGAGTTTTAATTTACTCCTGTAGCAGAAAAAATAGGCTTCTTTAAAAGACCCTGATATATGTATGAAAGTTTATTCAGGGACCAACACAAGTCTTTTTTTTTTTTTTTAAGATATATTTATTTATTTGAGAGAGAGAGAGTGTGAGCACACATGAGCCGGGGGAGGGGCAGATGTAGAGGGAGTGAGAGAAATTTAAGCAGACTCCCTGCTGAGTGCAAAGTCCACAGTAGGGCTCAATCCCATGACCCTGAGATCATGACTTGAGCCAAAAATCAAGAGTCAGAGGCTCAACTGATTGAGCCACTCAGGCACCCAAGAAGTCAACCCAAGTCTTAATAAACTTGGCATATCTGTTTCATTTAAGCTATATAAAACTGCCAAAAATACTTTTCCTTTAAGTCTTTGGCTATCAGCTAACTCCTTTGATGTTTCAGTAGAGAAAGAAAAGCACTTGGCTCAAAATCAGAACACTTGGGTTCTAGACTTGGTCTTTTTCAAATAAGCTATATGACCTTTATTGGGGGTTAGGGTAACCTCTGTCCAGTTTCTTGCCATATATAATGAGAGAATTGGGATACATGATTTCTGAAGCCTATTCTGCACATCCACTTCTAAATCATTTAGCTCTCTGTATTTTATTTAACTTTGAGGTCAGCAGAAAATATCAGCATTTTTACCTTTGAAAATAGACTTCATTAAATGCAGCATATATATTCCTAGAAAGTTAGCTGTAAATTATACTCTTATTATTTGAAATATATTTAAATGTATTTCATAATGAATCTTTTATAAACAAATTATTGGTCTATACTTTTAATGATATCTTCATTATGTATCATTTTTAAATTAAAACTTTAGTTACTAGATAATTTTCTGAAGATTTTATCTTTATGAGAGAGAGAGAAAAAACAGGGGGAGGGGCAGAGGGAGAAGGACAAACAGACTGCACACTAAGTGAGGAGCCCAATGGAGGGCTTGATCTCAGAACCCTGAGCTTATGAACTCAGCTGAAACCAAAAGTCGGATGCTTAACTGACTGAGCCACCCAGACACCCCTACTTACTAATTTTTAAAAAGAGGACTCTAACAATGCCTGGATAGCTCATATGGTTAAGCCTCTGCCTTCAGCTCAGGTTATGATCCCAGGTCCTGGGATGGAGCCTGGAGGCGGAGCTGAGCAGGTAGTCTGCTTCTCCCGGAGCCTCTAACCCTCCCCTGGCTTATGCTCTCTTGTGCTCACTCTCTCTCTCTCTCTCTCAAATGAATTTAAAAAAAAAAAAAAAAACTTTAAAAATTAAAATTAAATAAAAAGACAACTCTACATATTTGTTTTTATATAGCTTTGGGGAGGATATAGTGAATATGATTAAGAGTAAGAACTAATGAAAATAAAATATAGAAAAAAGTAATTAATCATGCTAAATGAATTCATTGCATCAGGGCAATAAAAGAACCTGTAGGTTTGATTGAAGAACTAATCATCATTGAGGGATTATAAAGAATGAGATGTATCAAAAGTCCAGATATGGGCAAAATACTAGGAAATTTTGTACTTGGTGCCTTGTTCAACATTGTTAATAAAGGTATAATGAAGACCTAGGAGAATGACTCAAGAGTGCCTCAGATCCTTTTGATAAGCAACTAGTTCTAAATTTATTGAAATACATTTGTATTCTGATAAGATATATGTTATAAACCCTAAAGTCATGTCTAGGAAAATAACCTAACTTTAAGTAGTTTAAAAAATCATTAAAGAAATTACCATGTTGCCTTAGAAAATATTAATGCAAAAGAAAACAGTAGAGGAGGAACAGATGAAGAATAAGACATGAGACATGTAGAAAACAAAAAGCAAAATGACAGACATAAATCTAGCCACACGAATAATAACATCAAATGTGAATAGGTTAGACAGCCAATCAGAAAGAAGACAGTCAGACTGCCTTTTTTTTCAATTTAATTTTTTTTAAATTAAAAAGGCAACAAAACCTATGTGCTCTCTACCTGCAACTACATGCAATCAATTATACTTTGATCCAGTTTAGATTTAAAGATAAAAATAGGTTGAAAATTATAGATGATAAAAAGGGATACCATGCAAACAGCAATCCTAAAAGACTGCTATCGGAGTGACTATACTAATAACAGGAAAATAGGTTTTGACGTAAAAAAAAAAATCTTAACTAATATAACTGCACCCAAGTCCAAGTGCTCAAAGCCAGTCACTGAGACATCATTGCTTTGTAGCAAGGAAAGAGTTTATTCAAGAGGCAGCCAAAGGAGGAGGAGATGAGATGGAGGGCAAGCCTCAAACCCATCTCCCTCAAGGAGGACAGAACAAGTTTTCTGTAACCATAGTGGTTGAGATTACATACATGTTGATGAAAAGGGCAGGGAAACTTGTGACTCTTCGTGAGGAAAGATGGAGTGTGTGCACTGAGCGAACATATATGTAACATATGTCCCATGTTCACTGTAGAGGAAGACAATATCAGAATGAGACAAAATTCAGCCCCTTGACCTCAGGAGATTAACTGCAGACATGGAGAAGACGGGTTGCATATGCTCTGAGAGCTGGTTTAAACTGCAGGGGGTCTTGGGCTCCTTATCTTGGGTATGGAAGGCAGGGCCTTCCTTGTTCCTGAGCTGGAACTGCGTCAGTTGATCTTGAGTCCAGGCTTCTGTGGGAACCACCAGTGGATTTGATAGTGGGATCTGAAAAGACACAACGGGGGATCAGGGGAAACAACCCTCTGAGAAACAAACTTTAAACTTTATGCTGTTTTCAACCTCATTAACCCTGTGGGGCACAGTGTCATTTAAGAGAGACATTTAAAATGATAAAAGGGTTAATGCATTGGGAATATAAAACAATTATAAATGTGTAGACACCCAACACAAAGCCCAAAATACATAAAGCAAAAACGGACTGAAATGAAGGGAGAAATAGTTACTTAATAATAGTTTGGAGATTTCCATACCCCACTTTCAATTATGGACAGACAGTAGATAGTAGATTAACAAGTAGATTAAGTAGACAGCAAATTAACAAATCCATGAAAGACTTGAATAATAAACTAAGCAGACCTAATGGACATCTAAAGAACACTCCACCCAATTACAGGATTTTTCTCTAGTGTACATACAATGTTCTCTAGGCTAAACCATATGTTAGGCCATAAAAAAAAAAAACTCCATAATTTAAAAGCATTTAAATAATACAAAGAATTTTCTCTGACACAATGAAATTAAATTAAAAACCAATCTACAGATGGCACAAAACTGAGTTAGTGAATACTTTGACATCAAGATATATAAATGATACAGAAACCACCATCATGTGACTTGAAGGAACTGGGGCTAGGTTAGCCCACTGAAGAGACTAATTTGGATTCTAAAGATAGGAATGGGGTAGGACATAACAGTTGCCTCTAAAAAGCCTGTCATTTATAATAAAGAGTATATTTATATGTGGTCTTCCAAAGAACACAAGTAAGACCAATGGATGGAAGTCCTAGCACAAAATAAAGAAGAATATTCTAATAGTACTTTCCAATGAGACATAGGCAGTCTTGTACTTTCATATATTGTGTCCCTTAAAGTATGTTTTAAAAATTCTACATTGGAAGGTCAAGCAATAACATAAAACAATGTTTTGAAAAGGGTTCCATTCCCACAAAGTTTTAAATAATTACAAATATGATTCCTATAAAATACATTTTCTTAAAAAGTCAAAGAAAAGCCTTAATAGCAGCCCCAGGTTGATAGGCAGGGTTGAATCTAAGAGCTTAGAACCCGAGTCAGCCCATTTCTCTTCTTTCCCCAAATCATACCCCCTTCTTCCCCTCACACCAATTTTAACAAATTTCTAAATAAATTGTTGTGTAATTTCCTTGTGCTTTTGAACTTCTCCTTAACTTTATCAAGCCAATTCTTAATTGCCTGAATTTCTAGAGAACCATATGAACAATTCTTTCTCCTAAATCTATGTTCTAATCATAAAAACTGAATTATTTAAATAGCAATTCAGAGCTCTTATTAATATAGACTCTTCAAAAATGCAGATTTGTACCAAAATTAACGATATGAAAGACCAAGATCACCTCCAATACATTATCTCA
Organism: Mustela nigripes; assembly: GCF_022355385.1. NCBI lineage: Eukaryota > Metazoa > Chordata > Mammalia > Carnivora > Mustelidae > Mustela > Mustela nigripes. Next base: position 16,988,481 of record NC_081571.1, read on the forward strand.
TAAGTAGGGAGCATTGTCAACCAAAGTTATTCAGTCAGAATTCTGAAGAAACTTCTATGGGGAAATTGAGGAGGTACTCCTCCTATGCACACACACACACAAATGGACTGAAAGGTGTAAGCCTATTTCATCAGCTATTCTTAACTTCTGTAATTCTCTTCATTCAGACAGTGTTTTTATCTAAGAACAGAATTTTTGAAAAGATTTTAATAAGAAAAATGGTTTCATTTATCATATTCTCCCAGAAAATAAATTATACTGGTGGAGTAAGCTAGGCAAATTCTTTTATACCCTGGGGTTCCTTTAACACATTATTCTTTCAGTGAAGTCACTGATGCCCTTAGAGTGCTGAGAAAGGTAACGCCCAAATTTTCTGGTGTACCTATAAGGCACTAATTTACACACCAGGAAGGTCTGTATAAATCTGGGCATGGCATCTTTCAGCCATTTGTTTCCTAAATACCAGCCAATTTAGAAAGACGGAAAACCTCAGAAATGAGAAAGATATTGGCGTATTTTCTCTTTGAGTGAGGGCAATGAGATTTCATTTTAAAGAAATCTAAAGTATTCGGTGTACCTAGGAGACTTTAGATTACTTACTTATAATCGTATATATTATATAACTAATATATCTATACTTTTCCATTAATTTTCTACCAGATGTTTAGAGAGGTCTATTTAAAATCCACTTGAAATGAATATTTATGTTTATGGATTACTAAACTTTCATTGTAAGATTTTTAACTCATATTTTGTGCCTTGAATGTGTCATTTTATTTATTCATGCTTTTTCCTGGAGATGACTGTTATTTTAGAAGCCAAATTATTTAGTGACAGATTTATAACCTTGATCTTAGCATATTTTTATTTGTATGAAAACTCTAATTTTTAAGGTCACATAAATCAAATTTCATGAAGGAAGTGGCCTGGAGATGCTCAGTAGACATTTTCCTAAGCATGAAGAATTATCTGTTTATGTATGAGATAGATATTTCACTTGTAACACCCAGTCCTCCCTGGGTTGAAAACTTTTTATGGCTGATCTTGTCTTTTGTGTGTCCAATAAGAATTACCAAAATATCTTCCATGAGATGAGGCAAATATCTGCTAGTTACTATTTAGTTTCTTCCTCCTGCAGGCACATTGGTTCCAGTCTAGCTCCCAGGGCAAGGGGGCCAAGGCAAGGGTCCTCCGGTGTCGATGACTGGTGGGGTAAACCTCACTGACACATCATGACTGTAGCACATGAAGACATCAGGGTTTATTTATTTCAGAGGTGGTTATAGCAATATAGATGATGACACACTCTTCTTAAAGCACTAGGAGCCCAGGGATTGCACTTAGCATTTTTTGAAAAGCTTCAGGATAATTGAAAGAGAAGAAGTTGAAGAAAACAAATGTTCCAATCTCTTTAATGAATTGTACTTTCTCCCTGACCACTGAACTTACTCACATGCACCTGAAAACTATTTTTTGCTTCAAATCTGCATCTTCATAAGAATATTCCATAAGAATATGAGATACTTCACAGAAAGTATCTACAAATACTAAAAATAAATTTGTCAGCTACATTAAATGTTAGTTTCTGTTATACTTTAATTAAATGATATCTGTCTTCGCTAATGGAAATATAGCGTGCTAAATGCTCCATTAATTTCCTTTTTTTTCCTTGATACCTTGCGGTCAGCCATGCCTGATACAAGAGACATACAGACCTACACTTCTCTGATGTTATTAATGAGTTGTTCATGACCTTGTGGTTGAGATTTGTGTGTTGTTTTGGTATTTAAAGCAGGCGTCCTTAGTGGAATGTATGTGACCACGTCGGGCAATTTAAAATTAGCTATTATTCCCGGCTCGGATCTGTAACATAAGTTAATCATAATCACTTGTGGGGGGAAAAAAATAGTCTTGCCATCAGCAAGCAGTTTTGTTTTGTTCTGCTCTTTGTCCCAAATGAGAGAAAAAATGGATGTAATGCTCTTTGCCATTGCTTTCTCCAGAAAAGCACAAGATCTGTTTACCTGGTTGAAATTCAAATTGTTTTATTATGGTGTCAATTCTTTGGTTTTGGCAGCACTTCTAAAGTGTCTATTCACAAAAAGACTACCCTCGTGAATGAATGCTAGTGTTGACACCACCTAACAAGCAGGGATTATGTGTTTACAGAAGAAGTCATATGATAGGTCAAGTATAAGAGGCACTTCTCAAGAGCACTTCAGCACATAATGAGTGACTGACTAGAAAGCGCGGAGCTGCCACTCTTTGGCTGCGAGGCTGCGCTGATGGCTGCCTCTCTTCTCCAAAGCTCTCTTGATCATGTTCAGCTGCTCTGTTCTCATGTGGGGAATAATAGTAGAGTAAAGCTGCTTTTCTGTCTCATTTTTCTTGCTAATTTACACATTCAAGCCATTTTTTGTTTGCTACCCTTATTTGCTATTCCCTTTTGTCAAGGCACTGTTCTCTTTTTTGCCTCGGGCCTAAGAACTAATTTGAGCTTCTATAATTACTTCATGTTTTACACCTGTCTGCATATCATGCACTGCCCCACCCCCCGCCGTCTCTGTACTTAAGCTGTATATTTCCTTGCAGAAAAGCTAGTTTTCATATACAAGGAATCCTAAGTCTCTCTCCTCAGACTTCTTCCAGAAGAAACACAATTAAACTGTTGAGATATCCTCAGAATGCGGCTGACCTCTGGAGTTCATGAAGGACAAATGAACGCTGTCTGCTCAGACAGTTTGTGTTAAGACATTGTTGAGTGGAGAGCCTGAGCTTTGTTCCTCGTGAATGAAGCAATGGTTGTAGTCATTTTAAAATCATTAAGACTCTGAATGCACAGTATCATTCTCCAGTGTTTGCTCTACAGCTGCTCTTCTACTTTATAGCGGCTTATTAAATTTGGGTCAAGCGTCCTCTGAAGAGTATCACAATGAAGAAACTGTTCTAAAAGTTACCTGTTTAAAAAAAGGCAATTGATTAGATTTTTAACTTAAGTGACAGCTGCAATTCATTGCCTGTTCTCTGTGACGTCCTGCAGCCAGGGCCGCCCTTTGTCATTTGGGCTGCATTTTGTAAGGGCTTTCCTGAATAATCCAGGGTTGCTTTCCACTCAGAGCCTGCTTCAATCCAATTAGGAGTTTAACAAGGGTCAAATTAAGGAGACTTTACACTTCATGTTTGCATCATTAGCCATAAGACTGCTCTGTGAGTGCATAACTGTGTGTCAGGGAAGAGGGGGAAAGGCGGCGAGATGGGACAGACACAGAGCTGTCATCCACCATGTGGTGTGCCCCTTCCCTGATGGAGGCTCAGCAGGCTAGCAACAACATTTCCAGTTGTCTTTGGGGTTGTTGCCTTGTCAGATCAGCTGGTATATAGTTGTTTGGAGGTTACGGGTGCTAGCTAGGGCTGATGAAGAAATGTTTTTTGCCTACTCCTTTCTCTTCGGGTAGCCCATTGTGATTGGACCAATGACTGGGAAGACATGAAGTTGAACCCTCTTGAGCATTCATTATTTTTGATGAGATGACAACTACCGAGGTTTGTGTTTTCACTCCTCGTGCTGGTTCCTGCTTTTTTTTTTTTTTTTTTTTTGAAAACATAATTGTTCATTCTGTAAGATATTATCATAGGGAGTGGAAACTCATTTTTTCAGCGAGTAGTCTGTTTTAAGGTCCGGCAAAGATGCGTTGCCCTTCAAGAAAAGAGGGACCTCGTGATCGTCTTCTTCAGTTCGGCAAATACTTAGAATAACTTGGTGTTTTAGCCTGTCCGAGGCCATCGAGGTGTATTTATGTTTCCTCATGTCCTCTAACTCTGTGATGTCACCGTGAAGAAAATGACCTCGTTGGAAAATAAAAGACAACAGAATTCCGCGACTCAGTGCTTCCACACTTGGGCTGTTGCTGGACAACTGTTGCTGTGCCCTTCAGCAGAGCTTTGTGCTGAGACACACAAAGTAAAGATTTATCTAAAAATAACACTTTCATTGTTCCTTTCTTACCTCCTCAACCCATTAATAGGTACTTTAGTATCATGAGAGTTTTCATAGTTTAATCCCTTCTCAAAAGCTTTTCAGAATAAAAGCTCTAAATGGTCCTCAGTATTAATTTGATGTGACTTCTGTACAATATGGTTTAAAACTCTCAGAAGCACATTTTTACCGCTTACCCTTTTTCACTGGAGCAGTGCGTGGAAGATACCAGCTAAAATGTTTTGTGGGGCGTCTACTGTGAACCATTTTTGCTACTTTCTAATAATATGCTTTCCCAATTTAAAAAAGTGTCATGATGATGTCATTCTTAATCCTTAAAAATACTGTTTTGGGTTTTTGCTTGATTTTTTTATTGTAAATGCCTTCTTAATGTTGACATTTCTCAAAGCTGTATTTTTAGTCTCTGGTTTGCTAAGAACTAAGGACCAATTATAAAGTGAGCCTGGTAAATAGCAATCAGGCTAGATTATATGCAATCGGTTACATCTTTGTTTATATTTGGACCACAGCGGCCTGGAACACAAGAGCTTCCAGTGCTAATAACCAACTTCACCCTTTTTGTGTGCTTAGCTGCTTTTGAACACACATCAGTCTTTCTGAAAAAGTGGGATATGGTAAATGTATTTCTTGCTGTCTGCAAATCTTTTCATAGTGACCCCGTGCATTCCATACCGAGTTCCCTTTCCTCAGCTTCTTGTATGTCTGTGAAGCTTCCAGTATGTGAAACAAGACTGTTAATTCTTTCAAATTCCAGATTCCTTCACCGAATTTTAATGTTCACATTTTCCAGTGGGTTGTGTGGGTATGCGCTCATACGTGAGTGTTTACAAGTAAACATCTTTCTGCAGTGAACAAGTTATTTATTTATTTATTTACTTACTTATTTTTTAAAGATTTTATTCATTTATTTGACACACAGAGAGCCAGAAAGCACAAGTGGGCAGAATGGCAGAGGGAGAAGGAGAAGCAGGCTCCCTGCTGAGCAGGGAGGCAAATGTGTGGGACTCGATCCCAGGACCCTGGGATCATGACCCGAGCCGAAGGCAGACACCCAACCGACTGAGCCACCCAGGCGCCCCAAATTATTTATTTTTAAAAATGTATTTGAGTCACCTACTAGTGCAGAGAGTACTGTTTTTGGTGAAACGGTGGAGAACTGAAAGAACACCACCTTGCCCTTTGGAGCTTTCGTGTTGGGAGAGAGGGGAGAAATCAAAGAAGCCCACAAATATACATAAATTTACGGTCAGGAATATACTCTTCTTGGGGAATATGATCTGATTGGCGAGTTGGGGGGAAGATTTTCCTAAGAAAGTGACTTTGAGTTGACCCGTTGAAGACACCTTTGTACTTATGTATTTTCATTCCAAAGAATCGAAAACATTTGCACATACACCTCTGACTCAACACTGACATTGTGAATCTTTGCACTGATCATCTATTAATTGAACATGTAGAAAAAGGCATCTAAAAAGATATAAATAATTCTAAGTTCAGAGGAAAGCTTCAGGCCAGCTTTAGACTATGTTCGTTGGCAGGAAAGAAGCGAGTGACTTCTTCTCGAACAGTATTTCTTTCTTGGTTATATTTTCTCTGGTGTTTTTTTTTTTAATTCGTTCTACAAGGCTTAGTACATGATTTATCTGCTTACCATGTGGCAACAGATTGGAATCCGCTAGTGTGGAATGGGTGGTGCCCTGAGCCCCTCCTTTAGACTGGAAGAGCGGCATGTGCTCATTTCTTCCCAGCGCCACATTCGGTGACCTCACCTTGGCAGCCTAAAATCTGCCGTGGTGTGAGTATTTATACAACAAGGATTGACAGACCCTCCAGAGGAGCCTCACCACCCCCCGCTGGTTTCTCAGCACATGGTTTCTCAGCTTCCTGTCATTCGTATACAGGGGTTGGGAATGGAAATTAGAAAACATCAAATCAAGTTTGGGGTGTTTTTTATTAATTATTTGAAGTTTTATGAACATAGAAAACTTACAGTTAACTAAATTCAGTTTCTCACTATATAAAAATTTTGCTGATACTGTATACCTTTTGAGGTTAGCAGTCAATAATACCTCTTCACCACCTGCTCAGCAGGGAGTCTGCTTCTCTCTCTGACCTTTCTCCTCTCATGCACTCTCTCTCTCCCAAATAAATAAATAAAATCTCTAAAAAAATAACAACTGCCTTTTAAAATAAATAAATAAATAAATAAATAAATAAATAAATAAATAAATAAAAACTGCCTTTTGCATGTGTTTACTATTTTCCAGTGTAATCAAAGACAATATAAAGTTAAGGGTATATTGTGAGCCTGTAGACTAATGCCCTCTATCACTGTTTATTTTTTCCCTATAATGAATCAAAAGTTTGTTTTGCTTTCAAAATGAGCACATTTATTGTTTTTAACTTCATATACATGCACATTTGCTAATGTTAAAATGCAGGCAATTTAAAATAGTTTTTAAAATTTGTGGCATGGAATGGCTCAGTCCACTAAACACCTGACTCATGATCTCAGCTCAGGTCTTAACTCAGGGTTATGAGTTCAAGCCTCACGTTGGACTTCACACTGGGCATGGAGCCTACTTCAAAAAAAACAAGAAAAGAAAAACTTAAAATAGTCCTTGTCCAACAGCCCAGAAATAAAATTTGTTGACATTTATAACACCATACCTTTTCAGTACCTTTCCACATACAAGTAGATGTATTTTTATAGATGATGGTATACAGATTATTTTTAACTTGCTTTTTCACACAACAGTATCATATACATAGACTTATTTATACATGTATCTGTATGTCTGTATATACATAAAATATAGAGACACATATTTCTGTTTCAATAAGTATTTATCTACATCATTCTTTTTAGCAGCCATATAACATTTCATTGTGCAAATACAATAACCAGTCACCTCTAGATTAACATTTAAATTATTCTCTATTTTCAACAATGAATAATTTTGTAAATACCCCTTTATACAATGTTCCCCTATTCCTCAGGACAATTTCCTAGAAACAGAGTTGCTGGAATGGAGAATTCATGTTTTGTTTTGTAAAAGGCTTTTGTACATCGTGCCTTTAAAACTGTGCTTGAAAGTGTATCTCGGTATATAAAGTAGCATATACATGCACACATTTCATTGACCCCTTATAGGCATGGGATATTATCACTAATACTAAATTTTGGTAACCTGGTTATCAAAATGGTTTGGTGGTATACTTAAAAATCTTTATTTCTTTTTCATCAATAGATTGTGAGCTTAAAGTTGTCTAGTGAAGTGTTAACACATTGTCCAATTATCATTACTCTTTCAGAGAAAGAAACAAAAGCCAATTCAAAATGTGCAAATTTTAAGTAAAGGAATAGGACTACAGCTTTAGGTAAAAGGGCTGGAAGGATGTATATTATAATTATATTATCGAGGATGAAGGAAACAATTATGAATATTCATTTATAATTAGATTATTGAGATAGTTCACATTCTTTATATGTAATCCCGAATGAATATTCATTTTAAAGGAAATGTTTTGGATTACAAAATAAGAATGTGGAGCATCTGGACTATAGAATGTTGCCAGCTAAGTGGAATTGAAAACAACAACACAACCAAAAGCACAGCACAAGCCAAGTAAAACATATCTATAACAAACTTGGGCCAAAAGGCTGCCAATTTATAAACTCTGCCAAAAGTTTTGTGGCTTTCTTCCCATGCAAAATAGTTCCTTACCAGTTCTTAACTAAAACTGGTTTTCCATTCCTTTACCTAAAACTTAATGAAGCTTCAGATACACACACATGAAATTTTTACCCCTAAGTGTAACTACTGTATAAATAGAATTTCTCTAATGACGGTGGAGCTGAAGAGCACCTGCTGCCCATGGACTGAGCATGCTCAGTTCGAAGGTTGGCGGAGTTCAGACTCCTCCTATCGGCTCACACCATCCGGCCTCATTGTTGGCTTTACTTGAAACTTCTATTATTTTTTTTTTAAGATTTTATTTATTTATTTTACAGAGAGATGGAGAGAGCACAAGTAAGTAGATAGAGCGGCAGTCAGAGGGAGAGGGAGAAGTAGGCTCCCCATTGAGCAGAGAGGCTGATGTGGGGCTCGATCCCAGGGTGCTGGGATCATGACCCGAGCCAAAGGCAGCCGCTTAACCGACTGAACCACCCAGGCGCCCCGAAACTTCTGTTTCTGAGTATGTAAAAATAAAATATAAAAACCCTTTTATTGAGGGGCATCTGGGTGGCTCAGTCGGTCAAGTGCGTCTGACTCTTAATTTATGCTCAGGTCATCTCAGAGTTGTGAGATCCAATCCTGCTTCCCCTCCAGCGCTGGTCCTGGAGCCTGCTTCTTAAGATTGGCTCCCTCTGCCTTTGCCCCTCCCCACTTGCTCACAAGACCCTGCATGCCTGTTTTCTCTCTCTCTCTCTCTTTCTGTCTGTCTGTCTCTCTCTCTCTCTTTCTGTCTGTCTGTCTGTCTCTCTCTCTCTCACACATACACACACACAATCCTTTTATTGACGTATAATTTTCATTTTTAAGTGGAGTGTTACTTTTCAGTAATAAATACAAATACTACTGTCCAGAACATAATTTATTATAAATTGCTGGCTAATATTAATTGACTTTTAAAAGTAAACCTATAAAGGGGAGCCTGGGTGGCTCAGTGGGTTAAACCTCTGCCTTCGGCTCAGGTCTGATCTCAGGGTCTTGGGATTGAGTATCTCATCCAGCTCTCTGCTCAGCAGGGAGCCTGCTTCCCCCTCTTTCTCTGCCTGCCTCTGCATACCTGTGACCACTCTCTGTCAAATAATTAAAATATTTTTAAAAAGAAAATGTATAAAAACATATATTATTGTAAAGAAAGCAAATGGGCAAGAAGCAGAATTCAAAATAATATTTTTAAAAACACTTTATTTATTTATTTGACAGGCAGATTGCAAGTAGGCAGAGAAAAGAAGGTGAAAAACCAAATTCTTGTAATCACTTGACACCAGATCTGTATCAATTCATCCTATTCTCTTAAATCTTTCCAATTTTATCTATTAAATATGTGTGATTTATTATTTTTTTGGCACTTTTTAAGTTATTGGAAAGATTTTTTTTTAGATTTATAAGCCTGCTTATTAGGTTTTTGTGGTGTTTGATAAACCATATATATGTGTATGTATATTAAGTTAGCAATAGTAATTTGAAATTATTACACAGAACTGTGACCAAAAAAATTGTCATAATTAAAACAGCCAACGCTGCACAGTTAGGCAAGCTTGGATATAAAGACATTTTTAAAAATATTTTATTTATTTATTTATTTGACAGAGATCACAAGTAGGCAGAGAGGCAGGCAGAGAGAGAGAAGAGGAAGCAGGCTCCCCGCTGAGCAGATAGCCCAATGTGGGACTCCATCCCAGGACCCTGGGATCATGACCTGAGCTGAAGGCAGAGGCTTTAACCCCCTGAGCCACCCAGGTGCCCGGATATAAAGACATTTAAATTTGCAAATCTTGAGTTTTCTCATCCAAAAATTGGGACCATTAAGAGCTACCTCATAGGATCTTTGGAAAATTTAAATAGTACTAAGAAGTAGCAAATGCCTAGCACCCAAAAAAACATTAGCATTCTGTTACTCCCTCATTCATTCCTTGCAACATAGAGGATAAATCCAAAGTAAATTACCCCCTAGGTATTTAGGGTTAGCATTTCTAATAAATTATTTCATTCCAATTCTTTAGAACAAATAAGGCCCCCAAATAGTCTCAGGTCATACAACTGGTTAGAACTAGCACTGCCCAATTCATTCCCAGCTCTACATCATTTTTAAAGTTATGAAACTATTTGCTATAGAGTTAGAAAGGAACGTAAGTCATCTAATTTCACATAGCAAGACTTCTTTTTAATACTTACCCAGTCATTTTGGATGTGTAAAACAATACGGATCTCCTGTTAATGTTTCCCCTTGTACCTAAAATACACTCTCCTCCCTTATTTTTCCTTTACAGTCCTGTTGGCTGAACCCTCCTTTCTCCACAACTACCCAGGACTAGAGTGCCTCAAAGCTTAGTTCTTGGACCTCTTCTCTTTCTTTTTATAGTTACCCCCTTGGTAATCCCACTCAGTCTTAGGGTTTTAAATATCTTCTATATCCCGAAATTTTACAATGTATATTTCTAGCCTGAATCTCTGTGTTGAACTCTGATATTCAGCTTCCTACTTGTCATTTCTACTTGGGTGTCTGATAGGTAAATCAAACTCACCTTGTCCAAACCTGAACTCCTACTATTTTCCTTTTCTCCTGCCCCGATCCAAAAAAACTGTTCTGCCTACAGTCTTTCTTATCAAAGTTCTTGGAACTCCATCAGCCGGATTGTTCAAGCCAAAACCTTGGAGTTATCCTTGACTTGTCTCTCTCCCTCCTACCTCATATATATAGTCTCTTAGCAAATCCTGTCGTTTCTACCTCAAAATATATGCAGGATTTTACCACTTCTCACCACCTCCACAGCTACCACATGGGCCAGCGTCTTCTGGGTATTCTTTAATTTTAAATGCACCTTTTATTGTGTAATGCTCAGAAATGGCCTGATTAACATGTTAGTTATATCCTTTTTCTGTCATAATCATTTGTCATAGTGGTGGCTCAGTCGATTAAATATCCAGTTCTTGATTTCAGCTGAGGCCGTGATCTCAGGGTCCTGAGATAGAGCTCCACATCGGGCTCTGTGCTCAGCGAGGTGTCTGCTTGAGAGTCTCTCTCCTCTCCCTCTACCCCTCCCTCCACTCATGCCAACTCACTCTTTCTCTCTCTCTCTCTCTCTAAAATAAATAGATAAATCTTTTAAGAAATAATAATTTTGTCTTAGGATTATAAGGACCATTTGAGTTATATTACAGTGTAGACTAGATATTTTTATTTATTTATTTTGTTCGATGTTTTTATTTATTTATTTATTCTGAAGTCTTATTTATTTTAGAGAGAATGAAAGTAAGTAGGGGGAGGGGCAGAGAGAGAGAAAGAATTCTGAAGCAGACTCCCCACTGAGTGTGGAGCCGGATGCTGGGCTTGATCTCAGGACCCTGAGATCATGACCTGAGCTGAAACCAAGAGCTTCGGCTCAACAGACTGAGCCCCCCATGCGTCCCAGGCTAGTAATATTTAAATTATTAATTGTTTAAATATTAATGTTGGTAGATTGGTGTCCCCGTCTAAAGTAATTGTAAGTGCCAATCATTTGTTGAACATCTTCATACAGAACTTTATCATCACAACCCCTTAAATATGGATAGGATTATCTCAATTGGAGATGAAGAAATAGAGGCTCAACCAAGTGAAGTAATTTGCTCAAGATCACAGAGCTAAAGATTAATAGAACTAAGCAGTAGAATTCAGATCTGTTCAATTTCACTGACTATTTTTGGGTGACCAGATATGGAGACTTAAGTGTGGGAGAGAAAAGGATACATTCAAGGGTTTGAAACTCTGAATATTGGGAGGAGGTAAAGGATAGGACGCCTGCAAGCATTAGCCTGGAGAGGGTACTGCCAGATTCTGAGGGAGACAGTAAACCATATCAAAAAGTTTACACTTTCCTATCAGGCGCGAGGAAGGAGAAGCTGATAAAGTGTTTTAATCATATTTACTTTTCCAAATAATAATCACTCTGAGTTTAGTACAAAGAAAGAATTTGAAGACAACAATGCTGAAGGAGGGTTTTTTTTTTTTTTTAAAGATTTTATTTATTTATCTGACAGACAGAGATCACAAGTAGGCAGAGAGGCAGGAAGAGAGAGAGAGAGAGAAAGAGGGAAGCAGGCTTCCTGCGGAGCAGAGAGCCCGATGCGGGACTCGATCCCAGGACCCTGAGATCATGACCCGAGCCGAAGGCAGCAGCCCAAACCACTGAGCCACCCAGGCGCCCCTGAAGGAGTGGTTTTTGACGGCCTAACCAAGGGTAGTAGCAATAAAAAGGAGTCATCCAAGGGGTGTGTTACTCTAGTAGGGGCACTAAAAAGCAATATTGTTTGAAATTGGACCGTATGTGGGTACCTTTACTGAAACTTATTTTAATGCCCAATGTAGAATTTTTGATATTTTTCCTCTTCTTCTAGTGTGTTATTTATTTTAAACAAAGAATTTTATGGCTATTAGCTATGGAGTGAAGATCTGAAGATGAGACCTCCTGTCAGTCCATGCATTAGATGGGGCTCGGACTGAGTTTTCCAAGTGGAGTCTTAGCCCTGTTCCTGGTTACCCAGAGTAGAAATGGAGTGTAGTCTTCTCTTTAGGTAGGTGTTTAAAAACAAAACAAAGCAAAACAAAACAAACAAAACCCTGAGGTTTCCGGAAGAGCTTGCCAAGTTCACCCCTGTCTTGAACTGTCAGTGAAAGCATATGGTTTTGCTTTTAATTTCTAACACACATTAGTTACACTATAGGTACATGAAAGGAAGCCTCATCTTCACCCACCCCCTGATGACAATTCCAGTGTGGGCTGCATGAAACATTATTTATAGAGAATTGCCTACATGTAAAAGAGTTTGTTCATTCCTAAATATTCTCTACTCCTGGATTACACCTGATAAGCAGAAACTGTGATCCTGGATCACCATGTTGGCCTCTTTTCTGGTTAAATTCCTTGGCTTCACGGAACAGACTTCATTCAAATTACCTCAAGAAAGAGGGACTTTATTGCAAGGCTATACGGTCTAGAGTGATAAAACTAAAAATCTAAGTCAGTTCTAGGGACTGATCTCTCCATCCATCTTCCATAAACCAGTTGGTCTGCTAATCTACGAGTGCGTTCTTTTTCTTCTCCATAAACAGATAAGCTCCTTATGCTTACTCATAGCTTTGGTTCACTTGAATTTTCAGCTTTGCCCAGATCTCACTTCGGCTCCCCTAGCCTCTCATTACATCTGTTCCTAGCTGGCAGGTACACCGTTCTCTCTGTGTTTCTTATTTCCAGTACTCTACGGGAATCTGATTCACTGAGTTCATATTCTTGAGCCAGGCCAAACCACAGAGTATTGGCAACCCTAAGGATTAGCTGCTATTGATTCTGCCGGGGGAGGCTCCTCATGGTCCTTGTAGGTGGGCCCCTTGCACAGAAACTATGGATGAGTTCCCTGCTCTCGGAAGCCCGGTTGGGGGGTCTCGCTTACTACCTCTCAATAGCACTCATTTGCTTCTAACTTGTGCTTTGAGAAATACTGTATACTTTGAAATTCAGTGTAAGGATATTGTTGAGATGTTATTTATTGCACGATACGGTGCCCTTTTTGTGAAAACCCTTGGCATAAAGTCATTTCTAGCTTTGTATTAGAAATAATTATGCGGTTATTCCTGAACCGGTTTGTTTTATCTTATTAACATTGTTGTGAATTTATTACTTCTTTTTCCAAATTGGCTGTTGGGAGTTCACGGGTCTGTAGCCCAAACAAAGGAAGTTTAAATGATTCTATGGTATGCTTTGTATTGTTGTTACCAGTCTTATATCGAGATTTATTCTCTATTTTTGACCTCTAATTCAAATCACATTTTATGTACCTTGGTAAGTTACTTTACATCTTTTCAGAAGCAAGCTATGTGTATAAATTATGTAAACCTTAACATACTCAGGGACATGTTAAAATTGCTAGCTAGTTTTTAGTTAAACGTGACCTAATTTTAAAGAAAGGAGCAAATAATTTGAAAATGTTAATATATCACATTTTTCTCTATTTATGTAATTTTAAAATCATCCAGATGCTTTTCTAAAATACAAAAATCCCTTTGGGGTTAGAAATATCCTTCAAATAAAGTTTGACATAGAAAAAATCTTATTACACATTAATCTGCGTTTGGCACTCCTTAACTATTTGTAACATTGTGATTGAGAAAGTAGATGTGTAATAAAATTAGTATACATTTAAAATTGTTTTCACATGAACACGGTTTCAAAACAGCAGCCTCTACCCCTCCAACAATAACACACTCCTAAAATTATTTCCTTTTTCTCCCAGACTTGACTTTTCAGCTACTCCTCTTTAAAAGAGAAAAAAAAAGAAAGAAAAGAAAAGAAACTGACATCAATTTTATCTAAAAGAAGCCCTTGAGGTGGAAACTGAGGGAAGGCTGTATGAGTTTATAGCAGACAAAATGTCGCTTACATTTTGCTGTTCAGTAGTTTGATATACTCATTTGCTGATGTGAAATGACGAGGGCTTACAAAACAGGGTTTTGTTTTTTAGCTGCCTGTAGACCTGGTGGGGCCTAACAGAACCCAGTCAGCAGGTCATTAACTCTGGAGAAAACAGCTTGCATTAATATGCTCTAATCCGGTATAATTAGTCAAATTACTGCACGCCGACCAGCTTGTCATGTGTTGTCAGACTTGGCATGCACGCTGGATTGCCTGGGTCCCTCTGGAATGCCACCCTCAATCAGGGAAAACTGCTCATTTGTAGTGGTCTTGAACTCTTGATAGAAAACCAAACTACAGCAGCAGTCGTGGAGGAACTTTTATTAATTCTTTGAGTGAAAATATTTTCTCATCAAAAAGAATTTGGTATTTTGGTGATCGAAGTGCCATCTTTTCATTTCCCTTATTTTCTGTGGCCGGTCTATGTAATACTCAAGTGAAATTAACATTCACGGGAGAAAAAATATTGAGAATGAGTAATTACCAGTTGGTCAGCTCTAGTTGCAGTATATGGGGGTGTGAGTTCGTCTGTGTTTGTGTATGTGTGTGTGTGGGGGGGAGGTCTTTTTCCAGTAGGGTAAGAGGTTATTAAACTCCAAAAGGGCTATATTAGCATAAATTTACAAGAGCTCTCATTCTGGCAGCAGGATAAAAACCTGTGTTACCTTTGCATTAACACTGAATTGCTTGTTGTGCTTTTGGCAATGACAGATAAGTCAGTGTAATTCCCCGTTGCAACAGAAATGATGCTCCAGATTCTAAACGCATCCTGAAGATGTCACTGACAATAATCTTCAAAGAACGGCCAGTGAAAGTGGGCTGTATGTTTGTAGGATGATATACTGCAAATGACAGGAAGAATTATGTGAGTGAAGACGAATCTGTAACATATTATTAAGCAATTTCACGAGAATAACAGGGATAAAAGGATAATGGATGAGGGTGTCATTATTACCTTCATGTAGAGGGAAAGCAAAAGCAAAGGTAGAGAGACAAGATTAATTGAGGAAGGGTGAAGCATTCATTGCTCATCAGCTCTTTTGTACTCTTTGCTCCTGAAATTCCAGACTGGGGTGGGGGGGAAGGTGCTCAGAGCTGCATTTTAATGCAGCTGGCAAGGAGGAGAGAACTGACAAGGCACTTTTTAGTCCCCTCCCCTCTTATCAAAAAAACACATCATCACTATCACCTTTTGAATGTTCTGAAGCCACCACAAAAATCCAGCAGAATATTTGTCCTTCTGTTAGCAGCAGTTTTCATTATTAGTTATACCTTGAAAAAGAAAAATGATAGAATTTCAAAATGCATTTTTCCATGTATTACCCCCAAAATTGTTCTTTTAAATTTAGAGATTCACATTCAGTGAGGAAACACTTCATAATGCATTAGATTGTTATTTTGATCATCCTAAGATCATTAGGTTAAGAAAATAATGCTTTTTATAATCCATTTTGTTTGTTCCTTTCATATTCTCAGCACATTTCCCTTTCATGTAATACTGGTTTCTCTTAGGTAACAGTAAAGAGCAAACACATTTAAGTGAAGGTGTAATTAAAAATTTTAAATGCTAACGTCTTCATTTCTATTTTCCTCTATTACCTGTTTCTTATAACTTCTCATTTGGTCAATTATTCCAGAGCACATGGTATATCACACGCAGTTAAGGTACAATTATAATATTAGCAACCACTGCCCTTCTGGTTGCAGAACTGTAGCACAGGTGTTTTGCTGGAATCTGAGAAACCTTTTGGGACATGGATTCCCTTCTGATAGTAATTTGCACCTCGTACTGAGTTAACCTTAAATGTTGCAGAAACCTTAAAAATATTTTTTTGTGTGAACTGAGCCTATAGGAGAGTCAGATGATCAAATTACATGCTTAAATCTGCACCCTGTGGACGTACTCAAGAGTTGAAGACTAATTTGAGTATAAGAAGCCTGAATTTCATCCTTGTCTACATAATGGGTTCATATATTCAGGAAAGGTAACAAAGGGTCAGGATTCGGGTGTCAGCGAGAACTGAGAATTATTCATTGTTAAAATGCAGCTGGCAACCAACAGTTTACTGTGTACATACACATACGGGCGTGCGGAGCAGTAATGTTACCAAATACTACTATGTTTTCATTGTGTAATAATTTCCAAACTGTCTTCCTATAAAACTTTTCGTATTTGATCCATGAAATAGTCATTTTTGTTGAGCAGAACCAGAATTCCTATTTCATCTCTTTAAATGGGAAAACCGAGGAGCAGAAAATTAAATGAGTTTATCTAAATAATTCCATTGTAAATGATGTTGCTAGGAATAGACCCAACCTCTTCAGACACCTGATCCAGTGTTCTTTCCTTTTGCTGTTTGATTTTTTAAAATTCATTATTTATGCCACACTCTGATTACATTTTACTGCTTTTCATGTATGTCTGTCTGAAGTGTTTCTTCACTAAGGGAGCTTCCTCTGCCTTGTGTTTTCCATAGAGCGAGGAAGAGAAACTAACATTTGTCATGTTCCTAATGTATACCAGACACTGTGTTAGACACTTACACGCCGCACATTACCTAACTTAATATTCACCAAGAGCTAAGTGAGTTAGATATCATTATCACCCCTTCACCAAAGAGGAAACTAAAATTCAGACATGTTCAGTCATTTGTCAAGCTCACAACCAGGAAGTATCAAGGATGCGAACCCAGGTTTTCCTGGCTCCGAAGCTCGTGATCTTTCAAACACCATATGGCCCTTTACTCTTGTCGACATTATATCATATATGTGCAGTCAAAATTACACTGTCTTTTTGCATCAGTCCCATATTTTAGAACTCTGAATGTTTAAATTCAGTGGCTTTTTTCTGTCCTAGCGTTCCTTGATTTCTGCCCAGTATTTGACACTGAGCTTCCAAAATCCTCAGGAGCACTACTCTGCTAATTCACTGGCCCTGAAGTCTTTCTCACCAGCTGCTCTTCCTTCTGCTGTGCCCTGCATGTGACTCTCCCATTCTCCAAGGTGTGTTTTTTCCACCTCCTGCGTTCTCTCCCGTAGAGATTCAATCTCTCACCATGCCATAAGCTGTCTCTCTGTGCAGATGATGCCAAATACCTCTTTGTAGTCATGTCTTCTCACTGTAGTTCCTTTTCCGTATTAGCTACCTGCTCTCTGAACAGCCCTCTCTGGATGCTTTGCTTGCCCCAAGCCAAACTCATCATTTTCCTTTTCTTCCAAAATTTCATCTTCCTGATTTTAGAAGATACCATCTTCCTCTAATCACCCAGGCATTATTGCCAATTGGAATTAGTTAGAAGCTTTTTGTTTTTTTCAGGATTTTTATTTTTTATTTTAGAGAGAGAAAGAGCACATGCATGGAGGTGGGGGAGCACAGGAAGAGAGAGAGAGGTGCACTTAAGCAAATCACATTGAGTGCAGAGCCTGATGCAGGGCTCAGTCTCATGACCCTGAGACTAAAGCGGAAACCAAGAGTCAGATGCTCAATGGACTGAGCCACCCAGCCTCCCCTAGAAATTTTTTAACCAGTTAAAACCTCTCCTGCCCTTTTAGGCTGCTGAAGTCCACCCTGATCCCTTCTCCATCTTTTACACACCAGCCACTCTTCAAGGCCCTCATCAAATATTATCTTTAATAGGAAGCTTTCCCCAAACCCATCAGATGTACGTATTTCTCTTTTCTTTAACTTTCCAAACATGTAAAAAAGTTGTACCCAACTTTTCCTGGCTCCAAAGTTCATGAAACCTAACAAGAAACTCGGTCATATTTGTTGACTTGAATTAAATCAAGGTCCCTAACAATCTCAAGTATTTTTAAATTTATATCACTTTTCCTTATACTTGGCTTTGCCATGTCAAAATTTAATATTAACCTTGTGAGTTTTTTAAAGATTTTATTTATTATTTATTGGACAGACAGAGATCACAAGTAGGCAGAGAGGCAAGCAGAGAGAGAAGAGGAAGCAGGCTCCCTGCTGAGCAGAGAGCCCGATGCAGTGCTCCATCCCAGGACCCTGGGATCATGACCTGAGCCGAAGGCAGAGGCTTTAACCCACTGAGCCACCAGGCGCCCCAACCTTATGATTTTTAATTTTACATTTTTAAGGGTTTTTTTTTTTCTTGTTGAGTTTGCATCTGTACATCCTGATATATTGTCAAATAGTTGCCATTTGTTGAACATGGACTTACTGAGTGGCTTACACGGACCAGGCACTTTGTTCTGTCCTGAGTATGCCGAAGTGAACTCGTCCCTGTGTTCAGGAAGTTTCCTGCTTAGTTGGGATGATAGTGTTCTTTTCATTTGACCTTTGAATCAATTTCATTGAACTCTTACAGGTACATTTATAATATGGAAAGAAGACAGATCTATAGAGCACTTTATTATGTTTTACTTAGAAATACCTAAATCTTGATTCCTTATAATGACCCTAAAATGTAGATATTATACAACCTCATTTTACACATGAGGAAACAGACTCTTTGGGTCCAAGTCATTTGCTCCAAATCACAAAAGCTGTAATGCAGCAGGGCCAGGAGTGGAACTGAAGTTTGTTTAATGCCAAAGTCCATGCTTTTCTCCTGTGGCACAGGACTCTACATGTCTTTGTTCTAGCAAAAGGGATGTTAGATGACGGGAGTTCTTTGACTCATGACTTTATCTAGTTCCTTGACTTTTAGAGAAGGCAGGAAGCATTAGTCATAATTACGCTACATAATGGGTAGAATGGTAATACTTATTGCACTTATGGAAAACACACCCCTGTGGTTTTATGAGAAGAACTAAAGCAACTTACTACTTTTGTGCACAAATGCACAGTCAGGGTGAGGACACCCAGTTGCCCTTCTTGCTAGCACTAGCCACCTGATTCTGATTACTGGTGTAATGTGGGTCAGGGACAATGTACTCTGTGTCCTACCAAGCATTTGGGGGACTCAGGTTGTGGGAACTTCATAGAAACTGACACTTTCTTCTATACTTGCTGCCACTCCGACAACTGGAGGAAAGCAATTCTTAAGTGACTGTAAACCCAAATCAAGTGCAGAAGATGACAAAAGAAGCAGAATTGGCTCCTTTCTCACCTTCGCAAATTTTGAACTCCACTGTGAAGAGGAGAAATGAACATCAATGGATTGACCAATACAATGCTACTTAGCCTTCTAAACAACTTTTCAAACTGCTTGTTAGATTGGATGCCAGGATTTCTCTTTCTTTTTCTTTCTATTTAAATTCAAACTTCCCTTAACTGTCAAGGCTTCTTTTGTCTTCTCATTCTAAAAGCTGTTTTATGAATCTGGTCTTTTTTGGGGGGAAACATAGAGGGGCACCTCAGTCAGTTAAGCGACCAACTCTTGGTTTTAGCTCAGGTCATGATCTCAGGTGTATGAGATGGAACCCTAGGTAAGGATCTGTACTCAGCAGGAGTCTGCTGGAGAATCTCTCTCTCCCTCCGCCCTCCCCCTTCTCTTGCAATCTGGGCTCCTATAATGCATGCTCTCTCAAAAATAAATAAAAAATTTTTTTAATGTTCTTTAAAAATGTAGTAGTATTCTCATGGTCTCACATTATCCAAATTTCAAAATTCTAGTCTACTTAGCAGGGCCCAAAATGATACTTCTTAGTATCAGATAAATTAGGATTTTAGTTTTATTTAATTGCTTGTAACTAATAGATTATTTTAAGTTTATATTTCAACTTTTAAACTTAAAGGTGAGCTCATTCCTGTCTCTAATGGGCTTTATATAGAGGCCATCACACTGACATTCCCAAATATTTCTACAGAAATGCTTTTGATGATAATGTCGACTCCTTTAATATTTAGATTTCCTAAGGATCCATGAATGAAATATTAGTTTCATTTACTTTAAAAAATAATATTAGCCTTTTCAATAGCATTCAGTATAATGTAGGCGTGAGTCAGTATGCTTTGCAGAGGAAATAAAAAGCATAACTTAATCTGATGACTTCGTTAGGTAGAAGTCGAGCCTCAAGTGCCTAATACTGATACAGTTGCCATGTATAACAATGCTTCAGTGATAAAAGGCATTAGGCAACTACATCTCTCTCCCGTTACTGCCAAGATTGGAATATTTCTTCCCCTTAGCTCCAGTGGCACTGAGGACAGGGGATTCTGAATAGAATAAGGGCCTGTCAGGGAAGATGTGCCAGTGGTATCTCTAGTGAGGAGTAGGTAAGAGTATCCAGTGTTAGAAGAGCCCAGTGCCCATAAATCTAGGACATCTTGTCAGTAAGGCTCTCAGGGACATCAACCAAATGACCAGTTGACTTTTTTTTTCTCCTGACAACCCTAAGAATTGGCTCCTCCTCTTCGTTTTCCTGGACCAAACATTACTTTCAGCCTGATTTTCTTTCCCTCTTGACCCCACAGAGGAAAAGGACACAGTCTTCTAGCTTCTCACAACTCTCTTCCTTAAACCAGAGTAAAGTTCTCTAGAAGTTTCTAAGTGTCCTTACTGTTTCAATTTGAGACGTTGCCCTTAAAACTCATTATTTATTTATGAGATTCCATAAAGCCAAATTTTTAGATTTTTGACAAATTTAAGGAGGGATCCTTTTATTTCTTCACATCTCTGCTTTGTCCATAGAGGAGAAATTTCGGCACAAGCTTTTGTTGCTCTTCCCATGGGAAAGGAATTTCTACTCTGATTTTCCAGAGCCAGAAGTATTCACTGGGCCATAAAAATTCACTACTGGTAGGGTCGGTATAATGTTAAATTGTCAGTGCTCCCATGAGGTAAACACATCTGGACAGAACTGATCCCTCAAGGTAGGCTAGCCAGCCCGTTTTCTTCCATTTTATTCCATAGAATCATTAAGTTGAATAGATTCCTCTTGAAGTCTAGCCAAATATTTTCCATAGGGATATTCAGGTACATATACCCCAAGATCTCTTTTCATGCTGGGAGGTGGAAGCCCTGCTTTGGCTTCAACTCCATACCAAATTCTTTAATCTAACTCTTGGCAGAATAACCTTGCAATGGGGGGGGGGGGGGATAATCTCAGCTATTAATTAAAAAAAAAAAATCTTAGCTTTGCATCTAGTTATTATTCTCTCTTGTATATTTTCTCAGTCAAGAACCCTACCAGAGAAAGCAGAATATGATAGGATTTAGGCAGCAAAATGCCACCGACAAATTCTAATCCTAATTCCATTATTGTCACAAGTATGAACTTTCAGGGGGCATTTGGTTGCAAGAAATAGAACTCAAACTAGCTTAATCTAAAAGATCATTTATTTTAAGCCGTTAGGAGTGGTTCATAGAATCCAGTGACAAGTAGAGCTGAGCTTGATGAGAGACTGGAACTGAAAATTGGGAAACCCAAATTTCCAAAGAATTGGAAGGTCTAGATTTCTCCCTTTCTTGATGATATGGTCTCCTGTCTCTGCTGCTGCTTACTTGTCACTTATCTCCACACATCCCGTGTCCCCAGATCTCCCTGTCTAAAACCCCAAAGTAGCCACTACGGCTTTCTGCAGTTCACTGCCTCTCCAACACCAGCTAAAATTCCAGTTTTACATTCCAGCAAGAGGAGATCTCACATAGGCTAGCATCCGCAACCGGTGTTCACCCTGGCCTAAATCAGCGGTGGGTAAGGAGAGGCAGGGCCACACATCAGTGTAATTTGCAGGGCATATTCCTGACAATATGGAAGTACTTCTCAGAGAAAAAGGGGATGGTTGGGACCCATGCTCCAGAAAGTTCCTCTCTTTAACTATTTTGGTGCTTTCTTCCTTCTTTATACTACGCAAGAAGAAAGAAGGAACAAGCAACCCAGTTTGGAGGATGACAGGATTCAAACATGAGCTGTAAACAGTGGATCAGAGAGAGGGAAGCAAGGCATTTCAAACAGATAGAAGGAGGGAAGCAAGACATTTCAAACAGATAGAAGGAACAAGGCTGCAAAAGCAGGGAGAGGCAAAGCACATGGGTTCTGAGAACAGCAGAGCTTCCATGGAGTGTGTGAAGCAGGGGCACAGGGGTGGGTGCTGGAGGGGACTAAGGGGTTCCTGGAGGAGGGAACTGACAGGCAGCAGCAGTGTAGCTATCAGATGCCAGGGCTGGGGGTCAGGCAAGTCCAGAGGCCAGGGCACCATAGAGGACAGATTTGAAAAGATCCAGGTGAGGGTGTTAGTAGTGGAAGTGTAGAGGAAAGGGTAGATCTGAAACATAGTTTGGAGCTAAAATCATCAAGATTGAGCCACCCACTGGAATTAGGGAGTGAAGGAACAGGAATGTTTACAGATAAGTCCAAATTTTAGCTTTGATTCCTTCATGAATAGTAGCGCCATTCACGGAGATAATGATAGGAACTTACCCCTATGATAGTTACCACTTGCTGTGAGTGCTTGTGTTATCCAAAAGTACTACGCTAAAGACTTTTCTATTATTATTATGTTATTTAACTTAATCCTCATAATGTCTCTATGAATATTATATTATTCTCACTAGTTTAGAGGTAAATACAAACTTCGAAGAATTTAGGTACTTTGCATGTGCTCACATAACTAAAAATGCAAGGTGAATTTTCACATTCATTTCTGTCTGACTTTGGAATGATGGAGCACTGACGTTTACTTTTCGTAAGAAAGAAGAGCAAGTTTTAAGGAAAACGTAAGTTTTATTTTGGACATATCGGATTGAGTTTCCCATGAAACATTCAGCTGAAGAGGTCTTGTGGACATTGGAATGAGGATTGCAACTTACAAGGAGCCTGGCCTGGAAACTCAGATTTGAGTCGGTGGCTTGAAAGGGGGACTCTTGGAGGAGGGCGGAAGGTCTCGCTCTGGGAGAGGATAGCCACGTACGTGGTAGAGAAAGCAGATCCTTGCCTCTCCTGGGAGCTACTTCACAGTGTAAAAGAGAAATTATTCTTAAATACATACAAGTCTTCAGAGTGTTCATTTTTAATTTTAAGTATCTTTCTGTATTAGTTATTGCAGCCCTATTTTTTTTTAACTTTTTTATGGTTTTCTTTTTTCTTTTTAAAAGATATTTACCAAGGATTTGTCTTTTTCACTTGTCTTCTCAAAGAATCCATTTCAGACTTAAAAATTTTTCACTTTTTAATTTTCTAATGATTTTTTTACTTCAACTATTTTCCTTCTGCCTTTTTCCTTTGATATGTTTTTCTGTCCTTTTTTAAAGATTTAAGTTGAATGCCACATTCACCCATCTTTTTTCTCTTTTTTGACAGTTGAAACATTTAAAACTAAGAACTTGTATTGACGTTTGCATCATATTCATCATATTCTGTATAATGTTTTGTTTGTTGTTTCCTGAGTGCTCTGTTGCTGTATTCGTTCCAACAGTGGCAATAATCCACTGGTAGGATGTCTTTAGTAATAAGTTCTTTAGGGGGCACTGGACAGAGGAAACTTCAGAGTTTCACTTGCTCCCTGTAGGTACACCGCGCGCCGCCAGCCAACGCAGAATCCCTAAGGAAGATCTGTGCCGTAGGTCAAAACAGAAGAGAAGGATTCCTCCCTTGAGAATATGTTCCCAAAGAACAAACCAGATCTTTCGGACACATTCCCAACAAATGGTCGGCAATAAACAGTGTAGTCTGAGTGAGGGAAGGAGTCCCGGGAATGCCTCGGAAGTGCTTCCCTTCACCTCCTCACCTCCACTTACTGTCTTCTCCCACCCCTCCCCAAGGTGCCTCCCAGTGCTTCCTGTAAACTCCATTTAGTTGGACTGTCCGCAACCTATGAACTCCGTAGGTTATTTATTCTGGTTAGAGAAAGTTCTGTATCAAGTTCTGTGTCATTGGACAGGATTGTCATTTCTAAATCCCTTTATTTCGACCTGGTGTATTACATCGAGTTTTTCATACTCAACCAGCAGGCACAATAAAGCTAAATATTTTCCGAGGATAACTAAAATGGCGTAATACGCCACCTAGATTTCATTTTTATATTATTCAAAATAACATGAAATAGCATATGTAAATATAGATTATATAATTAAATTTACTGATGGTTGTATCATAGAAAACTATAAAACATGTCTCTTCCAAATAAAATTTCCTTTACACTATAGTAAACAGAACTATAGACATTTATATAGATGTTCCTCATCAGTACCCAAGGTATTTTGAGGAACATTACCTGTATGAAAAAGTAGGAGGCTTTTATCTGTACAGCACTATATAGGTAGGGCATGATATATCCCAATCATTGAGGTGGACCCATTTTTTTTTTTTTAACAAAGAGAACTATTTTTAGTTATATTATTTATTTGTTTATTTGAAAGATTTTTTTTTTTTAATTTATTTGACAGAGAGAGAGAGCAAGAAAGGGAACACAAGCAAGGGGAATGGGAGAGGGGAGAAGCATTCTCCCCGTGGATCAGGGAGCCGATGCAGGGTCCTCAATCCCAGGACCCTGGGATCATGACCTAAGCTGAAGGCAGACGCTTAATGACTGAGCCACCCAGTTGCCCCTGATGTCCTTTGTTTAGAATTATGCCAAGTCATAAAATTTATTAGTGACTCTTTGTTTTTTTTGAAGGTCCTACCATATTTCAGAAAGTATTTAAAAACAAATTGATGCTTATCATAAATTAATTATATACATATAATATCAAATTATATATTATATATATCAAATTATATACAATTGTATATCAAATCATCAAATGTTTATAAAGACATATGTGAATGACTAGAGAGGTTGTTCATAAATATTACAATATGAATGAAATAAATGTGAGAAAACTTGCCCATATTTATGGGGAAGTGTCACTCTCTGAGAACTCTGAAGCAGGGCACTTGGGTTCTAGTCCCAGCTCTGCCATTGTTCAGATTTCTTATGAACTGGATGGGAGGAAATCAGCATCCCTGAGTCTTTTCTTCCTCACTGGTAAAATGGGAATAAAAACTTCATCTCTGTGCATTACATGGTGATTCTGTGATGATGAGATAAAGTTGAATATTTGAAAATATTTAGTAAACAGAGATACAGATATAAGAGCATACATTCAATACTTTTAACTTTGTTATGTTAATATTTTACATTATGTTATTATGAAATAGTCAAACAAAAAAAAAATCAAAGAATAATATAACAAATGCCACGTACCCAACACCCAACTTTAACATGTCATAAAACGCTGCCATATTTGCTTCTGACCCTTTATATGAAAGAAATCCTTAGAGGTACAAGTTGTACTATCGTGGCTTCATTTTCTTTTCCCTTGCCTGGGAATTCCACATTGTTTTATGGATGCATTATAGTAATTTGATCCTGTTCAATTCAGACTTCCTCAGTTTTCACAGTTGTTCATACATCCAACAGTTTTACTCCAGAAATAAGTATATCCATTATGATGGCTTCTAACAGGAGGGCAAGCCAATTACACAGATC
This sequence comes from Mustela nigripes, assembly GCF_022355385.1. NCBI lineage: Eukaryota > Metazoa > Chordata > Mammalia > Carnivora > Mustelidae > Mustela > Mustela nigripes. Next base: position 17,014,044 of record NC_081571.1, read on the forward strand.
TCCGGAAATACTGTATATAGTCATTGTCAAGAAAACCTATAATCAGACTCTATTTTGCTTGTTTTGTTCCCTTTCTAGATGTTAGTTGATGCTAAGCAAAAATAAAGAACACATTCTTTTAAGTGCATTTACACAGTAATAAAGATAGCTCATTGAAAACATATATTTTCATCTGTATTGGGGGATAGATAAACTAAGAACAGAAGCAATTTCATAACTTGATTAAAGTTGCAATTGTAAGCAAATCTGGATGACAAATATGAATATTTACTGTAATGGGAATAAGGTTAATATTTTAAAACAAGGTTGACAGGAGAAAAATTGTCTTAGTTTGCAAAAAGGAAATTTGTTTCTTTAAGTGAAAATTGAGGTCAGTAGGCCATAGCTCTCTTTGCTCCTACATGACTGAAATGAATTAAATAATGCAGCAATAAAGCAGGACTGAGCAAACTAATGACAAAATTATACTAAGAGCTTGAATAAAATCATTATATGTTAGAAACATGTATTTTGCATAAGAAAATATAAAATTTTAAATGCATGTCCACTTTACCTCGATTGTCTAAGGAGAAAACTAAGTCCCTTTCTCTTGAGTTCGTTAAGAATCTCCTGGTCATTTTCTGGGGGCAAGGGTCATAACCATCACTTGGATATATTCCAGTTTTGGTTGCTGGGTTCTGCATACTTACTGTGACTTCAGTGTGATTGGGTTATTATGAAAGACTGTTCTTTATACTATCGAAGCAATATCCAGTCTCATATGCTCTTCAGAAGGAGTATTATTTTGTAGAGGGTAAACCTGATTTTAAATTGTTTACTCTTCGCTGCATTCTCTTAAGTAATGGTAGTAACTTTTTTAATCATGTACGTGTTCTAGGCATGGAGACAGAGATTCTATATCCACTCTCTAATCCACAACAATGCTTTGAGGCAAACATCATTTTCACTATTTTTTAGAAGAGGAAATGGGCTCAGAACGGTTAGAGAAGTTGACCAAATTGACCAGGCCAGTAAGTGGCAGTTATCATGTGCCAGCCACCTATTTTCAGTAATATATTTCAAATAGATTACTATGTGATGTGATATTGCTCCCATTCATATTGAATCATATGATTCATGACTTCAAAAGTGAGGGGGCGTGGGAGTCTACCTTTAGTTAACAGAATAAGTAGTCCTTTAAGCCTGTTCTATGCATTTATGTAGACTGAAACACACACAGAGCGCTGTATTTGGCTCTTTTTGCTCTCAGTGTTAATGCCAGCAGTTACTCTATGGAAAAAATGAGTGAAAAACCCTAATGAATATAAGGTATATTTTACTGTATAATCATTTATTTACATGTGGGCATATACTGAATGAAGTGTTAACCTATACATATTACATGTACCTTTATTCCAAATACTTCCATGCAAGGTGGACATATTTATATGGTGATCTGCATGCTGCTGAAACAGCCATCTGATTCATGGAAATGATTTAATCAGAGTATGATTTTTTTTAATTGCAAGTCTTCATGCTTTAGTTCTTTATGTCAGGTTATATAATATAAACATGATCCAAGTTGTAATGTTCTAATTGGGTTGTATTTATTCATAATGGTTCTTTTTTCCCAACATCACAAAAGGCAGAGATGTGTTACAGCCATCTGAAAATGCCAGTTTTCTCCTGTTTCTCTCTTCATATGCATTGGTTCTCAAGACACAAGAAATAAAATCAGCACTACTGCTCCCTGGTGATCTTTATAAGAAAATTCTTTGAACATAAGGGATTATGATATCAATAAACTGAATCAAAAATATTAAATTTCTGATATGTTGTAGCTTCTCTATGGACAGAGACAGAGGTGGTCTTATATCCTTTTTTTCCGTGCCCATATTATCAAAGTAACCTTTAGATGTGTTTCTCTCTAATAATGACATTTACACTTTGTTGCATCGATGTGAAGTAACAGGGATTGCATGGGTTAGTTAGATTACTTTTAATTGCTGTGTAAAAATGATACGTAATTGAAACCAAAAGCATTGTTTCCAGTCCTAATTTTTTTTTTTTTTCCTCAAGTCCATCCTGTCAAGCTGAAAGCATGAAAGTTATTTTCTGGTGGTGTGATTAGATTGGGGCTGGACTCTCCAGCTGGCAGGCCTGTCTATGACTGGCGGCGGCCTGTCCCCAGTGCTTGTCATTTCCTGACATGCCTGACAGGATGGGGACAGCCGCCCCAGACAGGTTCATTAGATGGTGTTTTCTACAGCTGGGCTAAAAATAAATAAATAAATAAAAAGTCTGTGCTTTGTCAAGGCCCAAGCTGTAGGGGCCCTTCTTGTTGGTTTAAAGCAGGGCCTTGTTTTGACAAATTTTGATCTGTGCAGTTTTTAGATTTTCTGACACATTTTTGTTTCCTTCCCCTTTGGCCTGCACTTTGTGCACTCTGCCTTGTTGCTGCTTCAGAATCCCAACATAGCCTTCCCAAGAGAAAAAGAACCTCAGGTACTGAGAGCTTAAAAGGAAAAACGGTGCAATATTCTATAAAATAGCAATAGTCCATTTATTTCCATGGTGATCTGCACAATGATAGGAAAAACAATCTTAGGACTTGGGATAAGCCAATTACAAGAAAGGTTAGAGTTTTTCTACTGCCAGAAACATGCCATCTCCGTGAGAACATAGTATCGTTACTAGCAGTCTACAGTCTCAGATACACTGCTCTTTAGAACTGCCACAAATTTAAGCAATCTTCATTCTTCGGCTTTTAGGAAGCTGACAGAGTTTTCGGCCTGTGCTGATACGCTTTGATGTCAGGAAGAGAAATTAGAGAAGATTATAGAATACCTGCTAATTAAAGCCAGAAATAAATTCCAAAATCAAATTTAGAAATGTATTTCTTTGTCAATGATAAGAACACTTTTAAGGTGAACTGCCTGGGCCAAAAATTAGTGCTCGTTTGAAACGTATATGCATGCAGAGTCATGATTTATCATTTTCAACCCCAAATTTAAACTTTTAAAATCTGTAGTCTTGCAGAAGGGAAAAATAATCTTCATCCAAGAAATTCTTCTCTCTGGGTTGTACCTGCAATTAAAAAGTAGATATTGACATCTTTATTTATAAACTTGCTAGCCATAGTCCCTTTACTATCTGTAGTTTCTGATAGCTGCTATCTGTTGGGAGAAGCATTTGATCTTTAATTTTTAGAAAACAGAACATGCCCAGATAGAAAACATTTGACATACATGTTCATGTGATCTTAGTGCTACTGTGGTTAACTCTCTATTCATGCAAGATACAAACTGTAACACTGTTTGTATCTCTGTACTTTGTCATTGGTGTAATAAACAGTGTTGCTGAAAAAAGCAAGCTCCTCATTCACAGAAATCTTAGCCCTTACCTTTCCTTTGTATTGTTAGTTTCTGCTGCTTTAGTTCCCCGTCTCTATGACAACTGTTTAAATTGGGATGGGCAACTGTCATCTGGAGTATTACTGAGAGAAAAGTGTTAGTGAGCACACAGTTCCCATAGATAGAGCATTTCAATATAATCCAATTTTAATTGAGCTCCAGAGACTTTGATGTGCTGCAGAAGGTTGGGAGGGAGCTATTCCAGGGAGAAATTAAAGCAGCCCAGCAAGGCTTCACTACTCCAGACTGTCACCATTTTAAGTAAGCATTAGCATCAGACTTAACCTGCCCCTATGGAACATCTCACTTCTTTCTTCAGCTTTTTACTGATTTATTTTGCCATATGTAAAAGCAAAGCACTTTCATCTTTTTATATATGTTTTTACACCCATTTGATTAGGCTTGAAAAGCTTGTACTGGACCTGAGATTCATCTTACGCTGTCTGTTGGACTTTGCTTCAGTGGTTCATAAAAGAAAAAGAAGGTAGAGTAGGGATTAGTTTGAAATTGTCAGCTATCATATATTAAACTTTCTTTTTAATATTACTGTGTAAAACCCTATCTTGGAGCTAAAAAGTTGAGGGTAGTGTAATTTTTATTTAGCTTTGATTTACCGTTGAATTTCACTTTAATGCTTAGATGCTTAGGCATTTATTAAAGGCTTGGATTTTTATTTCAAAATGCATTAAAATATCTTTTCTTTATCACATGAAAAATACCTTTCAGGCAAAGCTGAAAGCAGCCAAACACAGGCACATCAATCCTTCATGAAGAAAGTGTGAATTTATATTTTTCCATGTTTTTTCAAAATCTTTTAAGTATTTTGAAATATGATGTTGAATATACGTTAGATATTTTATTTATAATAAAAATGACAAAATCACAATGTTAATTAATTAAATGAACACTGAATATAATGCTTGTGATGATAAAAAGCTTTGTTACAGATACGGTAAATTCGAGGAAATTATTACCTCTTTATGACAGACCTGAGATTTCTGATCTATATATATATTGGCACATTTAAAAAAATTTTAAATGTATGTTAAGAAATTAAGTAAAATTATTAGAATAATTAGAAATTAGTTTAGTATACACATCATCACAGATACCTCTAGATTTTCTTATGTATTTACTGTAAAGCTAACGAAGCATAGGCACCAGGGTCCCTTAGTCCACAGAGCCTGTGAAAGACAAGTTTCTGGGAATTGTGTAGTGGGCTGTTTACTCAACTGTTTTAAGAGGCCTCAAAAGAAAACCACTGTAATGTCCAAGGCTCCAATATTTGTTGTGATTTTTTTTTTCTTATTCTAAATAAGTATTCACTTATATAACATACCTAATTTTTTATTTATAACTTTGTGTTCTTTTTCTTTGAAAAAGCATCCTAAATAATGTAAGCTTATTCCATATTTTATTTAATTACTTTACTGAATTAACCCCTTCCCCCCATTGGTGGGCATTTCCCTCCATTTTTTTTTTTTTGGTATTATAAGCAATACTGCAGTCGAGAGTCTAGTACACACTTTGTCTTTCTTCATCTTGCACAGGATAAATTCCTAGCAATGAGATTACTGGGTGAAGGGTGTAAATATTTGAAATCTTGATAGCTAATGCCAAAATCTCCTTGATATAAGTTATACTGATTTACATTCCCACCCTCAATATAGTGAGTGACTATTTTCCCCACAGCAAGCTCAGTATTATTGAACATTTAGATTTTTGTCAATCTCATAGATAAAAATAGTATATCTATGTCTCCGTATAGTTTTAAATCTTCTGTAAGTAAAGTTAGTCATGTATTCAACCAGCAAAGAGACATTTGTACTATATTTTCTGGGCTTTATCTGTTTGATATGTTTTAAGCAAAATTGTACTGTATCACAATGTCTATAGGAGGCAAGTATTGATAAATAGTACAGTTTGTCTCATGTATGTATTTTTGTGTGTTAGACATCATATGGACCTCTATTATACATTATGAAAATTGCATATATATATGTATATATCCTTCCCCCCCCCCCCCCGCCAGTTTCCCATCTAGATTAATTTGTTATTCCTCTTGTGGAATGCCTTCCCACATTTTAGTGGCATTAGTTATAAAGGTCAGAATCTTTTAAATTTCCCTATCCACCCAATAAGAATTTTTCTGCTTTGGCATAAAAACAAAAATTAAGAACTGCCTGACATTATTTAAAATATAATATAATTAGGGGCGCCTGTGTGTCTCAGTTGGTTAAGCATCTACCTTCAGCTCAGGTCATAATCTCATATCAGGCTCCCTGCTCAGTGGGAAGTCTGCTTCTCCCTCTTCCTCTGGCCTTCCCACCCCCCACTTGTGCTCTTTCTCTCTCGCTCTCATTCTCTCTTGAGTAAATAAAATCTTTTAATAAAAATAAAAAATAAGAGTTAAGTATATTAATACATCTGTGTATTTTTACTATATGGAATACTATATCCTACGGGCCATCTTCTTTGCAAATAAATTTGCTCTCTGGATGTCTCTGGTATGCATTTTTATTTCTTTACTAAGACATGAATATTGGAGAAACATACAGTAGATGTCCACGGAGCTACACACACTTGCTGTGTGCCAGACACAATGCCTAGTGCCAGGGAAAACATTCAGTGTTGATAGAGACTTATAAATAACCTCTGTTTCTGGGGTAAATAATATTGGGTTTACTTATACTTTAAGTGAAGAGCAAAACTTTAATAAAAATTAGCTATTTTAATTTATTTATATGCTATTCACATGCTATCTTTTTTTTAAGTAGTCAAATGTAGATCAAATGTTGGTTGCTTTTGTTAACACATCTTATTTGCACAAATTCATGCTTAAATGAGTGATGATGAGCGTAGTGATTGTGTTATCTGGAACCGGACCGAACCTCTTACTTTTCTCACAACAGTGGTCTGCCAGTAACCCTAAACCTACAGTGTGGTGGAGAGCACCATTCGCCCAGTCCCTGGAGCCAGAAACTCTTGCAAAGGTTCAGTTTCTTTCATTTCTTTGTGTCAGTATTAAACAAAACAAAAACATACAGGTCTTCCTAATTCTAAATATGTTTACTATATTTCCTTTCCTCTTCCTCTCTTCTGCAACTTTCTTAGATAGGACCTCCTTTACTTCCTATTGGCAGAGTTCAAGTTTCCAGTCTAGCATCTTCCAAATTCTTCTCACCACTGCCAGAACAGTCGTTCTGAAATGCAGAGTTCATGCTATACCTGTGCTCCTTTCACTGGTCTTAATGGCTTCACAGTCATCGTTAGAGCTACCATTTAATGAGAACTAAGTTGAAAATCAACGTCTCCGTGAATCCTTTCTGCCGTAAATGCTCTGGACAGCCTCTTGCCTATAGCAAGTACTTATAACTGGAGATATCTGTTAAGTACAGTAACCTATTTAATGGTGTTTTTTTAGCAACCCAGTGAAATCGAATTGTATTAATCAATTATCAAGGCTTTCTACAAAGAGATACGATGAGCCATGTAAAAGGAGGGGGGAAAAACGGAGCGACCATCTTTCTCTTGTTCACTAGTGTATTTCCATCACCTAGCACAACATTGGGAGCTTAGTAGGTGTGGACTAAGTTGTTGTTTGATAAACAAATGACATGTGATGCTAACAACCTTCCCTGGGGACAGAGTACTTGCTCATGTTGTTCAAGTGGAACATAAATGGCAAATTCTCAGCAAAACAGTATTTACTGCAAATAGGTTTACAACCAAGGAATATAAAGAAAACAGAAGAAACAAATATAGTCTTGGAGCATGATGGTAATGAAGAATAGACTTTGTGGCGGGGGGGGATACCCAACCGTAGAAGGACAATTTTCATTGCCTATAAAAGTTAGGAGGGCTCTAAAATCTCTTATTACCCCCTAATTACAAATATCTGTGTGAAAGACATTCATGTACAAACAAGGAATGTTTACTGAGCTGTTTACACTTAAATTGAGTTGCATTTCTTGAGGAGCTGTTATTTATCAGATAATGTAGAGTAGGAGTAAAAATACCACAGGAAATTCAGGTGCTGAAATGTCTCCTGCTGAAGCAGTTAAGATTTTTTTTTTTTAAAGAGTAAACTTCAAACATAGAACACTCAAAGCCATCCAGTAAGGGTTATATTAGAACCAATTCTTGGAAATAGCCAGATTTAGATGAACCAGTGTAAGATGGAGAAGCAGAGAATAATGGACACTGGAGAAGGACCTGGGCCAAGACCACAGCAGGGACTCACTCTATTCAGTCCTGACTGAGAGTTTCACGAAGGTCCTGGTGGGGAAGGATTGGGAGTTCATTTGTTTGGCACATTTATGTGGTACTTCTTTTGTACCGACCTTTCCCCTAGACACTTTTTATGTTATTTCACTTAATACAGCAACCCAGTAAAGTGGACATGATCATTCTTATTTTATGTGAGTGCCAACTGTGTCTCGGTTATGTTAAGGAATGTTCTCGTGTTAACACAGCACTGAAGTGGTTACTTCAGCTCTCAGTCTTTCTGTCATCCTCTATAAAAGTCTAAGTTCTTTCAACTCCAGTCTGGTTATAAAAAATGATCATAGTCCACCAGACTAAGTGCTAATAAACCACATACTTTTTGGTACATACTGGTCGTGTGAGGAAATTTGTCAAGGGTAACACTAATACTGTGGTAGGCAGTATTAGTGTTACTAAAAATAACCCCCAGTTGGGACTTCCCAAATGCAGATTCCCTACGTAAAGATTGGGCTTCATTTTTTTAACCCCTTCTTTGAGAGACACTGATTCTAGAAGAGCTCCAGCTTTGAAAAAGAAAAATTCTCATGAACCCTGTGGGTGCACCTGTGAGTGCCCAAGAATACTTGGGTTTTCAAGGGTAAACATACTTAAAAGCTGCACTTGTACGAAAATAGCTTTCAGTTGCAATTATCACTGAAAAAGAAGTCTTTAAAACTCGAAAAATAATTCACTTTCATATTGTCTTTTCTGTCCCCAATGAGCCTGGAAACCTACCTGACAGATACAGGATAAAAGTTCAATGTCTTTTGAGGAGACTTTTTTTGAGCAGTCAGCTTTTAAAGATTTTTATTTATTTATTTGACAGAGAGAGATCACAAGTAGACAGAGAGGCAGGCAGAGAGAGAGAGAGGGAAGCAGGCTCTCCGGTGAGCAGAGAGCCCGATGCAGGACTCCATCCCAGGACCCTGAGACCATGACCCAAGCCGAAGGCAGTGGCTTAACCCACTGAGCCACCCAGGCACCCAGCAGTCAGCTTTTAGTACAAAGTAGGACTTCATCAGGCAATCAAGGAAGAAAAGCTATTCTAGAACATATACAAAATATGGAAACATTTAATGTTTGCATATTTTTAAGAAATTTTAGTACACTTTATTTTTTGGAACCATTGGGTTTACAGATACTTGAGCAGAGAGTACAGTGTTTCTGGTGTGTGTGTGTGTGTGCGTGTGTGTGTGTGTGTGTGTGTGTATGGTATTAGTCTTTTTCCTTCTTCAGATAAAACAGACATGAAGGTTACATCAAGCAGTAAGAGTTTGTATCAGAAAATTTTCAGCTGTAAGTAACACATGTCCTAATTCAAATAGCTTTATATGCATGGATGGATGTGTTTGCATCATAAAATGGCAAGTCCTGAATTATACTGATCTCCAAGGTTGATTGATCCAGATACTTCTATATGTTTTCAAGAACCCAGGCTCGTTCCCCATCTCCATTCTGTCATCCTTGGTTTGTCCTCATTCTCACATTGATAACAGTGTGGCTCAAATATTTCTCCAAATCAAAGTAAGCCCGGGAATGTTCACAGGATGGAGAGAATATCTCTTCCATTGGTTTCCTCTTAAGTATGGAGACATTTTTACTAACTTGATCTGCCCCTGGGACTGGCCCGGGGTCACAGTGTCCTGACTGAGAAGTGCACGGAGTTGAAGTCAATAAAACACAATCAGTGTTCTGTTAATCAGGAAAGTGGAAGATGGGGGAAGCAGAAGTAGATTCTGAGTGAGGAAACAATAATGTCAACTACAGAGTTTATTGTAGGGAAGCATGGTAATGTGCAAAAGGGAAATCCTCATCAGGCCTTCAGAGAAACTGTAATTTCATCCAAGCTCCATGACCCCATTCTTTTAATGTCTTTAAACCATAGACATCCATTAACATTACAGCGCCAGTTACTCTACATTTTTATTTATATTGTCACTCCTACAGACTAACTCATTCTAAATACACCTTTAATTCAGTCATTCAGCAGGTTATTTACTGAGTTTCTACAATGTAACAGGCACTGTGCCAAGCAGTAGAGATACAGTAATGGGCAGAAACAAGTGGTCAAAGAGTGGAGGAGATTACATTAATAAAATATATGATAAATTTGCAAAATTTGTGGTACATGCTATAAAGAACTTCTCTTGTATATGGAACTATGAGAGTATGCCATGGGGGCTAGGGGGAGGTTAACCTAGCAAGAGAGGTCAGCTGAGAAAACAGTAAGTAAAGAAAGCTCAAGGATGAGTAGAAATGAAGTAGGCAAAGAGGGGAGGAGGAGATATTTCCAGAGAAGGAAGAATATGAGCATTGGCTCTGTGACAGGAAACAACATGGTATGGAAAAGAAAGAGCTGGAGCCAGGAGAGCAAAGTGGTACCAGATGTGTCTGGCATAAGAGATAGTTACATCGATGACTAGACCCATCTCTTTTGGTCTTGACTTCTGCTTTCTCAGAACTCCTGCTGCTTATGATTTCTGGTGACTGACTGCCTTCTCTGTCTTTTGGCTTCTTCCCACCTTCCTGTGAGAGTTGTCTCTGGATATCTCACATTCACATCATCAAGAGAAATAATCAATGGTGTCAGCCAGTCACCATTCATGACAGCCTGGTTCTGAGAGACCAACAGGGTTCTCACAGCCATGAACTGTGGCTATCCAACTTAGATAACTACTTTTATATTAGGGGTCCATCCTAGTTCAATCACCATGGCCAGAGTTGTGGGGTCATAGGTAATCAACATGGTAAAAGGGAACTTTTCGGGAGGGGGCAACTTTCCATGTCCTGTCCAATATAAAATGAATTGGGAATCACTCTAGACTGTCTTAACCTGACTGCTTTTTAATTCATGTAGACCATATAAATGATAACTTTCCTATACATGTGTATTACTAAACATTGATCAACAGAGGCATTTATAAGTTATTACTACTTACTGTTAAATTATTGCTGTGTGCTGGGCTCTGTGCTAAGTATGAAAAATACAGAGATGTCAAAAATACAGAATTTTTGCCCTCAGTGAGCTCACAGGTTAGCAAGAGACACAGACAAGTAAACCATCAATTGTAGTAACGGTCTGGCACGTGTCATAGGTGGGTACAGGGTCCTCAGAGGTAGCAGCAGGCTCTTCTAGCTCAGTCATTAATAGGAGTTAATCAAAAGAAACCGCATGTACGAGGACACAGAAGCATGATAGAACATGGTACATTTGGGAGCTGAAAAGTGTTCAAGATGGTTAGGACTTAAGAACCAGGCATAGAGGCGCCTGGGTGGCTTAGTGGGTTAAAGCCTCTGCCTTCGGCTCAGATCATGGTCCCAGGGTCCTGGGATTGAGCCTCGCTCGCATCGGGCCCCCTGCTCTGCTGGGAGCCTGATTCCCGCCCCCCCCCCAACCTTTCTGCCTGCCTCTCTGCCTACTTGTGATCTCTGTCTGTCAAATAAATAGATAAAATCTTAAAAAAAAAAAAAAAAAAAAAGGAAGAAGAACCAGGCATAATGCACATTGTGGCTAAATATGGAATTTTTTAACTACTAATTTTTAACTATTAATCATAATAGTTAGCACTTATTAAATATTGTGTACCATAAGTATATATAATTTTTATGTATAAACTCTATTATGATAAAAAATTTTAAATAAAATTATTTTAATTTGTTAAAAGATTTCTCTCATAGCATAATTAGATCTCCAGTCAAAAGCAATTCTCCTTTATGTCTACTCTGCAAGTTAAGAATGATTTCACTAATGCAACATGCAGCTAATGCAAATACCCCATCTAATCTTGTATCATTTCTGACTGCACCTAGAACTTGAATGTGAAATATTTGAAAAAAAGGGAAACAATTTGTGCTAACAACTAATAGTATCCACAAATCAGACTCTACTACCAAAAAGATTCAAAGAAAAACCTGTAATCCAGAAAACCAGATGATCTCACATAGAAGAAAATAAAGCTAAAAAACAGGAGATATGGATATAGATAGATAGATAGATAGATAGATAAATAAATACTAGATACACACACACATCCATATGACAAGCTATACATATAAGTGGATGTATATGTATGTATATATATATAACTAGTTTAAAACTTGCCACCATGCAGAAAAATACAGGGGAAGTTAAAATATCCAGTATGTAAAAGAAAGGAAATTCTAGAAGCCAGAAATAAGCTTCTTTCCAACAGTGTAGAGTTCTCTCTCCCGCTACTCCATTTCTCCCCTTTGTTAAATAACAGCAGAGAGACAAATACAAGATTTTAGAGTTTGCCAAATTTGAGAAAATGAGAAAACACAGCCAAATATATAATAGTTACACATGGGGACATTCATGAGTAGGACAAAAATGAAGCAACCTTGCCAATATCGTTTTTTAATTTCAAGAATTTTACCGTAATTTTGAGCATGTGCATTTGAGGATGAAGTAGTCACAGAGGACTCCAGCTGCAACTCAAAGTTTGTTTGTAAATTAAATTTTCAATATTTTCTTCAACAAAAACTGATTGAGTTCCTTCCATGTGCAGGTTCTGTAAGGAATAAAAAATAGAATACAACCTAGTCTCTACCCTCAAGAAGTCTCCAACTGTTGACGGGATGTATGGAATAAAATAAGGAAATTTAAATGTATTTGCCATGGTATGAGATACTATCAGCCAGGTACAAACAATACTCTTTTTGAAAGAGTTCATGGTTTTCTACTAATGACTATAAAATAACGTTCGCATAGATTATTTGGGACTTCGTATACCCTGTAGCCACAGCAGTGACTTCAAGTGCAAATTTGATCATCTCAGCCCTTTGTTTAACAATAAGGGCTATCTGTTTCTTGCAGACTGCAAGTTCAACTCTAACATGAATCACGTATTTCCCCATGTCCTGGTTCCTTGCCCATCTTCATTATTCTAATTATAATTTTCACCTTTCTCCTCTTTACGTATGTGTTCCAGACAGCCTGGACCCATTCCCCAAAGCACCATACTTACATACGTGTTATTCCTTCTGCTCGAGACCCTCTTCTTTCCCCCTCTTCCCACTGTCTGATCCTCCAGCAGACCGTGAATTATGGGAGGTGAAGGATTCCTCCCCTCATGCTCACCATCAGCTCATGAAGGTCAATCGATACATCTCTGCTCAATGAAAGTCACTGAAAGTAAATAAAATACATCATGAGGTCAGGCTTGGTAGAAAAGGGCTGGCCTCCTCACCCATAGACAGGAAGAGAAGGTAGGAAGAAGCCTCTGAGAATGGTCACTACTGATGGTGGTAGCTCCATGTCCCAAACAGCTGGGTTTTCTCATGAGAGCTTAGCTCTGTGATTCTGGAGAATTTCTAGGGTACCAGCTGCCACTAAGGAAAAAGAGCTGTGACTTGTCAGCTTAGTATAAGTTTGTTTACTGTGGTCTGGTTTTTTTACTGCCTTGCTGGCGATGTTGTGTGTCTCTGTGTCTGATGGGCAGTAATTATAAGTTAGATTTGTCTAGCACTTCCTGTGTGCCAGGCACTGTACCAAGCATTTTTAAAAAGATTTATTCCATTGAATTCTCATGATCACCTTGTGTGGTAAGGTATTATTTCTCCCAAATCTTAAGTAAACTAAAGAATTGAAAAGTAACTAACTTACCTGAGCTCTCGCAGCTAGTAAGAAAGACGGACCCTCGGGTGACTTTAAATCTAGGATAGGCAGATATGTGCATTGATGAATTACAACAAAAGCAAGGTTATTAAATAAAAAGCTCTCTATGGATGGGCTGCCTAAATTTCCCCCAGTTGGAGGATGTTGCAGTCCTGCTGTTTTAATCCACATATGGATAATAGCTGTGTTTATGAATATTTAACCTTAGAACTATAGGAGTAATAGCATCTATTGTTTCATTTTCATTGAGAATATATTTTCTGTAATTCCTCATTTGCCAAATTAATTCCTTCAGCATTTTCCCTTACTTCAGAGTTAAGCCATATACAGTTTGCCCCATTTTCAGTTTTATATTACCCCATTTCATCAGGAAAAAATTCACAAAAAGATTTGAGTCTGTGATCAATGTTTTAGTCTGTACTAGATATTACTGATTATGCTGCCTGCCCTTGACAGTTTTGATGATTATTTTCATTATTAATTGGGCAAGAGGCTAAAGTGAGACTGTTCCATCAACTATTTGAAGATTTCTTTATTCTTTATTCTCTTTACTGGTCTATTGCAATCGTTTCCCCCCCCCTTTTTTTTCTTATTTATTGTGTAAAAAATATTCACAGGACTATATACCACCTAATATTGTATGTCGGCTACACTTCAATATAAAAAACCGCCCTGCACAAGTTTAAGTTTATATCTAAATCTTGTCGTAAGTTTGAACATTTTTAAAAGATATAATATCCCACATGTTCCAAATAATGCTATTTTAAAGTAAAATGTTGTATCACTGTTTCATGAAGGGGAGATAGCTAATAAATGACTTCCAAAGGCCAAAGAAGCCTTAAGACTGAAGAAAAAGGCTAACAATTCAGCTTCCTGAGAAATGGTTTCTCAAGGAAACTTAACAGAGTGTCCTGGGCAGCCGCAAGAGGACTAGATCTGCAACCCCACAACCCTCTAAGACCTGTTTTTATAGCCCTAGAGGCTGGGAGTACCTGGTGAGGGACCACCCAGGAGAAGATCTTTAAGAAGAGGTGTGTATGTGATAGTCATATCTCCAGTGCAGATCAAGAACATTATGCCCCAGAGAGGTACTTAAGGGGGTGGTTAAACAAAAAGAAAGAATGTGGGTGGGGGGCTGCTCGCTGGAAGGTTTCAGGTT